>NC_041389.1:495507921-495523690 GCF_002162155.2 Triticum dicoccoides
CCTCTCCCCACTCCCCAAAATTCCCCATTCCCCACCCCGTAACCCTAGGCCCTCCTCCTCTGCTTTGCCCCGCCCTGCTCCGCTCCACCCCCACCCTCGACAACAGCGGCTACATCAACGACATCGACGGCCCCGGGTACAACTTTATCGATGATTGCGACTGCATCGACGATGACTACATCATCTACATCATCGACGACGGCAAGTACGTTGCTCTCCTCGATCCATCTCCCCTCGATGTTTTGATCTTCTAGGGTCCCCCTCATGGGTTCTTCTAGGTTTCATGGGGATGGATCGACTGGGATGGGGATGGTTCGGTAGATTCATGGGGAAGGATCGATGGGGTTTAGGGTTAGGATTCATGGGGTTAGGGTTAGGGTATATGTTGCTCTCTAGTTCATGGGGAAGGATCGATGGGGATTCATGGGGATGATATCCCTTTGATTCATGGGGTTTGGGTTCATGGGTTTCATGGGATTCATGGGGGTCTTGGTGCATGTTCTGAATTGCCTTCCTATGCATGATTTCAATTGTTGTTAAGAGTATGTGCTTCTTTATTTATTAACTATTGTTGTTAAGAGTGCATCTTCTCATGGGTTTTCATGAAGAATGCATAGTTTTGCCTGTGCAACATGGGTTAGCCTACACAAATCCACTTACTTGCAATTATGGGTCTATATGGGTTGATATACCAAATCATGCATGCTTATGAGAATGTCCATAATTCTTTTTTCTGTTCCATTCTTATGAGAATGTGCTACTGCACATTGATTATGGTGAGTAATCTGATTTCCTATGGGGATGGATTCATGGGGTTGGGTTTTGTGGGGAGGTGGTTCTTTATTCTAGATTTTGTATTCTCTATTTTTATTATGCATCCATGTCAATGACTCTGACATGGCTTGTGGCTTGACATTATGCTAGATTGTTGCTTGATGTTTTGCGTTGTCATGTGGATGCCCTGTGGCAGCTCACATATTGCCTTGTTTGTCTTGCAGGTTATTGAGCAGCATCAGGAGGAGGAGCTCAAGCACGGCTACCATGACGCACCACCACAAAAGCAGGTAGCACATCCATCTCCATATCCCTCACCCTCTGCTGCCAATCCTGTTATGTGTTCTAGATTATGGTCACCACTAAATCTAAAGCTCTGTAGTAGTTGTTCCCATGCTATCTAGGGTTTGTAGGTTCGCATTCATGTTTGGTTTCTATCATGTGAGCTTCTGCTATGCTTTGTTTTACATATGGATGATCTTGTTCCATAACTATGTTCCTGGGTTTGCTAAATTGATCAGTGGCAGTGGTGATCTCTCATTGCTTCCTATGGGACTCTGTTGTTCATATAGAAAGCTCCCTGCTCACTAAACTACTAGAGTAGTTCATGTAGGTGTGATATATTGTCTCTGGGTTAATCTAGTTAATTCATGGTGTTCATTACTAAATGATTAAGTCCATCTTCCATTTCTGTGAGCTTTATTCTATTGATTGGCTGGCTATGTTTGTTGTTACTTTGTGCTAATTTTATGTAATGACACCAATTAACTTAGCGGAGTTATGTACATTGCTACCCCTTGCTTGATGTAGTCAAGATTTTAAGGGATGCTTCGTATATTTCCTGTGTACATGCATGCTTGTTTAGTGCACTTACTTATTTTCTTAATTAATTTAACTACATCACTATATTGTTGATCCAGCAAGTTTGCTTCACATGTATTATTACTGATGCATTGCTACACCTGTGTGTGCATGCTGGTTCAAGTGCTTTCCTTTATTGATACAAGTGCATCATTCTACTTTGTCCCTGTTGTATCTCATTCTTGTTTATTCTATTTTGCAAGATAGTATAGAAACGTTCCAACCACCTCAAGATCATCCATGGCAAGGAGGACAAGGTCAAATATGAGGCCAATAGTTGGTATGCAACTTGCTCCTTGTGGTTATACTGTCAGTTTTATAAAATCCGTGTCTTAATATGCTAAGTGAAATGTATTGCTGCAATCTGAATAAGGTGGCTTAATTGTGCATGTGTTCTTTTAGTCTTCCTTACCCGAATAACTAGGATTAAATGATAATAAAATATCATAAGATATGTTTGGCTATCTGTCCATGCATTCTAAACATTCGCCTAATAGTTATGTTTCCTTTATCATGCAAAGAAGAGCCTCTCACCGAGTACGAGAAGGTTAGGCCTAGAAATATGATGAGGAACAATCGGATGTTCCAGTCCCTTGGCATCGGTGCAAGAGCATCAATGATTAGGAAAACGAATGATGTACAAGAAGGTAGAAGTGATGAGGTTACTGAAGGTATTGGAGTTATCAATGATGACCCCGAGTACAATCCTAAGGAGGATGAAGTTATTGATGGAGAGGAAGTGGATGATGTTGTAGTGCAGAAGACTGTTAAGGTACAAACTCTGTCTTGCTTGGAGGGTTAGGGTTCTTGTATGCTCTGTGTTTCCTTGTCCTCACATATTTCTCTTGTGATCTAATGCTTTTTTCCGTGTTGTTTATACGAGGCACTGAAGGAATCTAGGACGAAGAGGACCGGTGTTAAGAAGATAGTTAACAAGAAGACAGTTAACAAGAAGACAGTCAGCAAGAAGAAGAAGAGCTCAGAAACATCTGCTGCAATGCTTCCAGGAAGGGTGATGGGCCCACCTCCAGGACAAACAAAGAGAATCATAGAACTTGATGAACCTTCCCCTGATAGAGTCACAAGGCAGAAAGCAAAGATGGCGACTGCGATGGACCATCAGTAAAGTCTGCTACGCATGGACTTTGAAACCTCGGTGCAAATGGGTGATGAGTTGCCACCCATGGATGAAGAAACCACTTTCCGCGCCTCTACTACGACACGTGCCCTTCCTTACTCGGACATGGTTCATCGCTGTAGCCTGCAGACAGACCGATCGACCAGTATGTACCAGTCGGACTCTAGAACCAGCCTCGAGGGGGGAGGCTAACGTGCAGACAACATCGGATGGTCCTCCTACAGAGGATGCGGATAGAATATCCGCTACAAATTCCGAGGTGGAGAGCACCATGAATCATCGGCATCGGCGGGCCGTTCTTCGCGACCCTAATTTTTCCGAAGAGGCTTTTAATGCCTTCAACTTGGGAGACGCATACATCCGAGTAGCTCAAGATGGGCTTGCTAGAGCCACAAACCAGTATTTAAAAGATATACGGGTAAGAAAAATCTGCTAATTATGTATATCAGTAGCCTCTGAGACTTGAAACAGTTGGTACAACTGATTTAAGGATCATTATATGAATAGGTTCTCATAGAGAAGAATACCCATTTGTCTCAAGAGCTGGAGGAGTGCAAAGCCTAGCTAATGGTCGCACCTGCCGAAATGGAGGAAGCCAAGAAGGCCTCATCTGGTAATATTTATCTTGACTGATAAAAAAACATAATAACGTGTACCATTTGGTATTCGGCGTGTTTGCAGATCTAATAATAGATTCCACAGGCAATCCCGGAGTGAATCTGGAGATCCTTCAAAAGGATGAACAATGAGCTTAACGACAACTAGAGGCTGGCAAGCGTGTACTTACACGGGTCAGTCGAGAGAAAAACGATCTCCAGGATGCAAATACCCGGCTGGGCATGGAATTGAAAGACATTCAGGCCCAGCTTGCGGACTCCGTGAATAAGAACAGGAGGCTTCAACGCGGCATTTTTAGTATGTGCTCAAGAAAACCTTTATATAGTTCGGCGAAGAAACAGGCTAACAGAGTTTTGTCTGTAGGTATACTGACTGGTCGTCCCGAAGAGGAGATGCCCGGATCCGCAGGCAATCTTCTATAAGAGCTTTCGCAACTGCATGAACAAGTTCGGCAGGTGATGCAGGGTGTTGCCTAGGCTTTGTGGCCATCCGCCTCCCTGCCAGGAAGCATGGGGGAGCTTGTACAGCTGCTCAAGGGAGCGCGGCGACGCTTCCGATTATGGAAGATATCTGCGTGTCGACAATGTGCGAGGGAAGCTTGGGCCATGGTAAAAACACGGTACACCAAGCTTGACCGAATCACATGGCCCGGGTCGGACTTGTAGGGTCAGGTGGGAAAGAGATTCCCGTTAGTCTGGTATATGACCAGGTAGGATTAGCCGCAAAGTATTCCCAATAGGATTGTAGGCTAGACAGCATGTTGGATAGTATAGAAGAAGAATTTAGCGAGTCTAAGTGACTGTGTACTTCAATTGACATATTTTGTCTCTAGCCAGATTGTAAATCATTTGTCATGGCGGACCTTTTCTCTTTGGCCTCCGGAGCCAATAGTCTAGAGTGTTTCCGAATAACTGCTCAGTTATGTAAACCGGGGTATGCGTGGAAACCAGGCGTAGGGGTCATAATTGCTCGAACAGACAAGTACCCAACTAGTTATGTTATATTGCATGGATAGTAAGAAACATCTTCCAGGGAGAATAGTTCTGTTAAGCGTTCCTTTCCCTGGGTACGCATGCATTAATGTGCATGTCTGAACTGGGAACAGAGACGCAGTATATGAAACATCTGGGGGTTTGTATTGTAATAGGTTAAAAACAGCTTTAGTTCACCGACCGAATATTCCCTTAAGAATGCTAGCTTTTGGCTTCACCCAGTCTGAGGTACACGTCCGGAGTACCCGGCAGTAACAATTGCATAGGTGCTCCCCTTATGCCCTAGCCGAACTAACGGGAACGTAGGGCATAAACATAGGAGATAGGCAACCCAGCTTGGCCAAAACTTAAGTCATATCGATGCATATAATGGTGAACAAAAGGTACATATGGGAAAGCAACACATATGCAGTGGGCGTGATGCCCGGAGGGTAATGTATATTAAGCTTCTGTATGAGAAGCCCCTAGGTATAGTGAGCGCGCATTTTTGAAAATTAGCGCGTTAAGAGTGTGTAGCCTTAGAGCCATAGAGGGAAAGAGAGATGATATAAAAAATAAAACAGGCGGAGGAAAGGAGACGGAAACAGTGTTCGGCGCTAGGCGTAGAATCTTCGGAGTCTGGCCGCATTCCATGGGTTCGGCTCGAGTCGATTATCTGATGCATCACGCAGGAGGTACACTCCTCCGGTGAGAACTTTATCAATGATGAAGGGACTGTCACGACCGGTTTTTCAATAAAAATATTTATTGAGAAAACCAATCTTTAAATCCCAATATAGGAAAAGTCATCCTTTCTGGTAGACAAAAGCTTGATAAACAGAGAACCAGTAGCATCAAATATATTACAAGGTTGAGCTGAGGTTGCTCAACAATTTATTACAGACTCGCCAATATTTTACATATGGGCGGTTATGACACAGGGGTGGGGTGGCATGCTACTAGCTCGAGGGAAAAGTGGTGGTGGATAACTTGACTTCTACTAGCAGTACATCGAGCGTCGAGGTGAGGCTCGATGAATTTATTCGGGGTTGCGGAAGCGGATAATACAATGACCAAGACAGGATCGCACGGGACTGACTGGGACTCCTCTAGGCGTCGGACTCGCTATCAAACTCTTCATCCATGAGATCGCCTTCATCAGCATATGGCCAAATCAACAAGCCAGGTGAGTACTTGAAAGTACTCGCAAGACAGTTCGGACAAAAGATATAATCAATGAATGCATGAATGTGTCATGAATAAAGGATGATGCTCATATAACCATGGTAAGATTTGCAAGACTTGATAAACAAAATAAATAGCTGAAAAACCGATCGGGTGTCTGGAGCGACGCCTCGAAAGGTAAATAAATAAAATGCATGCCGCAGTCGGGCGTCTAAGCGACACCACATAAAGGGCTTTAAAAGAAATGCCACAGTCGGACGTCTGGGCGACATCACATAAAGGGCTTTACAAGAAATGCCACAGTCGGACGTCTGGGCGACATCACAAAAAGCGCTTTAAAAGAAATGCCACAGTCGAACGTCTGGGCGACATCACATAAAGGGCTTAAAAAGAAATACCACAGTCAGACGTCTGGGCGACATCACAGACAGGGCTTTAAATGAAATGCCACAGTCGGACGTCTGGGCGACATCACATAAAGGGCTTAAAAAGAAATACCACAGTCGGACGTCTGGGTGACATCACAGACAGGGCTTTAAAAGAAATACCGCAGTCGGACGTCTGAGCGACATCACAGACCGGGCTTATAACAAAAGTAAATAACAGGTCCGCCACCGTCGGACGTCTGAGTGACATCGCAGATAGGGCTTATAACAAAAGTAAATAATAGTTCTGCCACCGTCGGACGTCTGAGCGACATCGCAGACAGGGCTTGTAATAAATGTAAACAACAAAATTAGTCCATCCACAAGAATAATCTTTTAACCGGATTTATCACACATAAATCCCACCGGAGTTTTGTCACTGAGGCTGATACCTGACAAGATAAGATAATTATAGTACTTGAACAAAGTACAAGATAATTGAAAGATTGAGGCTCTGCAGAGTTTGGAAGAACTGAACACAGCCAACGGATTTCCGTAGTCACGAAGGACTAGTTCCGCTTACGGTATTTCAGTAGAAACACATTTAACTAGTACACACCCATTTCACCTCACGTTGCCAGGAATCACCCTGGACAACGTCCAAGAAAAACTTTGAGACAGGGAGGCCACAACCTCGAATAGCATGGGATCAAATTTCTATACGCGCGCTCTAAGGGGTGCCCCCCTCTCGGTCCCAACCGGAAACACCCATGCCCCCTGACCGGATGACGGGCTTTAATCCAAGGCCATGGAACCCTCATCCCGGCCTCTCCACTTGGTGTGTACCAGGAAAACGATTTGCAACTTACTATGCCATATTCCTTTCGGAAAACATGTGACAGTATAGGATGGAATGAATGGGAATGTGAATTATGTCATGACGACACGGAAGTCAAATAATCTGGCATAAGACTGGCATGTCACAACACTGCCATCTTACCCATCCTCATACCAACACATGGCTTTGCAAATATGTATCCAACAACATAATGCTTTTCGAAACTTACTTTCTGATTATGTGCATGAGATATATCATGCAAAGTGATGTTCATAAACATGCCATGACCATACTAAAATGCAAACACGCAACAACACTCATCATATCAAGAGTTCAAACTTGCTTGCCTGGTTCGGAGTAGTCGGAGTCTAACTGTGTGAAGTTTGCCGCTCCGTCACCTCCTCCGGTATCTACGGTATAAGAAAAATACGTACGCAACGTAAATACCATGAGTGTACAGAAAAGTGTTCCAAATATTTTTCAAATAAATATGATAAAAAACTAGACAAAAATCTAAAGAGAACAGAAAAAGAATTAATCAAAAATACTTTTCTGATCAAAAGTTATAAGAGTTTTGGTCCAAGGACCCATCTGTAATGAAACAGAAAACTTCCAGGGGGCTATGCAGAAGAATCCAGAAAAACTGTTCAGAGAGGAAGCGTATTTGCCAGAGTACGCCTTCTGCAAATGATTTAAAAAAACAAAAGAGAGGCTGACGGGCGGGTCCCACCTGTCAGGTTTGAAAGTTCAAACAGGGGAGTCGGGGCTCGTCGGCGCCCCAGAGCCGCGGTGGTCGCCGGCGGCGATCCACGGCAACGTAGGGAGATCGGAGTGTACCTCCGTGATCAGGGCGCCATTCCGCGTTTGTGGGAGGTGGTGGTGGTCGCCGGCGAGTACCACGTCGGCGGCGATGCTTGCTCCGGCGGACGGTGATTCGGGTGGTCGTGGATCTCGCCGGAGGGAGCTGCGGAGGTGGAATTGGTGAAGGGGTTAGACTCGCGATAGTATGAGGAGGTAGCTGATGAGGATAGGGCGCCGGAGATGGCCTTACTAGAGTGAATCACGGTGGGGGCCGAGGCAGAACGGAGTGGCCGGAGTCGGGGAAGGAGAGCCCCTCGTGGCTCGTTCAGTGGCTGTGCGGGGTCTAATGAGGTAGAGGAGGTGTGCCGGGGGCGAGAGCAGGCTCGGGGTGCTATATATAGCCGCCCCGAGGCGGTTGCCAAGAACAAGGTTCTCCGGCGAGGTGATTACGGCGGCGCTGCGGTTGCACGGGAGGTTTCAGAGGCTGAACGTCGTCGTGGGTGTTCCATGGTTCTGTTTTGATGCTAACCGCGTCGGGATTTCGGGGTTTAGGGGGAGCTCGACGGAACGGGGCGGCGCGGGCCCGTCGGCGGCAGGGAGCGCGCTCTGCGCGTGCCGCGCCACGGCGATGGTGCTGCATGCGTGCGCTGGCAAGGAGGTGGCCACGCGGAGCCACCAGGACGCTTGGGCGGCACCGAACGGCGTTGCGCCGCCGTTCTGCTTCCTGTCGGCCGCTACGGCGCTACGGTCGCCGCAAGACACGCCGGCGCAGGCGGGCCAGGGCGCCACCGACGGCAGGAAGAAGCCAAGTGCGCGTGTGAGGCTCCGGACAAGCAAGCCTGGCCGTGAGCTACGTGCCAAGCGCACTGTGAGCTCGTGACTGAAGTTACTGACGAAGATCGACACTGAACTTCTGAATTTAACTGAATATGACTAGAACAGTGCATGCAAGGTGTTCGACAGAATGATCCAGGCATGTAGGGATTTTTCCTTGAGCTGGTTTTTGGTGGAGGGGCCTCTCATTGCATCTAGAGGCTCCCTGAATATTTGTGGAATTTTTGGAGAGGTGTAGATATGAATTTCACCAAATTTGGAAAATCTGGTCCAAACTTGCAGTGAGTGCAATTTGAAATATTTGAGCAGGGGAAGAGTGGATCAAGATGGTTCTGGGTTGTGGGTACAAAGGACTATCCAGGGGTGTTGAGTTGAGGTCAAAAATCAAAAGCATTAGGGCACTTGCTTTGCAATTCACCTAGGCTCAAAAGGATAGACAGATTTATTTTGGGAGGAGAAATAGTTGGAATAAAATCCAAAAATGGATTTTATTAGTTTGGACAGAATGTTAGGGTTGTACCAAAGTGGGAGGAAAGGTTTTGGGAAAATTTCACCATAGGAAGCATGGTGAAATTTTTGAAGGGATCAAAACCAAATAAAAGCCCAAAACTAAAAGGGTTTTCATTTTAAATGAAACCAAATCCAAGAAAAGGATTTTTGAGAGGGCAAACTTAGAAGATGCTTTTTAGGAAGGGTTTAAATGACCTTCTTTCAAACCAAGCAAGGTTCTTTCTGAAGACAAAATCACAAAAAAAATTGGAGTGTCACAGCACCTACCCCCTTAGGAAAAATCTCGTCCCCGAGATTTCAGCTGATCCTTAAACAGGTGTGGGTGCTCTGTCCGAAGAAAATCCTCGCTCTCCCAAGTTGCTTCATTCTCGGTGTGATTACTCCATTGAACTCTGAAAAACTTAATGGTTTTCTGTCGGGTCCTCCTCTCAGATTCTTCCAATATTTTTATCGGGTGCTCCCGGTAAGTGAGGTCTGGTTGCATGTCAATATACTCATGTGAAACTTGCTTCTCTGGGTTGCTTATGTACTTTCTCAACTGCGAGATGTGAAACACGTTGTGGATACCGGATAAGTCTCCGGGCTGGTCCAGCTGGTAGGCTACCTTGCCTTGTCGGGCCACTATATGAAATGGTCCGATGAATCTTGGTGCTAGTTTCCCCTTAATCTTGAATCGTTGCAGACCCTTCATAGGAGAAACTCTGAGCTATACCAATTCTCCGGGTTCAAAACTGATTTCCCGATGCTTTCGGTCGTAATAACTCTTTTGCCGACTTTGAGCTGTTTTGAGTCGTTCTCTAATTGTCTTAACTTTCTCCTCGGCCTCCTTGAGCATATCTGGGCCAGAGATATGGCTATCTCCGGTCTCTAACCAATTTAGCGGGGTACGACATCTTCTCCCATATAGAGCTTCAAAGGGTGCCATTTGCAAGCTGGCTTGATAGCTGTTGTTGTATGCGAACTCTGCATATGGCAAACTTTCTTCCCAACTGTTCCCGTAGGTGAGGACACAGGCTCTTAGCATGTCTTCTAAGATTTGGTTTACGCGTTCCATTTGTCCATCAGTCTGGGGATGGTATGCGGTACTGAAGGCTAGTTGGGTTCCCAGTGCCTGTTGTAGGTGATCCCAGAATGTAGAGACGAACTGTGTGCCTCTATCAGAGATAATGGTCTTAGGGACTCCATGTAGGCAGACGATACGGGCAAGATAAAGTCTGGCTAGTCTCTGAGTGGTGTAAGTTGTTTTTATCGGAATAAAATGTGCCACCTTGGTTAATCTGTCAGTTATGACCCATATGGCATTGTTTCCGTGTTGTGACCGTGGTAGTCCAACGATAAAGTCCATTCCAATCTCGTCCCATTTCCACTCGGGTATCTTATTTGGCTGTAATAGTCCGGCTGGTTTCTGGTGCTCGGCCTTGATACGTTGACAAGAGTCACAGCATGCAATGAACGTGGCTATATCTCTCTTCATACCGTGCCACCAAAAAATTTCCTGAAGATCTTTGTACATTTTTGTCCCTCCAGGATGGATTGAATACGGAGCTGTGTGACTTTCAGTTAATATCTGCTGTTTGAGGTCCTTGACATTTGGTACGCATAGCCTTTCTCCGTACCACAATATTCCCTGCGCATCTATGTTGAATTCGGAGGCTCTTCCCAAACTCACTTTTCTTTTTATGCCCTCAATGCTGGGGTGTTCGTGCTGGGCTTCCTTGATACTTTCCATTAGGGTAGGCAGTAGTTCTATATTTGACACACTGCCTTCGGTAACCATTATTAGATTGAGTCGGGCAAATTCTTGTTGAAATTCTGGCCTCAATTTTGGTATATTGTCGTCTTCCATGCTGGGATTTCGACTAAGTGCATCTGCCACAACATTTGCTCTTCCGGGATGATAGTGGATTCCAACATCATAATCCTTCACCAACTCTAACCAGCGTCGTTGCCATAAATTTAATTCTGGCTGTGTGAAAATATACTTAAGACTCTTATGGTCTGTGTATATCTCACAACGATTCCCAAGTAGGAAGTGTCTCCATTCCTTGAGTGCATGGATGACCGCTTCCAATTCCAAGTCATGAGTGGGATAATTTTCCTCATGCTTGCGTAGTTGTCTGGAGACATACGCAATTACCTTGCCTTCTTGCATCAATACGCATCCGAGGCCTTTCCAGGATGCGTCACAATATACCTCAAAGTTCTTGTGTATATCTGGCACAATTAGTACTGGTGCCGTTGTTAATTTTCTTTTTAGCTCTTGGAAGCTTTTCTCAAATGCTTCTGTCCATTCAAATTTCTTGCCTTTCTTGAGCAATTGTGTCATGGGCTTGGCTATAGTGGAGAATCCTTCAATAAATCTCCGATAATAGCCTGCCATTCCCAAGAAACTCCGTATGTCCGTTACGTTAGCTGGCGGTTTCCAGCCAAGTACGGCCTTGACTTTTTTCGGATCTACTGCAATACCTTCTTGGGTTAGCACGTGGCCCAGAAAACCCACCTGCCTTAGCCAAAATTCACATTTGCTGAATTTGGCGTACAGTTGATGTTTCCTGAGTTCCCCGAGTACAATCCTGAGATGTTCGGCGTGCTCTTCTGGTGTTTTGGAATATATCAGAATATCATCGATGAACACCACAACAAACTTGTCCATATACTTCATAAACACTTTGTTCATGAGGTGAACAAAATATGCGGGGGCGTTGGTTAGCCCAAATGGCATTACGGTGAACTCATACAGCCCATATCTGGAGGTGAATGCGGTCTTGGGAATATCTTCTGTTCGTACTTTTAATTGGTGGTATCCTGATCTCAAATCAATTTTTGAGAAGACTTTGGCCTGTGCGAGCTGATCGAATAAATCATTTATTCGGGGCATTGGGTATTTGTTCTTGATTGTGACCATGTTGAGAGCTCGATAATCAATACACAACCTCATTGTTCCATCCTTCTTCTTGGCAAATAAAATTGGAGAACCCCAAGGTGAGGAGCTGGCTCGTATGTATCCTTTCTCCAATAATTCTTTTATTTGCTTCTTCAACTCTACCAATTCGGATGGTGCCATTCTGTAAGGTTTCTTGTAAATAGGAGTGGTTCCGGGTGCTAGCTCAATGCTGAATTCTATCTCTCGGTCTGGTGGCATGCCTGGTAGTTCTTCTGGAAATACATCTAGAAATTCACATACCACTGGAACCTTGTTCAGCTCAGAAACGTCCACCTTGTTTAATCTAGGTTGCCGAGGTATTTGTCTCTCTTTGGCTGAAACTTTTATTTTCTTCCCTTGATGGTGGGTGAGAATCACGGTACGGTTGAAGCAGTCAATAAAACCTTTGTTGGTGGTCAACCAATCCATTCCTAGGATGACATCCAGTCCTTTGCTTTCCAGTACAATAAGGTTGGCATAAAATTTCAATCCTTCAAATTCAATAACCACACCTTGACAGTAATTCTGGGTCACTTGCTTAATCCCAGGGGACTTGACGATCATTGATTTTTCCAAGGGAAGCATTGAAAAATTATTTTGCAGAGCAAAACTTTTCGAAATGAATGAGTGAGAAGCTCCAGAATCAAACAAAACCATGGCAGGTATTGTGTTGACGGGGTACGTACTGAGTATGATATCTGGGGCGTTCTGTGCTTCCTCTCGGGTCACGTGGTTCAAGTGACCTTTCCAGTGGTTGTTGTTGGGGTTGAAATTGCTTCGCTTTGGTGCTGAATTATTTCCACCATTATTGAGCTTCGGGTTTGAGTTCCTTGGCTTGGGACACTGCTTGGCATAGTGCCTTTCTTCTCCACAAGCATAACAGGTAACGCCTGGGCGATAGGTGAACTCTTTGTCTCTTGCATGGAAATTCTTGGTTGGACGTGAATTATTCACCGGGGTTTTGTGTGAATCCGCCTTCTGAAATTCCTTCTTGCTTCTGTGATTGCGAGAAAAATTAGTCTGGTCCCTTTTCCGTTTGCGGATATCTTCCAGGCTACGTCGCTCATTTTCCAGGGTAAGGGCCTTATCCACCAGTGTTTTAAAATCTGGAAAGGTCTGCACAACTAGCTGGCACTTAAGGGCAGGTGCCAGGCCTTCCAAGAATTTTTCCATCTTCTTGCTCTCGGTCATGCGTTCTTCATTGGCGTAGCGAGACAGCAGTGTGAATTGGCTGTTGTATTCTGACACTGTCATGGCTCTTTGCTTGAGTTCATCAAATTCCTTCTTCTTGATTTTCATGACGCTCTTAGGAATATGTGCCCCATGAAAACCTTCTTTGAAATTCTCCCAGGTGATTTCATTTTCGTTGGGGTGCATGTGCAGGAAGTTTTCCCACCACGATGCAGCTGCACCTGTGAGATAATGTGGTGCATACAGTACTTTTTCACGGTCTGAACACTGTGCGATAATTAATTATCTCTCCATGTCTCGAAGCCAGTCCTCGGCCTCAAGAGGCTTGTCAGTATGAGAAAATGTTGGAGGACGCGTCTTTTGTAACTCAGATAATTTGGATTGCGGTTGATACTGACCACGGTTACTTCCCATATTGATGAATTGGTTCATCATTTCCTGGTGTTGCTGTTGACTCTGTTCATACAAATGACAAACTTGTGTAAAAGCTGTTTCACTGTCCTGTTGACTTGTCTGACCCTGACTGAAATTCTAGTTCTGCGGTGTGCCATAATTTTCTTCTGGCTGAGTTGGCATGGAGCGCGTCCAAGGACAAGACATCTTTCACTCTGGGGATATATTTTTGTGAACTCGTAAGACAAGAAAGAGAGTCGCAGAAGTCAATAAAATCACACACAAAGAACATTTTTAAACTCCATGGTATTTTTTTGGAAACACATGATTGCGCGCGGAGAAGGACTAGTGCATATCTTACACGTGGGCATAATTATACATTACATCACTCAGGATATGTGTACATAATCCTGACATGTTATTTAAACTAGTGCACTCCTCCAGGTCCTACATGGTGCGCAAACAGGCTACTTCTCATAACCTATATACATAAAAACATAATACACAACTTGATACATCGCATGGCGTCTATGCGTACTTAGTCAGAGATGGTGAGGATCTGCCTTGGCCTGCCGAGGGTGAGACGCAGAGACGCTGGGGAATCAACCTCCTCCTCGCTAATAGGTTCCAGACGAGAAATGTTGTGCTGAGCTGATGGAGCAGGTGCCGTAGGCGGAATAACACGAATACGAGTGGGTGGAATAGGTGGGGTAGCACATATGGGAGTGGGTGCAACAGGTGGTGCAGAGCGAACGGGAGTGGGTGCAACAAGTGGTGCAGAGCGGACGGGAGTGGGTGCAATAGCCTGGTTAAATTCCTCTATGGTAGGCAGACGACGAGCAGAGGCGAGTATGGTAGGTGAGTGAGAGGCTGTGGATGACACAAAAGTCAGTGGTGGAGCGGTGTGCAGGAGTTCCCTCCTGTTAGTAGCACAGCCATGAACTGAGTCCATGCGTGCAGCTACGAGGTCATCTACCATGCAGTCGAATGCTGCCTCCAGGGCTCGGAGGTACTCGACAAGCATCTCCAAGGCTTCGTCTCGCTCTCCTCTGGGGCAAGAGAAAGAGTAGTGACAGGTGTAAGGCACATGGCATGGAAGGTAGCGGTAGCGACGGGTCTTCATTGCCGGAAGAACATCCCGAAGACGGGCTATCGTCTCGCGGGCAGCCATCTGCATAGCGTGCCTTTCTGTAGGCATGGCTCTCCCCACGAATCGGAGACGGCGTATTTCAGCATGGCCTCCCCTGAATTGCACCGCGGCCTGGTGCATAGTCAGACTGTCGTTGATCTTGTGTGGATAAAGCGTGAAGACTGGGCGCACGGATGGCCCCATCGCAACCTGAACGATGAAGGAGAGGAGTTTGACGAACCCCTCAGGTACGTTGGCGAACATCTGAGACTCGCAGTCGTTGCCGGCCATCTACAAAAGTAGGCAAAAAATCTGAGGGGTCAGATCATAAATTTTATGCTGACTGTCAGAAAATGACTACATTAGTAAAAACATGAATAACTCTATCATGCTAATAACCAATTAGTGATCGCACCTAGTGGCTTCCTACAGTCAGCCTGGCTCTGGTTATCAAGTCTGTCATGACCGGTTTTTCAATAAAAATATTTATTGAGAAAACCAATCTTTAAATCCCAGTATAGGAAAAGTCATCCTTTCTGGTAGACAAAAGCTTGATAAACAGAGAACCAGTAGCATCAAATATATTACAGGGTTGAGCTGAGGTTGCTCAACAATTTATTACAGATTCGCCAATATTTTACATATGGGCGGTTATGACACAGGGGTGGGGTGGTATGCTACTAGCTCGGCTAACTTGACTTCTACTAGCAGTACATCGAGCGTCGAGGTGAGGCTCGATGAATTTATTCGGGGTTGCGGAAGCGGATAATACAATGACCAAGACAGGATCGCACGGGACTGACTGGGACTCCTCTAGGCGTCGGACTCGCTATCAAACTCTTCATCCATGAGATCGCCTTCATCAGCATCTGGCCAAATCAACAAGCCAGGTGAGTACTTGAAAGTACTCGCAAGACAGTTCGGACAAAAGATATAATCAATGAATGCATGAATGTGTCATGAATAAAGGATGATGCTCATATAACCATGGTAAGATTTGCAGGACTTGATAAACAAAATAAATAGCTGAAAAACCGATCGGGTGTCTGGAATGACGCCTCGAAAGGTAAATAAATAAAATGCATGCCGCAGTCGGGCGTCTAAGCGACACCACATAAAGGGCTTAAAATAAATGCCACAGTCGGACGTCTGGGCGACATCACATAAAGGGCTTTAAAAGAAATGCCACAGTCGGACGTCTGGGCGACATCACATAAAGGGCTTTACAAGAAATGCCA
>NC_041389.1:495523953-495581516 GCF_002162155.2 Triticum dicoccoides
CGGACGTCTGGGCGACATCATAGACAGGGCTTTAAAAGAAATCCCACAGTCGGACGTTTGGGCGACATCACATAAAGGGCTTAAAAAGAAATACCATAGTCGGACGTCTGGGCGACATCACAGACAGGGCTTTAAAAGAAATACCGCAGTCGAACGTCTGAGCGACATCACAGATCGGTCTTATAACAAATGTAAATAATAGGTCCGCCACCGTCGGACGTCTGAGCGACATCGCAGACAGGGCTTATAACAAAAGTAAATAACAAGTCTGCCACCGTAGGACGTCTGAGCGACATCGCAGACAGGGCTTGTAATAAATGTAAACAACAAAATTAGTCCATCCACAAGAATAATCTTTTGACCTGATTTATCACACATAAATCCCACCGGAGTTTTGTCACTGAGGCTGATACCTGACAAGATAAGATAATTATAGTACTTGAACAAAGTACAAGATAATTGAAAGATTGAGGCTCTGCAGAGTTTGGAAGAACTGAACACAGCCAACGGATTTCCGTAGTCACGAAGGACTAGTTCCGTTTACGCTACTTCAGTAGAAACACATTTAACTAGTACACACCCATTTCACCTCACGTTGCCAGGAATCACCCTGGACAACGTCCAAGAAAAACTTTGAGACGGGGAGGCCACAACCTCGAATAGCATGGGATCAAATTTCTATACGCGCGCTCTAAGGGGTGCCCCCCTCTCGGTCCCAACCGGAAACACCCATGCCCCCTGACCGGATGACGGGCTTTAATCCAGGGCCATGGAACCCTCATCCCGGCCTCTCCACTTGGTGTGTACCAGGAAAACAATTTGCAACTTACTATGCCATATTCCTTTCGGAAAACATGTGACAGTATAGGATGGAATGAATGGGAATGTGAATTGTGTCATGACGACACGGAAGTCAAATAATCTGGCATAAGACTGGCATGTCACAACACTGCCATCTTACCCATCCTCATACCAACACATGGCTTTGCAAATATGTATCCAACAACATAATGCTTTTCGAAACTTACTTTCCGATTATGTGCATGAGATATATCATGCAAAGTGATGTTCATAAACATGCCATGACCATACTAAAATGCAAACACGCAACAACACTCATCATATCAAGAGTTCAAACTTGCTTGCCTGGTTCGGAGTAGTCGGAGTCTAACTGTGCGAAGTTTGCCGCTCCGTCACCTCCTCTGGTATCTACGGTATAAGAAAAATACGTACGCAACGTAAATACCGTGAGTGTACAGAAAAGTGTTCCAAATATTTTTCAAATAAATATGATAAAAAACTAGACAAAAATTTAAAGAGAACAGAAAAAGAATTAATCAAAATACATTTCTAATCAAAAATTATAAGAGTTTTGGTCCAAGGACCCATCTGTAATGAAACAGAAAACTTCTAGGGGGCTATGTAGAAGAATCCAGAAAAACGGTTCACAGAGGAAGCGTATTTGCCAGAGTACGCCTTCTGCAAACGATTTAAAAAAACAAAAGAGAGGCTGACGGGCGGGTCCCACCCATCAGGTTTGAAAGTTCAAACAGGGGAGTCGGGGCTCGTCGGCGCCCGAGAGCCGCGGTGGTCGCCGGCGGCGATCCACGGCAAGGCAGGGAGATCGGTGTGTACCTCCGAGATCAGGGCGCCATTCCGCGTCTGTGGGAGGTGGTGGTGGTCGCCGGCGAGTACCACGTCGGCAGCGATGCTTGCTCCGGCGGACGGTGATTCGGGTGGTCATGGATCTCGCCGGAGGGAGCTGCGGAGGTGGAATTGGTGAAGGGGTTAGACTCGCGATAGTATGAGGAGGTATCTGACGAGGATAGGGCACCGGAGATGGCCTTACCGGAGTGAATCACGGTGGGGGCCGAGGCGGAACGGAGTGGCCGGAGTCGGGGAAGGAGAGCCCCTTGTGGCTCGTTCAGTGGCTGTGCGGGGTCTGATGAGGTAGAGGAGGTGTGCCGGGGGCGAGAGCAGGCTCGCGGTGCTATATATAGCCTCCCCGAGGCGGTTGCCGAGAACGGGGTTCTCCGGTGAGGTGATTACGGCGGCGCTGCGGTTGCACGGGAGGTTTCAGAGGCTGAACGTCATCGTGGGTGTTCCATGGTTCCGTTTTGGTGCTAACCGCATCGGGATTTGGGGGTTTAGGGGGAGCTCGACGGAACGGGGCGGCGCGGGGCCGTCGGCGGCAGGGAGCGCACTCTGCGCGTGCCGCACCACGGCGACGGTGCTGCATGCGTGCGCTGGCAAGGAGGTGGCCACGCGGAGCCACCAGGATGCTTGGGCGGCGCCGAACGGCGTTGCGCCGCTGTTCTGCTTCCTGTCGGCCGCTACGGCGCTACGGCCGCCGCAAGACACGCCGGTGCAGGCGGGCCAGGGCGCCACCAACGCCAGGAAGGCGCCAAGTGCGCGTGGGAGCCTCTGGACAAGCAAGCCTGGCCGTGAGCTACGTGCCAAGCGCACTGTGAGCTCGTGACTGAAGTTACTGACGAAGATCGACACTGAACTTCTGAATTTAACTGAATATGCTTAGAACAGTGCATGCAAGGTGTTCGACAGAATGATCCAGGCATGTAGGGATTTTTCCTTGAGCTGGTTTTTGGTGGAGGGGCCTCTCATTGCATCTAGAGGCTGCCTGAATATTTGTGGAATTTTTGGAGAGGTGTAGATATGAATTTCACCAAATTTGGCAAACCTGGTCCAAACTTGCAGTGAGTGCAATTTGAAATATTTGAACAGGGGAAGAGGGGATCAAGATGGTTCTGGGTTGTTGGTACAAAGGACTATCCAGGGGTGTTGAGTTGAGGTCAAAAACTAAAAGCATTAGGGCACTTGCTTTGCAATTCACCTAGGCTCAAAAGGATAGACAGATTTATTTTGGGAGGAGAAATAGTTGGAATAAAATCCAAAAATGGATTTTATTAGTTTGGACAGAATGTTAGGGTTGTACCAAAGTGGGAGGAAAGGTTTTGGGAAAATTTCACCATAGGAAGCATGGTGAAATTTTTGAAGGGATCAAAACCAAATAAAAGCCCAAAACTAAAAGGGTTTTCATTTTAAATGAAACCAAATCCAAGAAAACGATTTTTGAGAGGGCAAACTTAGAAGATGGTTTTTAGGAAGGGTTTAAATGACCTTCTTTCAAACCAAGCAAGGTTCTTTCTGAAAACAAAATCACAAAAAAATTGGAGTGTCACAGGGATCCTCCCACTTGGGCTTGAGCTTGTCCTTTTTCTTCTCCGGTAGGCGTAGAACGAGATCGCCAACGTTATAAGTTTTGGCTCATACTTCTCTGCTTTGATACCTGCGAGCATGTTGCTGATAGAATGCGGAACGGGCCTTTGCAATGTCGTGCTCCTCCTCCAAGGCATCTAAATTGTCCTGTCGATCAAGTTCGGCTTCTCTCTCTTCGTACATGTGCACCCGAGGTGAGTCATGAATGATATCGCAGGGTAGTACTGCCTCTGCGCCATACACCATAAAGAATGGTGTGTATCCGGTAGTGCGATATGGCGTGGTCCGCAGCCCCCATAGTACGGAGTCGAGCTCCTCTACCCAGTGCGTGTCTGATTCCTTCAGGGATCGCACTAGTCTGGGTTTGATGCCGCTCAAAATAAGACCATTTGCTTGTTTGACATGACCATTTGTTTGGGGGTGATAGACGGAGGCGTAATCGAGCTTAATGTCCATGTTGCCGCACCAAGTTTTCACCTCGTCGGCTGTAAAATTGGAGCCATTATCGGTGATGATGTTGTGGGGGACACCATAATGGTGCACGACCCCTGATATGAAGTCAATCACCGGTCCAGATTCGGCCATTTTAACTGGTTTGGCCTCTATCCATTTGGTGAATTTATCCACCATGACCAACAGGTATTTTTTCTTATGGCTTCGACCTTTAAGGGGTCCGACCATATCAAGCCCCCAGACCGCAAAGGGCCAAGTTATGGGGATTGTTTGAAGAGCGATGGGCGGCATGTGGCTTTTGTTGGCGAAGAGCTGGCAACCGACGCAGTGTTGGACGAGGTCATGTGCGTCTGCTCGGGCTGTCGGCCAGTAGAAACCTATACGGAAGGCCTTGCTTACAAGAGCCCGAGCTACAACATGGTGGCCGCCGAGTCCAGCATGAATTTAGGCCAAGAGCTGCCGCCCTTCCTCTTCGGAGATACATCTTTGAAGTACTCCGGTAACACTTATCTTATAAAGCTCTCCCTCATGGACCTTGTAGGCTTTGGAGCGCCGCACGATGCAACGTGCCTCATTTTGGTCCTCGGGGAGTTCTTGCCTATTTAGGTAGGCTAAGAAGGGTTCGGTCCAGGGGGCGATGACAGCCATGATTACATGGGCCGAAGGTGTTATTTTGGTGGCGGAGCCTCCGATTATGTCAGTGTGTTCGGGTTCTGGGGTTGTGGTCGGATCCGGACTAGTATTGCCCATCTCCCCTTGCCACACCACGGATGGCTTGAATAGCCTTTCCAAGAAGATGTTGGGTGGGACGGGGTTGCGCTTAGCGCCTATGCGGGCAAGGATATCCGCCGCTTGATTGTTTTCTCGAACCACATGATGAAATTCGAGCCCCTCGAATCGAACTGACATTTTGAGGACGGTATTACGGTAAGCCGCCATTTTCGGGTCCTTGGCATCGAAGTCTCCATTTATTTGAGATATTGCGAGGTTTGAATCCCCATGCACTTCTGGGCGTTGAATGCCCATGGAGACCGTCATCCGAAGACCGTGCAACAGAGCCTCGTATTCGGCTGCATTGTTGGAGTCTGTGTATAGTATTTGGAGTACATATTGGACTGTATCTCCGGTGGGGGATGTCAAGACAACACCCGCTCCTAGACCGGCCAGCATCTTAGAGCCGTCAAAGTGCATGATCCAATTGGAGTATGAGTCGTACTCTTTAGGGAGTTCGGCTTCTGTTCATTCGGCGACAAAGTTAGCCAGTACTTGCGATTTAATGGCTCGTTGTGGTTTATATATGATGTAGAACGAGAGGAGCTCGATGGCCCACTTAGCAATCTAGCCCGTGGCATCGCGGTTATTTATTATATCGTTGAGTGGTACTTCGGAGGCCACCGTAATTGAACACTCTTGAAAGTAGTGTCATAGTTTCCGGGATGCCATGAATACCGCGTATGCTATCTTTTGATAATGTGGATACCGTGACTTGCATGGTGCAAGGATAGTGGATACGTAGTATACCGGCTTTTGGAGCGGGAACTTATGTCTGTCCTCCTCTCGTTCGACGACGAGTACTGCGCTTACAACTTGGTGTGTTGCAGCTATATATAACAGCATGGGTTCGCCAATGTTCGGTGCGGCCAGGATTGGGTTGCTGGCCAAGAGGGCCTTTATTTCTTCCAGTCCGGCCGTGGCCGCATCCGTCCACTCGAAGTGTTCGGTGCGTTGAAGAAGGCGATAAAGAGGTAGTGCCTTTTCTCCCAATCGGGAGATAAAGCGTCTTAAGGCAGCCACGCATCCAGTTAATTTCTGGATTTGCTTGAGGTCTGTTGGGGTGGCCAACTGTGACAATGCTCAGATTTTATCCGGGTTTGCTTCAATTCCTCTATTGGAAACGATGAAGCCCAGAAGCTTTCCGGTGGGAACGCCAAAAACGCATTTTTCCGGATTGAGCTTGATGTCATATGTTCGGAGGTTGTCGAATGTGAGCCTCAGGTCGTCTATTAAAGATTCGATGTGTCTGGTCTTGATGACCACATCATCCACATATGCCTCAACTGTTTTGCCAATTTGTTTTTCCAGGCATGTCTGAATCACGTGTTGGTAGGTTGCACCGGCGTTTTTGAGCCCGAAAGGCATGGTGTTGAAATAGAAAGGGTCGTATGGAGTGATGAATGCCGTTGCGGCTTGATCGGATTCCGCCATCTTGATTTGATGGTATCCGGAGTATGCATCCAGGAAACACAATGAGTCATGTCCTGCGGTAGCGTCAATGATTTGATCAATGCGGGGGGAGAGGGAAGGGATCCTTGGGGCAAGCCTTATTGATGTCCTTGAAATCGACACATAGGCGCCAGGATTTATCCTTCTTTGTTACCATCACCAGGTTTGCTAGCCAATCCGGGTGTTTTATTTCTCTGATGAATCCGGCTTCCAGTAACTTGGCTAGCTCCTCTCCCATAGCTTGTCGTTTAGGCTCTGAAAAGCGTCGTAGTGTTTGCTTGACCGGCTTGTATCCCTTCAATATGTTGAGGCTATGCTCGGCCAGCCTGCGTTGGATCCCTAGCATGTCTGAAGGGTGCCAGGCAAAGATGTCCCAATTCTCGCGTAAGACCGCCCGCAATGCAGCGTCGATTGTGGGGTTCAGCTGTGCCCCGATGGATGTTGTTTTTGTAGAGTCTGTTGGGTGGACTTGGAATTTGACTATTTCGTCCGCCGGTTTGAAAGAGGTGGACTTGGATCGTTTGTCGAGTATCACGTTGTCCCTGTCCACTGTGGAGCGTAGCGTAGTTAGTTCTTCGGCCGCGAGGGCTTCGGATAGTGCCTCAAGGGCCAGGGCGGCTGTTTTATTTTCGGCGCAGAGTGCTATGTCCGGATCACTGGCTAGAGTGATGATTCCGTTGGGCCTGGGCATCTTGAGCTTCATCTACCCATAATGGGGTATAGCTTGGAAGCTCGTGAATGCGTCCCGCCCTAAGAGGGCGTGGTATCCACTACTGAACGGGGCCACTTGGAATGTTATCTCTTCGGACCTATAATTCTCCGGCGTGCCGGATACCACATCGAGTGTTATTTTTCCTGCACATTGTGCCTCCCGACTAGGGATAATTCCTCTGAAGGTTGTGTTACTTTTCTAAATGCGGCTCTTGTCTATTTCCATTTTGTTGAGAGTTTCCTCGTAGATGAGATTTAATCCACTGCCACCGTCCATGAGCAATTTAGTAAGCCGGAAGCCGTCCACAATTGGACTAAGGACCAAAGCGGCTAGTGTTCGGACTGTTCAGAATTGAGGTTCATCACTGGAATTGAAGGTTATGGCCGTGTCGTTCCATGGATTTATTGCTGCGACATGGCAGACTTCGGCGAGGCCGCGGAGTGCTATCTTGCGCCTGTTATTTGAGGCGAAAGTCTCAAAGACTGTCAACATTGTATTGTTGTTTTCTACGGGATGATGCTCTACGGTATCATTAATGAGGAGATCCTCGCCGCTCTTGGCCACCTGCCAAAGTATCCAACATGCTCTAAAGCTATGTGTTGGTATGGTATCCGGTGTGGTGTGAATTTTGCATGGCCCATTGAGCCATCCCTCCAATACGGTTCCACGCCCTATAGTGGGCTTTGGTTTTTTTGTAATTGGATCGGGTGACTTGCGAGAGTGCACCCTTTTAGTTCGGACGAGGGGTTTAGTGAGAGCCGGAGGGTCCCGGAATTTTGCCTGAGTTTTCCAGGCGCTTTCCGTCGCACAATACTTCTGTACTATGGCTGCCAAGTCAGCAAAGTGTGATATGTCACGGCGACTTATCGTGTTGAGGATTCCCTTGTCCGTGCAATTTTTGCAAAAGAATGAGATTGCATCTTCCTCGTGACAATCCTTGACCTTGCTCATTACAAGGAGGAATCTGGCCCAAAAGTGATGTACTGTCTCTTAGGATTGTTGTCTAATGTGGGAAAGATCGCTTGTATCTGGGTGGGTGGGTGGATTTAAGTCCGAACCCTGACCCGGTTTGAGACCCAGGGGCAGAGTAACTTCCGAATTAGGCAGCTTGGGTTCCGGGATGTTGCACAATTTTTCTGGCCCGCAGTCCGATTCTAAGTTCAGAGTTTGGGTCACGTCCTCCCGCAAACGCGTATCCGGCTTATAGAGCTCGGTAATCCGGACATAGTTCGTCCTAAAAATAGAGGAAGAATCGTTGCATTGCTGCTCCACCACCGCTATTTGATGGATGACCGGCGGAGAGTTAATCTCTCTTTGATCGGGTTTAAGCCCCATCCGATCATAGTCTGTAGCGACTCCCAAGGCGGTGATGCGATCCAAGAGCTCGTTCACCGATGAGAGTTCCATTGGATCCATCCGCTCGGCGTATTCCGAGCTGACGTGGAGTCTGTTTTTGATGACTCGAGAAGTCATTGTTGGCACAGCGGCCGAACGGGCGGTCATGACGAAGCCGCCTAGTCGGAGGGTTTGTCCTAAAGCTAGGGCTCCCCCGGAGGCGATGTTGTCCTTGATAACAAGGCGAGCCATCAAACCTTTTTTTGACGTCATAGTGGAACTCTCAATGAAAGCACCAATGTTAGTGTCAAAACCGGCGGATCTCGGGTAGGGGGTCCCGAACTGTGCGTCTAAGGCTAATGGTAACAGGAGGCGCCGGACACAATGTTCACCCAGGTTTGGGCCCTCTCTATGGAGGTAATACCCTACTTCCTGCTTGATTGATCTTGATGATATGAGTATTACAAGAGTTGATCTACCACGAGATAGTAGAGGCTAAACCCGAGAAGCTAGCATATGATTCTGATTGTTGTTGTCCTGCAGACTAAACCCTCCGGTTTATATAGACACCGAAGGGGGCTAGGGTTACACAGTGTCGGTTACAAGGAAGGAAATCTACATATCCGAATTGCCAAGCTTGCCTTCCATGCAAAGGAGAGTCCCACCCGGACACGGGACGAAGTCTTCAATCTTGTATCTTCATAGTCCAATAGTCCGGCATAAGCATATAGTCCGGCTGTCCGAGGACCCCCTAATCTAGGACTCCTTCAGCAAGGCCACAAGGTTATCTTCAGGAAGGTTCACAGGATTGAGCTGCTGCTAAACGTCCTCAATGATATTCATGGCAAGGTCCGTCTTGTGTCCATCCCAAATTAGATCGAGGCATGAAATAGTTGCCCCGGCTAGTGTTTAATAGTAGTTTGGATTGTGTCTAATTATCAGAACCTTGCCTATTATTGAGCCCTCTGGGGCAAGTACTCTATTTGAATCCGTCTATGGGAATTGCTGCTACTTTTGTGTGGCTGTGACTCGTGTGAGAACCATCCTAATTGTTGCCGAAATAGATGCATCCTCACTAGTTTTTTCATGAATATGGCATCATAAGACATAAGTTGTCACGGTTTATCATACGAGTAGTGTGTTCTTGATGAAATAGAGTACACGTTCGAGAACTATGTGCCGACATATACATAGGTCAGCTTCTTTTAGATTGCATCAGTCATTCTACCTAGTTACTACCAATGTAGGAATACCTGGAAGACGGGTGGTTAGACAATGATAGCAAGGAATAGCCATCTCATTTTGATTGCGCAGATAGAAAAGATATGGAGACAGACATCCCTATTTGCACAAATATGAAATGCGGTTATTTAAACAATGACAGTTATTTGAAGTGGCATATGATTAACAGCAGCATTTGTTGTGTTCAAATTGGCATTAAATTGACAGTATGAAAGTGCCCTTAACTAGCATCACATCACATCAACACTGCCACTAGATTAACATGCAGAACAATGGCATTAGTATTACTGTCATGTGATTAGCACATGGTCAGTAAATGTGCAATCAAATTTTTGCAGTTCCACTGGGATGAAGCAATGTTAGCGGTGTGAGATTTAAGTGTAACTACAAGAACACAATTCATGGGAAATAAAGCAAAACAGAAGAACTTCATAAAATGGTGGTGGCATTGCTTGAATTTATCGACGGCACTAGACCACTACTTAATAGTGACATTAGGTGGCATTTCTTAATGCTTCATGTGATTTTACATTAACGGTGGCAATATGGGCGTAGGGACAGCAAGGGCATAAAGTGGTGAGGCAGATGTGGTTGCCGAGAGCGGCAAACACTCAGTCAGCATGTCTGCATTTGTCCCATTTTTTATCTCCTCGACGACATTTTCCTATGTGAGCACAGGAAATCTAGACCTGCTCGTTCTCATTTGTGTCGTCCCCCAACACCCCTCACTTTCTTTCCATTTTCAACCAAGAGACAGATCCACTTCCCCCACCCTTTGCCATCCACCATGCTTTCTTCGCCTTTTCAGCCAAGAGACTGGTTGGGTAGCCAATATCTATTACTTTCCCCCATTTCCTCATAGAACCAGGTCCTAGATTCATGCTACAGCTTTCCCACTTTCTTCCCTGATTGAACCAACTCTTAGATTTGACTGTATGAACTAGCTTTACCTCTAATAATAGTAAAAGTCTAGTGGCTTTGGAACAGCCGACAGAAGTAGAAAAAGATACACACGTGGCCATGTGGGGAGCTGGGGCGTAGAGCAAGGCAGGTTTCAAAGGAAAATATACCTGAGGGTCATCGGCATGTGGCAAAGACGGTGCAGAGGCCGCATCTTGGCCAAATTACCGCAGGGACGAAGAAGGGGTCAAAGGCCCTCCCAAGCCGGCAATGTCTCGGACTGAACGGCACGACCGTCGATCGGGACGTGCGGGCAGCTGTTGGTCTCCTCCCTCGCTGCCGACAACCGCGTGAACGCTCCACCTACCCCCCTGCCCCAGTCAAGTTGGTCTGGCCGGATTTGTGACCAGCCATGAGCAGAGAGAGTGTGGCCACCTATGTCTTGCTTAGATCTGGAGAGCATGAGAGAGAGAAAGGAAGGAACCCTAGTAAAGCAAGCGTCGAGGTTCCTGCTTATATATATAGTGGAGTGATTTTGTTGTACCAGTCGCTATTAAATTTAATTCGCGCGAACCACTATTTTCATTTAAAGTTCAAGTAAAAATAAAACTTGATCAATAATGTGCCACCGCGTCCAGGACGCACAATACTGTTTCATTCACATGCGGTCCCCAACCCTCCATCAAGTTGAAACTAGACTAGTAAAAATGTCAATTGGGGTGCCTCTTTGTAAACAAATGCGCTTCTAGCTTCAAAAAAATGCGCTCCTACGTGTACCCGCGAGTGGGTGTGAGAGAACTAGTGCGTGCGTGCACTGCTTCTCTTTGTGAGAGTACAATATACTACGCCTAAATAACGTTCGCCACAAGAGTAATAGTATAAGTGTGTGACATGTGAGTTAAAATAAAAGGTGTGCGACGTCTTTTATTTTTTAGAAGTTCTCAGGGTAGGGTGTGAATAGCACATATCTGTGTGATGTCTACCTACAGATAGACGGTGGGTGCAAGAGGACTTGAGAGATTCGTGACTCGTGAGGATGCGTGTGTGCGTAAGAGAGAGGGGCACGTATCAATGCAATGCATGTGCCCGTAAATCATATCTGACAAACATTCGCCAAAAGCCGTTTCCTAATGAACGTCGTAAGAACTAGTAGATCGCATCCGACAGTGTCAGTTTTGCCATGTCATTTAACAGAACAGCCACTCCTCCCACACACAAATCTTCCACATGAGTGTTAGCAACTGTTGTATGCTCCTCCCTCCGTTCCAAAATGTAGTGCATATAGCTTTATTGAAAATTTGAACCTCGCAAACTTTTACCGAGTTTTCATATACCAAAATGCACATATAGAATACCAGTATATATCATTTCATTCATCTTCGAGAGGTAACTATAAAGATGGGTGGAGTGTACAAAGAAAAACCGTCCACTACTAGGGAAAAGCCTATACACAGAATCTTACCAGCAGGGCGCTTTAAAATCAGGCGCTGCTGCTATGTAGCAGTAGCGCGTGCTCTCAAAACTCGCTGCTGAAACAAGTTTATCAGTAGCGCGCACACTCTAAGACGCGCTACTGCTAAAATTCCCACGACGCCGTCGCGAGGCCAGTTATAGCAGCAGCGCGTTAACACAAAGAGCGCTACTGCTACGGATCATGGCAGTAGCACATTTACGCAATAATCGCTACTACTAAGGTTACTATAAAAATTTAGTCCCACCTCGCTCCGTGAAGAGAGTTTGTACCACCTTAAATATGTTACTTCTACAACTTTCACAAGCACTTGATCTTCATTGAGCTCTATGTGTAGGATCTGTGGCCGCAATAGGAATCCTCGCCTATTCTTAAACCAACCGTCGAGGATTCCTATTGACAAATCAGATTGTACTCAAAAATACAATTGATGATCAATGTATTTTTTATGTCTATGTCTAACATAGCAGTAGCGCGTTCTCGACGAAAGGCGCTATTGATAGGTCGTTTAGCAGTAGCCCATTTTGCTATAGCGCGCTACTGCTAAGCCATTCCATCTCCCCCCACTAACCTATCCGATCCAGATCACACTCACACACACACTCGATCTCCCCCTCAACCCCCGCGCCGCCGGTCCTCCCCTGTCGCCCCTCCTCCGATCTGCGCCGCCGTCACCTCATCCTCCTTGCTCGACTCGGTATCGGCCCCCTCCTCCGTCCTCCCTCCACTCGCCGCTGGCCGACCCCTCCTTGCTCCTCCTTCCTCATCCATCCTACCTCCACTCGCCGCCGGCCAGCCCCTCCTCGCTCTGCCTTCCTTCTCCATCTTACTCTCTTCTTCCTCCTCGAGTCGCCCCTCCTTCTCCCTCCTCACTGCTACATTTTGATTTAGTAGGCTAGTTCATATGCAACATTCTGATTTAGTTGATATGATTCAGTTGATTTAGTAGGCTAGTTGATTTAGAACATTTTGATTTAGTTGATTTAGTAGGCTAGTTGATTTAGTTGATTTAGTAGGCTAGTTGATTTAGTTGATTTAGAACATTTTGATTTAGTTGATTTAGTATGCTAGTGGATTTAGTATGCTAGTTGATTTAGTTGATTTAGTATGCACCATTTTATTGTTATTTTTTCGGCAATAGGTGCCACCGAAATGCTTTGGTACGTGGTACCTTGTCATCTAATATGTTATTAGATCTTAGGATTATAATTGTCCATAAAATTGCTTCTCGTAGAAGAACCAAAAATATCACATGCTACTGTTTTTCTTTCCTGTGAAGTGAATCATTAATCCTTTGCTCATATTGCTTTAGGAAAATGGCGCCACCACCACCACCACTATGTCGACTGTGCAAGTCAAGGTGCGCCAGCAGCCTTGCAACTGGCAAGCTGTTCGGCATCTATTTCCAGCCAAGTTTTCGTCATGCAGCGGTAAGAAATTAGATGAAATGTAACAACTATTTTATTTTTAGTGTTGGCATTACTGCATTGTGTCATTTTTCTTTTCTTACATAGATCGTCACATGCAATGTGAGGTTCACATTCAACAAGCTGACAGGAGACACTGTGACATTTGAGGCTCCTGGGGGGCGTACACTATGGAGGTTGAGAAAGGACGCAATATGTCGCAGATTGGAGGAGATGGATGGGCCCGTTTCCTCGACCGCATGTGTCTTACTAGTGGTGAGTTGATCAGCTTCTCCTTCAGAGCAGAAAGACCCAAGTTGGCTGTCATTTTTCTCAACCTGGTGGAAGATGATGAAGATGACGAAGATGATGAAGATGATGAAGATGATGCAGATGAAGAAGCTGATGAAGATAATGAGGACCCACTCGATGAAGATGATGAGAACCCACTTCATGAAGCCATCATAGCTCAAAGTATGAGGCTGAGCGAGGAGGAGGTGTGCAACCTATGGGACACAATTCCACCACGTGCTGACTTTGTTGGGGTGCCATTCGTGACCCTCTTGACAAGTACCATGGTCGATCGACATGATATGTTATGTTATAATTACAAATGAAAATTATCCGATGATATGCTTAGTGTAGAGTCCAATGATATGTTGTGTGGAATCTAGTCGATGATATGCTTTAGTGTAGAGTCTGATCACATGCTTATTAGTGTAGAATCCAAGGAACTATTAATAGTGTAGATAATCCATATATACTTATTAGTAGAATTCATGATTAATTAGTACAAATGCGTAGTACTGTGTCTTTTGATAGTGTAGAAATCTAGACTTAATAGAAATATATTTGCAAGAGTATGTGTGAGGCTATTTATTAATTGATATTTTTTCTTATTCAGAAATTGCCAAAGAACCTATCTATGAGTTGTGGTATCAAGCCTGATGAAGAAGGCTCAGCTGGACTACGCCTTACCGCAAGGGGCTCCGTCACCACCTGTACTTACCGCATGGACACAGACGGTCGCACACACTTAAACTCGGTTGGGTGGAAGAGATTCCTCGTTGGCAAGAATCTTTGTGTTGGACAGGCCATCCTAATTACTATCAGGAACACCCACCGCCCAGGCTTGAGGATGATGATCATCGTCGGTATCATCTAGAACTACATATGTGTGTGTGGCTATATCATCTAGAACTACATATGATGATCATCGTCGATATCATGTAGAACTACATATGATGATCGTCGTCGATATCATCTAGATCTAAATATGATGATCGTCATTGATGTCACCTTGTACTGCTTGAGGATGCATGTTGAGTATATATGAAATTGTTATCTAGTACTCCCTTGGTTCCAAATTACTCATCGTGGTTTTAGTTCAAATTTGAACTAAAACCACGATGAGTAATTTGGAACCGAGGGAGTACTACCTAGTACCTATAATGCTTTATGAAATTGATATCTAGTAGTACCTAGTATCTGGAAATTGCAGTTTATTGAAGCTGGAATGGGGAAATGGTGAAAGATATAACAGTAGCACGGGATCAAGAAATCGCTACAGCTAACTAATAGTAGCACATTCCGAAAATGCGCTGCTGATATAGTCAATAGTAGTAGCGCGGGTACAGACAGCGCTACTACTAACAGTTAGCTGTAGCGCCTTATTGGTAGCGCGAGTGCCCGCGCTGCTGATAGCCTCAAAAACCGCGCTACTACTAGGGTTTTCCCTCGTAGTGGTCGTATGACCTGCAGCAATTTCAACCATCCTTTGGTGTGGAGGAATATCATAAGAACTCAATATGATATGATTTTTATAGGATTTTTTCCTTTAGAGCCAATTGGTTCATAGGAATAAATTCATATACTCCACATCTCAAAGGAAAATAAACATGATGTCATTTTTATAGCTTTAGATCCACTTGGTTCATATGAATGGATTCATATACTCCCACAATTTTAAAGAAAAATAAACATTCGCGTGTATTAAATAGAAAAGTTCCTATGGTGTGAACCATATGGCTTCTCTTTTCTAATGCCTCCTCATAGGAATTGAGATACATGTCATCTCTAGATTCATTAGAAAAGTTCCTACGATGTGAACCAAATGACATATCTTTTCCAATCCCTACTCATAGGAATTGAGAGACATGTCATCTCTTTCCCTACAACTTCCATGTATACATCTTCTCTATTCCTAAATAGCTAGTACAACCCACTAGTAGCTTTTTCATGGACATGCATGCAAGTCATAAATCACATTGTTTTAGTACTCTATGCATGCAAGCAACACATCATCAATTTGTGCATGTTACTCATAAGTTATTTCTTGCATTAGATTTTGTATTGACAATGTATGTGTCGGTCACGTGCACACATATGTAGTTCACATTCACATTTTTTGTTAGAAATGTCATTCTTTTAACTGCAATTCATTTTTTTCTGTGTATTACATATTCATTTTAAGCATGCATTCACTTCCCATTAGTTATAGATGTTTCTGGAGAAACTTTTATGCATTATTTTGAGTAGAAAATTTCACGTGGACGCGGGTATATCAAAATGCGGGGCCCATGCATCATTGCCTTTCGGTCGAACCTACGTCCACAATTTTTTGTACTTTGTATATCTTCACTAGTCCCCGAACCCAAAATGATGCCTCGTTCCCGTAAAACCAAGCGGCCCACCCGTGTTAAGGCGTCGACTCAAACTCAATCCATCTCCCATTTACTACGTCGTGGCCCCGCATGCCGTAGTACTCCTACAAACCCTACCTGCTAAACACATCATCGGTTTTCTTCAAGAGGACGAGGGAGAAGCGGATTTGTAGTGGAGTCTCCTACCCTAGGGTGCCCTAGGTAGCTACCGCATGCATCATTGGTTTTCTCTTTTCTTTATGCTCTTGCGCCCTAGAGTGAAATGATGGTTGCTTTGTCTGTCTAGCTTAATGTGGGAAAGGTGGGGCTTTGTGATTTGACCCCTCATCGCTCATTTACTACTACTGTGGCGCTACGACCGGGGTGCCTCCAAGTCCAACCGCTTCTCTAAACTATAATTTTTGGTGCATCGCACGTGGAACAAGACGGTGGATGAGCCAAATGTCAGCCTGTTAAGTGTGTCGCCATTTCGTGTGTGGACTGACCCTGCTTGAGTTGCTACGCCAACACAACAGGAGCAGCCTACGACTTGGTTTTGCTCCTTGGTGAATCCCGACTATATTGATCTAAAAAGATACTACTCCCTCCGTCTCGATTTATAGGGTGTGCATGTAGTTCTAGGTCATCCATTTGACTAACTAAATATGAGTTGCTATGTCACAAAAAGTATATCATTGGATTCTTAAGCGGATGTGGTTTCTAAACATATATTGTTCATCACATAGTACTACATAGCTAGTTAAATTCTCAACCTAGAACGACGTGCATGCCCTGTAAACCGAGATGGACGAAAGTAGTAAAAATGAGGTGATTTTACCAAGTGGTGGGCGGGGGAGCATGGCCTGTCATGCGGTCCCACGTGTCATGATGTACCAAGGCGATGCGCGTCCCTCTTGAGGCAAAACATTGGCGGAAGCAATATGTGGTTTTCTTGAAGGAAGGAGATGATGGCAAAGTGGATTCAGCGAAGTGTGAAATAATAGTTGCTTCATCCGTCCGGGAAGGTGCGGCAGTGTGATTTGACGTCTCATTGCTCATTACTACTACTAGGGTGCTACGACTGGGTGCATCCCCCTTGCTGTTCTGCACTGTTAATGGGTGCATGACACATTGACCCGTGATAAGTCTCCAACGTATCTATAATTTTTGATTGTTCCATTCTATTTTATTATCTGTTTTGAATGATTACGGGCTTTATTATACACTTTTATATTACTTTTGGGACTAACCTATTAACCGGAGGCCCAGCCCATATTGTTGTTTTATTGCCTGTTTCATTATTTCGAAGAAAAGGAATATCAAATGGAGTCCAAATGGAATGAAACCTTCAGCAGCGTTATTTTTGGGAAGAATATCATCCTGGAGACTTGGAATTTACGTCAGAAGATCCTCGAGGAGGCCAGGAGATAGGGGGGCGCCCCCCCCCCCCTACTGGGCGCGCCCCCCTGTCTCGTGGGCCCCTCGAGCACCTCCCGACCGACTTCTTTCGCCTATATATTCCTTCGTACCCTAAAAACATCGAATATCAAGATAGATCGAGAGTTCCGCCGCCACAAGCCTCTGTAGCCACCAGAAACCTCTCGGGAGCCCTTCCCGGCACCCTGCCGGAGGGGGGATCCTTCACCGGTGGCCATCTTCATCATCCTAACGCTATCCATGACGAGAAGGGAGTAAGTAGTTCACCCTCGGGGCTGAGGGTATGTACCAGTAGCTATGTGTTTGATCTCTCTCTCTCTCTCGTGTTCTCTCTCGTGTTCCCTCTATGGCACGATCTTGAAGTATCTCGAGCTTTGCTATTGTAGTTGGATCTGATGATGTTTCTCCCCCTCTACTCTCTTGTGATGAATTGAATTTCCCCTTTGAAGTTATCTTATTGGATTGAGTCTTTTATGAGAACACTTGATGTATGTCTTGCCATGCTTATCTGTGGTGACAATGGGATATCATGTGCCACTTGATGTATGTTTTGGTGACCAACTTGCGGGTTCCGCCCATGAACCTATGCATAGGGGTTGGCACACGTTCTTGACTCTCCGGTAGAAACTTTGGGGCACTCTTTGAAGTACTTTGTGTTGGTTGAATAGATGAATCTGAGATTGTGTGATCCATATCGTATAATCATGCCCACGGATACTTGAGGTGACAATGGAGTATCTAGGTGACATTAGGGTTTTGGTTGATTTGTGTCTTAAGGTGTTATTCTAGTACGAACTCTTGAATAGATTGATCCGAAAGAATAGCTTTGAGGTGGTTTCGTACCCTACCATAATCTCTTCGTTTGTTCTCCGCTACTAGTGGCTTTGGAGTGACTCTTTGTTGCATGTTGAGGGATTGTTATATGATCTATCTATGTTATTATTCTTGAGAGAACTTGCACTAGTGAAAGTATGAACCCTAGCCCTTGTTTCCTACCATTGCAATACCGTTTACGCTCACTTTTATCATTAGTTACCTTGATGTTTTTATAATTTCAAATTACAAATACCTTTATCTACCATCCATATTGCACTTGTATCACCATCTCTTCGCCGAACTAGTGCACCTATACAATTTACCATTGTATTGGGTGTGTTGGGGACACAAGAGACTCTTTGTTATTTGGTTGCAGGGTTGTTTGAGAGAAACCATCTTCATCCTACGCCTCCTACGGATTGATAAACCTTAGGTCATCCACTTGAGGGAAATTTGCTACTGTCCTACAAACCTGTGCACTTGCAGGCCCAACAACGTCTACAAGAAGAAGGTTGTGTAGTAGACATCAAGCTCTTTTCTGGCGCCGTTGCCGGGGAGGTTAGCGCTTGAAGGTATATCTTTAGATCTTGCAATTGAATCTTTTTGTTTCTTGTTTTATCACTAGTTTAGTCTATAAAAGAAAACTACAAAAAAATGGAGTTGAGGTTGTCTCATATGCTTCGTGTTTTTATTATCATTCGTGAGTATGATGAAAAGGAAAATTGTGCTCAAGTGCTAGAAGAAGCATGCATTAAAATGCTTGGTACTAAATCTTTGAATTATGAGCATGATTGCAATGTTGTTAGTACGAACTCCTTAAATATCCATAGTACTAATGACGATTGCACTAGTTATGATGAAAATGTCTCCTATAAGCATGTTGGTTTCTATGGAGTAGATTGGACTTGCATGGACACACCAAATAGAGAAAATAGATATTGCAAGAGGCATAAGTATTTAAAAACTAAAGGTTTGCAAGAAAGTCTTGATGAGTGTGCTAGAAGATTCAATATTTTTCGTGCTCCTTGTGAACTTTGCAATGAACATGGTCATTTAAATCTCCAATGCAAATTGTTTCATGATCGAATCGTGTCCAAAAATTGTGATAACTTGATTACCCTTGGGCATCATAAAGAGCTTATCTTCTTTTGGGGTATGAAGAAATGAAACCTATAACTAAGGGTATTCCAAAATTTAATCTTGGTAGATTTCTTGATTTTGATCTAGACGATATTTATATGTTTTGTGCGGTGAATTGCATTGAAAATCCTTATATTGCCAAATACCTAAAGAAAAGGAAGCAAATAGAAGATGATGAGAATACTAATGAAAGGGAAGAAACTTCCCAATATCCTCCTATTATTTCTTATGATGAATCAGGTAACGAGGAGGAGCTTTCTATTCAACCAATCTCATCAATAAGAAGCCCAAAGAGGAAGGTTGAACCCACACATAATGTGAAGAAGAAAAAGAAAAGAAGGAGCAACAAAGGTATAAAGGTATCCCTCCCAAATGATGTTACTCCTACTACTCATTGTGATGATGATAATTGCTATACTATTGGTGCTATCCATACTATTGATGATGATTATGCTTATGATATGAAAAGGCCCAAGCTTGGGGAAGCTATGTTTGATGAGGATGAAATATTTGAAAATATATTTTCTGGAATTAATGTTTGTCCCAAGATTGGGGATGCTACGTTTAATGAAGATGATATTTTTAGCATCCCAAGTTTTGATATGCAAAGTTGTTATGATGATAGCATGCCTCTTTATGATGATTATATTGATGAAAGTGGGTTTGGAAGAGTGTCAACTTTAGGAAATAGTGATACCAATATTTTGGAGGATGTTGAATCTTATTGTGATGAATATGAAAGTGGATTTGGAAGAGTGTCAACTTTATTTAGTGATTCCACTATCTTGGGAGAGGTTTCAATCGATTATGATGAGAACGAAGCTGCTACTTATGATGATTATTGTGATGAAACTTGTCATGATTATGATTACCCTTTTCATGATTATATTTATAAAACTTTTCATTATTATGATTACCCTTTTCCTGAACATTACTCTTTTAATGTGGAAACAATTTATATAGGATTCAAGTCTCTTATGATACTCCCACCATTCTGAATAAGAAGAATTTTGCTTATATGGAGAGTAATAAAAATTCTATGCTTTTATATCATGAAAAGAATGCTTTAGGTGCTGGTTATATTGTTTAATTCATTCATGATGCTACTGAAAATTATTATGAGGGAGGAATATACGCTTGTAGGAATAGCGATAATGCCTAGTTTCCTCTCTATGTTCTTAAAATTTTAAAGTTATGCTTGTTTTACCTTTCTATGCTAGTTGATTATTGTTCCCATAAGTTGTTTGCTCACAAAATCCCTATGCTTAGGAAGTGGGTTAGACTTAAATGTGCTAGTCATATTCTTCATGATGCTCTCTTTATGTTTCAGTTCTTACCTTTTATGTGAGCATCATTGAAATCATCATGCCTAGCTAGAAAGGCATTAAAGAAAAGCGCTTGTTGGGAGACAACCCAATATTTATCCTTACTGTTTTTTTTGTCCACATAATTATGATACTGTATTAATCATGTTTTATAGCTTTTGTTTCAATAAAGTGCCAAGTAGAACCTTTGGGAAGACTTGGGTGAAGTCTTTATGATCTTGCTGTAAAAACCAGAAACTTTAGTGCTCACGAGATTAGCTGACATTTTTTACAGGAGAGTGCTTTTCGGTTGATTCTTTTTTAAGATGATTAATAGACAAATTTCTGAGGTCCACCAATTTATTTCATAATTTTTGGGTTTCCAGAAGTATACGTTTGATACAGATTACTACAGACTGTTCTGTTTTTGACAGATTCTGTTTTCTATGTGTTGTTTGCTTATTTTGATAAATCTATGGCTAGTTTGTAAGGGTATGAACCATAGAGAACTTAGAATACAGTAGATATTACACCAATATGAATTTATAATGAGTTCATTACAGTACCTAAGTGGTGATTTATTTTCTTATACTAAACGGAGCTTACGAGTTTTGTGTTGAGTTTTGTGTGGTTGAAGTTTTCAAGTTTTGGGTAAGGATTCGATGGACTATGGAATAAGGAGTGGCAGGAGCCTAAGATTGGGGATTCCCAAGGCATCCCAACGTCATATTCAAGGACAACCAAGCAACTAAGCTTGGGGATGCCCCGGAAGGCATCCCCTCTTTCGTCTTCGTTCATCGGTAACTTTACTTGGAGCTATATTTTTATTCACCACATGATATGTGTTTTGCTTGGAGCGTCATTTTATTTTGTTAGTATTTTCTTTATGTTATTTAGATTAATTTTTTGCATCCTTAGTTTCAATAAAAATGTCAGGGATAGCCTTTACCATGCTTGTTTTGCTAGTATACGTGTTGCTGTTTGAAAACAGAAAGTTTACCGCTGTTGCAAAATTTCCCTAGAAAAGTCAGAGAGTGATATAATGTTGAATATTTTTTCATAATGAGATCTGATAAATATTTTACAGCGTAGTATTTTTCTTATAATTTTTGGAGTTAGGGAAGTATGATGAATCTTGCATTCTTTACAGACTGTACTGTTTTGGCAGATTGCTGTTATGGTTGCATTGTTTGCATATGTTTGCTTGTTTAATGATTCTATTTGAGGATAGGAGAATTAAATATGTAGAGACATTTAGTATTCAATGTTGAATAATAATCTTAGTGATTTGTTATAGTAGAGAATGATATGGTTTTGCATTGGTTTATACTAACCTATCTCACGAGTTCTTGTTGAGTTTGTTGTGGATGAAGCCTTTGATAAAAAGAAGAGAAACCATGATATGAGAGGAATTAAGGAGACATAAAAGCTCAATCTTGGGGATGCCCAAGGCACCCCCAAAATAATATTTCAAGAAGTCTCAAGCATCTAAGCTTGGGGATGCCCCGGTAGGCATCCCACCTTTCTTCTTCAACCACTATTGGTTAGTATTGGTTGACCCTAAGTTTTTGCTTCTTCACATGAGTTGTGCTATCCTTGCAATGTCATTTTGTTTGCTTTGCTTTCTGCTTGAATAAAATACCAAGATCTGAAATTCTTTAATGAGAGAGAGTCTTCACATAGTTACATAATTATTTAGCTACTCATTGATCTTCACTTATATCTTTCGGAGTAGTTTGTCGTTTGCTCTAGTACTTCACTTATATCTTTTTAAAGCACGGCGGTGGTTTTATTTTGTAGAAATTAATGAACTCTCATGCTTCACTTATATTATTTTGAGAGTCTTAAACAGCATGGTATTTTGAATGAAAACTATCATAAGAAGTGAATTGGATGCTATGATCAACCTGATACTTGATAATTGTTTTGAGATAGGGAGGTAGTGATATTAAAGTCATGCTAGTTGGGTGATTATGAATTTAAAGAATGCTTGTGTTGAACTTAGCAAGTCCCGTAGCATGCACGTATGGTTAAAGTTGTGTAACAAATTTGAAGCATGAAGTGTACCTGGCTTGTGCATCCTTATGAGTGGCGGTTGGGGACGAGCGATGGTCTTTTCTTACCAATCTATCCCCCTAGGAGCATGCGCGTAGTTATTGGTTTTTGATGACTTCTAATTTTTTGCAATAAGTATATGAGTTCTTTTGACTAATGTTGAGTCCATGGATTATACGCACTTTTACCTTTCCATCATTGCTAGCCTCTTCGGTACCGTGCATTGCCCTTTCTCACCTTGAGAGTTGGTGCAAACTTCGCCGGTGCATCCAAACCCCGTGATATGATACGCTCTATCACACATAAACCTCATTATATCTTCCTCAAAACAGCCACCATACCTACCTATTTATGGCATTTCCATAGCCATTCCGAGATATATTGCCATGCAACTTTCCACCGTTCCGTTCATCATCATCATGACATACATTACTTTTGTCATATTGCCATTGCATGATCATGTAGTTGACATCATATTTGTGGCAAAGACACCATGCATAATTTTTTATACATGCACTCTTGATTCATTGCACCATCCCGGTACACCGTCGGAGGCATTCATATAGAGTCATATCTTGTTCTAGTTTCGAGTTGTAATTCATGTGTTGTAATCAATAAAAGTGTGATGATCATCATTATTAGAGCATTGCCCAAAAAGAAAAGAAAAAGAAAGGCCAAAAAGAAAATAAAAAGAAAGGACAAAGAAAAAAAAGAAAAAAGAAAAAAAAAAGGAAAATATATAAATAAAAGGGCAATGCTACTATCTCTTTTTCCACACTTGTGCTTCAAAGTAGCACCTTGTTCTTTATTGAGTCTCATATATTGTGCTTCAAAGTAGCACCATGTTCTTTATGTAGAGAGTCTCATAGGTTGTCACTTTCATATACTAGTGGGAATTTTTCATTATAGAACTTGGCTTGTATATTCCTACGATGGGCTTCCTCAAATGCCCTAGGTCTTCGTGAGCAAGCAAGTTGGATGCACACCCACTAGTTTTCTTTTGTTGAGCTTTCATTCATTTATATCTCTAGTGCATACGTTGCATGGAAATCCCTACTCCTCAGGTTGACATCAATTGATGGGCATTCCCATAGCCCGTCGATTATCCTCGTCAATGTGAGACTTTATCCTTTTTCATCTTCTCCACACAATCCCCAATCATTATTCTATTCCACCCATAGTGCTATATCCATGGCTCATGCTCATGTATTGCGTGAAGGTTGAAAAAGTTTGAGATTATTTAAGTATGAAAAAATTGCTTGGCTTGTCATCGGGGGTATAGAAGTTGGGAACGTCTTTGTGTGACGAAAATGAAGCATAGCCTAACTATATGATTTTGTAGGGATGAACTTTCTTTAGCCATGTTATTTTGAGAAGACATGATTGCTTTTATTAGTATGCTTGAAGTATTACTATTTCTTTTGTCAATATGAACTTTTATTTTGAATCACTTGGATCTGAACATTCATGCCACGATAAAGAGAAATTACTTTGAGAATCATGCTAGGTAGCATTCCACATCAAAAATTCTATTTTTTATCATTTACCTACTCGAGGACGAGTGGGAATTAAGCTTGTGGATGCTTGATACGTCTCCAACGTATCTATAATTTTTGATTGTTCAATGCTATTTTATTATCTGTTTTGAATGATTACGGGCTTTATTATACACTTTTATATTACTTTTGGGACTAACCTATTAACCGGAGGCCCAGCCCATATTGTTGTTTTATTGCCTGTTTCAGTATTTCGAAGAAAAGGAATATCAAACGGAGTCCAAACGGAATGAAACCTTCGGCAGCGTTATTTTTGGGAACAATATCATCCTAGAGACTTGGAGTTTACGTCAGAGGATCCTCGAGGAGGCCAGGAGATAGGGGGCGCCCCCCCCCTACTTGGCGTGCCCCCCTGTCTCGTGGGCCCCTCGAGCACCTCCCGACTGACTTCTTTCGCCTATATATTCCCTCGTACCCTGAAAACATCGAATATCAAGATAGATCGGGAGTTCCGCCGCCGCAAGCCTCTGTAGCCACCAGAAACCTCTCAGGAGCCCTTCCCGGCTCCCTGCCAGAGGGGGGGTCCTTCACCGGTGGCCATCTTCATCATCCCGACGCTATCCATGACGAGGAGGGAGTAAGTAGTTCACCCTCGGGGCTGAGGGTATGTTTTGGGAAAATCTGATTTTGCGGAGTACGTACCCACTATGGAGGTAGTACTACTTACTACTCCCCCCTTTCCGGTTTATAGGGCTCATCTAAAAAATCGTTTTTCTGTTTTATAAGTCTCAGTTCTACTAGTACCATCACATGTTTGGATTTTGAGGTGCATTAAATCACCCGATGCAAGCAGTATCAAGAGAAAACTCACCAATGCATGTAGAAGTTCATGGAAATTTAGTGGTCATGCATGCATTCATTGTAATTAATGCGTCGCTAAACATAACTTCTTGAGAAAAACGAGGGTACTAATTACTTGTGCAAACTACAAAATTAATTCCACCATTCACCGTCTACCTTGGTTGGAGAGATTTTGAAATTGAGCCATAAACCGGAAAGGAGGGAGTAGTAACATAGCCTAGGGTAGCTTGCTGCACCACGGACTCCAAGGAAATTTTCATAGTACTACTACTCCTACTATTAAAAGACATATATTTCAAACAATATGATAATCTCTCTAATGAAGGTAGGGACGAGGATAACGGAGGGAGTAGTAAAATTTTCTCCTCGTCCTACGAGCCACCGCGCGTGTGGGCAAGGGAGCGGGCATAGGCGTAGTAAGCAAGCTTCTCCTCGTCCTGCGACTCTGCGAGCCACTGCGCCTGTGGGCTGGGGAGATGGCGTACTAAGCAAGCTTCTCCTCGTTTTGCGAGTTGACAGGACACATCAAAAGTAATACGTACAGGGCATCTCCAGTGTATAGAGCCTTGCCTCTAAGGTAGCCCCACATGGGTTTCCTCTTATCAAATGAAAAAACCACAATGTATAGAGACTCTAACCAGCCTTTAAGGTGGGCCCTAGCAGAAATTTAAGAAGTATTGATTAGCAACACATTGCTCTAATTAATATTGTTTCTCTTGTACTCCTACTTTCTTATGATTCCTAAGGCTGACAATTGGGACCAGATGGATTGTTACATTGTTAGAGGCGGTCTATAAGGTTAGACGTGATGCTAGCCATTTTTTTGTTAGAGGCAATTCATGCAATGTATAGAGGCCTACCTCTAAGAGCAGAGAGGGCTTGGAGGAAACAAAAAGCATACATTATGGATGCCCTAAGTGCCTACTTTCCGGTCTATATGACTCAATTTAAAATCCACAATGCATCCATAATAGATGCTGAGTGGTGGGATAAGTCTGTTACTTCCATAGTTCACAAAAGTACGGAGCATGTGAGATGGTGAACGGAGGGAGTATGATACCATTAGTGCTACAGTTCTTTTGGAAGGGTTGTAGTAGTCCCTGGCACTCACATGTTCACATTTCAAGCTTCAATAAAAAACATTGCACGCAAGGATTAAGAGAAACATCAGCAATGCATGTACTCCCTCAATCCATATAGGGTATAAAATACATTTTGGAGGCTAACTTTGACCACATCTTTGAGCAATAATATGACATCCAACTTACACAAATCTTACCATCAAATCCGTATGTGGTCATTATACTGCTAACACATGCATGCGTTGCAATTAGTACGTAGATAAGGTAGTAAACACTCACTATCTAGTAGGAGTAGTACTAGTAGTACTCTACACTAATACTACTATGAGGCCATCCTACTGTGTCCCAGCAGAAGACCGCGGACACCGATTTTTCATTCACATTTAAATTTGTTTTCACACAGCAAAATAACAATGAAAACAACATATGGCAAAATTTCACAGTGAATGACGGATCTGAATGTGCTGGGAGGGGTGGGGCTATTTGGATCTTGCCCGGGGTAGCCAAAACATTGGCTACCCTTTTGTCCACCCGTGCCTTTGCCACCTGTAGCGACCACGATCCCAACGGACCAAAGTCTCTGTGCTTAAGTATCATCCCTGGATCGGTATGCTGACACACACACTACTCGAGAATTATAACACAGTTCAATCACACACTTACTACATCGAGGTCCTCATAAATAGTATCTGTACACAAATAATGTAGCTGAAGGCCATCTAAATGAAATAATTGTGGAAGCTTCGAAGATAAATGAGTCCATCAACTCCAATGGCATAGATGAGTGCATGACAACGACCTACTGTACCTTATTCTTAGTTGGTAAAGTCTGCAACATGAGACATTGCAGCCGTGTAGGTCAGCACATGGAATATGCTGGCAGAGTTACACTGTAGAGCAAATGAATGCAAGAAACTATATCTTCATGCATATTTGGCTGGTGGAGGCTCTAAGTTTAATGTTTTGCATAAAGCTAATTTTTTCCTACAACAAAGGAATAAATTTTACTTACTACAAAGTTATACCAATATTTGAGAAGGTTCCTCCAACTCAAATCCCACATTTAACCAAGTATCATCATTTAAACCCAATTCATTAATTAAAGAGTGATGAGATCAACAATAATATCTACTTCTAGGTACTCAAGATGTCCATAACCGGGGACACGGCTAAACTTGATTAGTTTATACACTCTGCAGAGGTTGCACACTTTTGCCCACAAGACTCGACCGCATCCATGATCGGAAGATTGAGACATAGTCTTTTTGAAGCATTAACTGTCTACTCTGGGTAGATCAGTACACCTACTTTCCCCTACATCTGCTAGTCCACCTCTTCAAGAGCTCACACAACTTACTCAACTATGCCAGAGCCCATAATGGCTTGTGGCTGCACACGGAAGTTTCTAAGCATGAAATATCATATGATCCCTTTGAGCCTGGGTGGCGAACCAAGGGAAAATCACATGGGTACTCCGGGATTCCCATGGGCAAGCACTGGTTTATCCAGGTTCCCCAACCAATCCACCCAAATGTGTATTAAAGTTGCCACCTTAATGTTGTCCAAAATTATTATCTCTCACAACTTCCATGTACATCACGATCCAAACCCTGTCTATGAGCATGGCTAAGCAATAATTGAGCATAACATATATTCTCGGGGTGATCAAAGGTAATAGGTTCCTACCTCAAGTACTACGACCAAACCACATGTTCCCAATCCTACTCATGCAAATCTTTGAGGGGCAAAACTAATGCATAGTAAAAATTGGGTATAAAAAAGTATGATCAAGGTGTAACTTGCCTTGCTGACGATCGAAAAACTCAAGAGATTCATAGTAACAAGCTTCACACTCCAGAAAATCTAGCGTAGACAAACAATGGCATACATAAGCAATCAAGCAAACGAATGCAAAGAGAAAACGAGAAAAGATCCAAAGAAAACTTGAAAACAAGCAAATAATTAATCTAAATAGAAAACAATTCTTAACAGCTTTATAATTATGTGGATTAGATCTTAACAGTAGGTACATGTGATTAGCTACCATTTGCAAAAAGAATCAACTCAAACGGAGCTACGAAACTCAAGATACGAACAAAACAAGATCAAATGTTAATCTGAACTAAACTCAAATTTTAAATTATCAAAAACATTTTCAAATTATTTTACTGGATAGATGGGATTCGCTCTGAAGATCTAGGCATTGGTTTCGTCGAATTTGGACAAACGAGCTAAAAGTTACGAGGGTTTAAATATCAGGGGTTAATCTATGAATAAAATATTCGCGGATAGATCCCTGGCCGAAAATTAAACTAAAAAGAAAAATCTACCGGACGAACGTTCGCTACAGAACCTAAACTAATGAATTTCGTTCGTTACAGAAACTAATCTGACGAATGTCCGCTAATTAACCGATCTAAAAAATAAACCAAAACTAAACGGAAAACCAAAAAAACAAGGAAAACCGAGCAGTTTATACCGGTTTAGGGTGGTTCGTGAGCGGTGCCGGCAAGGTCAACGATGGCGGCGGCGGCTTGCGGGCGAGGCAGGGCACCGGCGAGGCGTGGCGCGGCGGTAGCAGGCGGTGGTGTCTGCATGCTGGCAGCGGCTTCAGGACGGGAGGAACGGGGCCGGGGAGGTCCCGTTTATATAGGTGGAGGGGGTCCGACTTGGGAAGGGGGAAACGCAGGCGGCGGTGGGAGTCGGAGTCCGCACCGGACTCCGGTCGCGACAGCAGCGGGGACTCCGTCCCGGGGTCGGTACATGCGCGTGCGGGAGGCGGGCCGCGGCCTAGCGCTTAGCTCGGCCGGCCCACTTCGGCGGAAATTAAAAAAACAATTTTTCCAGAGACTAAAACACATAAAATAAATATAAATAAAATCCTAAAATTCCAGAAAATTCACGTAGCTATATGGCCTTATTATTGACCTAGTGAACATTTTTCTGGACCTAAATGCTTAAACTAAAAACAAACATTACAGTACTAATTACTCCGCTAACTAATAAATAAAATAGCAAATAAAATCAAATAAACTTTCCAAAAATTCAAAATTCAATTTTAAATATTTTTCTACTGATTTTGAAGAAGTCATATTAACTTCTCTCTTTATTTTAAAATATTTGGAAAAAGAATTTTGAAAAACAATTTGATCCAATTACCAAATTTCGATAAATCAAAATTGGATTTTTGTGAAACCTCCAACTCTCTCAAATTGGTCCTTGAGTTGCTTACGGCCTCTTGGATCAAAATGCAACTAAGAAAAAACAACAAAATACAATAAATCATGGATGCACATGAATGATCTATGTATAACATCCAAATTGAAAATTGGGATGTTACACCACCGATGAACGAGGAAGAGCTCCGGTTCTCATGCATCCTCCAGCGCGTGCGTTGGAGACGAGCTCACATGAGATGTGCTTTTTTTGTCCCACCATGCCACCTGAGCCGGCCGCAGACCGACCGGCGACCCACAAATTACGCCATCCAACCATAGTCGCACACATTCTGACAGCAACTCAACCAACCGGATGAAATTCATGCAAACACGTCAATATTTCATATAAACAATGACAGAATTCATATAAAATACCAGATTTTCATACAAACATGACGGATTTTATTACATTCAAATCAACTAAGCAGTGCTAGTCCTGAACAGCACAGGTATAATAATACCTTGCCTAAATGGTCGCCCGCCGACCATTTCTCTTCCTCATGTCCGGCAGCACAATCACCGGACTGCCGGGAGCCTCGGGGGTATATGCTTCAGTGCAAAGGATGGCTCTCTTCCCCGCGGCTCAACTGACATCGTTGGCTGATGCCAAAGATGGAGTCTGAAGAGGGCTTCTCCGCTTCAACAAAGGTCCTCGCAACAAAAGGATCCAGCAAGACACCGGTTGTGTAAGGCGGCGTTGCCTCCGCGGTGGCCTTCATGGGACCCAAGCGGCGGTGGCCTCCCATGTTCTCCTTTCCTCGATGATGGCAGCGGACGCGGAGGCGCTAGACACCGACTCGTCGCTCTCCGTGCACCCGGCTTCTGTCTCTGCTTGCATGGTGCGTCCGCAGGCATGGGAGTCTCGGCCACAGAAACAGGAGATGCGATCACAGACATGGGAGGTATGATACAAGGCGGCGGTGTGGCCAACAGGGATGACGCCCGTGCTCCCCATCGTGTCGGTGTGCAGCAGCTCGTCGCTCCTTGTCGAGCTGGCCTGGAGCGGCGAATTGCTGAACCGCACGCCAGCTTGGGGCGCCAACTGGCTCCGTCGGGCGAGGGGCGGGAAGTGGATCAGTGAGCTGCATAGCTCGTATCCGGCAGGCTCAGCAAGCCACCCAGCCGGCTTGGATGTTGGATAACTACTCTTTGTTAGCCATTGTAAGAGTGGACAAAATGGTGAAGGAGGATATAAGGGAGCGGCGGAGGTGTGCGATTCTTGGCCGACGTCTGGCCTCGTTTAAATATGAGATTAAATAGATGGCGGATGGGAGGATCTCAGCCAGTGTTGCATTTAATGCCGGCCCAGCCATGAACGGACGTGTGTCCAGAGTGGGTTTCTCGGCTTCCACACGGGTTTCATGGAGGTGTTTGAATGCGGCAAGGAGGCGTGTTCAGCGGGGCGTGTAGCAAGTGGCACCCTCGACTCTAAAGTACAACACCGCACCGTTCTTCCACTGACGTGTGGGATCGTTGGGTTCCTGGCCTGCATGTCAGTGACCCAATGCAGGCAGCGCATGACAGAGGAGCTTTTGGTGGGCTAGGGCGGTAAGAAGCAGACATTTCATAACCCGATGATTGTTCATTGAGTATGATGTCATCTATTTCATGTAGATAAGCCTACTATATGATGTAAGAGAAATTTAAAATTTTCATATATACGTTGGTAGCCCATTCGATACGTTGTGATTCATAAAGACTGCTGCAAACATCAATGTTCTGCTTATCACAGATAAGATTGATTAATACCCGTAACAATCCATGTCCTTAACAAAGGGTGCATGCACGTATAGCTTGAGCATGTGTCTTGTTTCGTGTGTTGTGTGCATGCAGACGTGCCTATTGTGTGTGTGCATGTGTATGTTTCAGTATTGCATGCATGTGTGCATGCGTGCATGTGTTCGTGAGTGCATGTGTACGTGTCAGTGTTGCACGCCTGCATGCATGCGTGTGTTCATGCGAGTGTTGTGTGTGTGCATTTGTACGTACGTGTGAGTATTGCATGCATGCATGCAGGTGTTGCGGGTGTGTTTGTGCGCATGTGTGATGAGTTTGTATTCACCACAGTGACTCGTGTGTGCGTGCAATTAAAACGGCCGGCTCAGCATATCAAGGTGATCCTTCTCCGATGTGATTAGGGGGCGCGGGCTGCCAACCAGAGGTCTCACGACTTCGAATCACCACCGATCATTAATTTATTACCATTTTTGTCTTTCATATACGTGCTGACTGGTGGCCCTATGGTAATGTACGCTGCTGAATGTGGACCGTTTGACTGGTCAATTGATCGTGTCATCAACAAATTACGAAGCTGTATGGTGAGCCAGTGACCGTATGATCACCATAAAATATATTTTATTAACACAATACAGACTCAAACTATCATTTCTTTCTTTCATATGCGCGATGATAGGTGGGCCCCACGGTTATGCGCGCTGATGGTGCAATGCTAGTGCCGCCATGTGGAATGTTTGACTGGTCAATTGATGGTGTCATCAACAAAATATGGAGTTGTACGGGTGAGCCAGTGACTGTATAATCTTGACATATATTTTTTTAAACAGTACAGATGCAAGCGCTCATATATATGCGCAAACACTCACCGCTATAAGCACACACACACAGACCCTATCCCTATTAGCACCTTCGAGAGAGTAAGACAACATATGATCTTGAGATTTTTACGAAGTCACCGTAGGTGCCTCGTAGTCGAAGGGAACGTCTTCTCCCATTGAATGCACATCACCGGAAAATACTGAAATTGATCCAGGATAAATGCAAGCACCAGGACTTTAACCCTGGTGGGCTGGGGAAAAAACTGTCCTCCTAACCATCCAACCACAGGTTGGTTAGCACCATAAAATGTATATGGTGACCGTGATGAGCTTATTCTAAAGTCCAGTGACCATATCATGCTTTCTCTTCAAATACAATGACCGTAAGTGTCGTCAGCAAAATACAGAGCATGCATCAAATACAATGTCCGTCAGTGTCATCAACAAAATACGGAGACGTATCGTGAGCTAGATACCGTATGATCACCACGAGAATGTATATGGTGACCGTAATGAGCATATTCTAAAGTCCAGTGACCGTATAGTGATTTCATTTGAAATACAGTGACCGTAACGCGTGAACATGTCAGGGGTATGCATACTTTTAGAGGGTCGAGAGATAGTTTTTGTGCATACGTGAAAGTGGTGTAGAAAGAGGGGGTGTCCGGTGGAGACAAGGAGAGATATGCCCTTCATTTCTCTTTCCCGTGACTAATATTTTAGGAGAAAATATAAACATTCACAATGCAGAACAAATATTATTGGATGCACCGTGCAATTAACTTTCATGTAAAACATAGTACTATTGTATATGTTTATTTTCTTAGTGGACGATTGCGTGTGGGGTGTGGTGGGCACATCATTTCTAGTTGTGATGGGTCAACGTGAGGACTCATGGGTCGGTTACATCCTGCACCACATAGGCTGGACCGAGACACATTATACAAGGACCCATGTGGAGGACTCGGCGTATAAAACGAAGCTACCAGAGTCGTGGACGACTCTATCCCCACTGATGATAAACCGACTATATATGATTTGTAACCCTAGGCCCCTAGTATGTTATAGAAGCCCCGGGGCTAGTTCGTTGATAGTATACACACACGCACAATGCCTGGTATTCACATGTACTTTGTACACACCCCTATCACAATATACAGTACCAGGAGTAGGCTTTTTCCTCAACTGCAAGGGCCTGGACTTGGGTAAAACTTTGCCTCGTATTACCATCCATCCTAAGAATCAGGGATGTCCTAATGAATCATTTGATGGAATCATATCTGCCAACTACTAAGAGAGAGGTGTGTGGGGGGGCAATGTGTGCGAGATAGGCCTAAAGATAATGTGCGTGCAGGAGACACGTAGGCACATATATGTGCCTATAGAGGGCTAGTAGAGACCGTGCGTGTGTATATATGCATGTGAGAAAAATAGTGTTTTCCAACTAAGATTAGTGAAAAGAGTGGTACATAGTACTAAGAAAGAGAGAGGGAGATATATAGAGTGTGTGCGTGAGACACACCGACACCCCGGGAGAGATTATGAGCATGTGTGAGAGAGAAATGCCTATGTACACTACTAGAAAAAGGTTGTTAGTGGCCCACCTGTTTTTGCTATTAATGGCGCACTACAGGTGCGCCACTATTAACACGCCACTAGTAACAAATAGTAATGGCGCACCTCTGGTGCGCCACTAGTATCCCAGATAATAGTGGCCCACCACATAGTGTGTCATTACTATGTCCAACAGTGCGCCGTTACTATGCCTCCCAGGGGGCCATATTTACCTTGTGCTCTGGGTTACTAATGGCGCACTTTTAGATAATGCGACACTGGTGTGTTTATTTCTGTGCGCCACTAAAGTGCAATATGGTGCGCCACTACTATGAATATTAGGAAAAAAATATTTGCTTTTCTGATATTTGCACAGGTTACAAAATACATTACAGCACAGAATATAAACAGCACAACATATAAATAGCAGATTTATCGAATACAATAGAAGATTAGTCTCTGAATACAATTCATCATATTAGTCTCCGAATTCAAAATACTGAACAAAGTTAGAACATTACAAGTCTCGAGACCGTGAGTAGCCAGTTTGTCTTCACATTACAAGTCGATATCTAAACTACCATCACATAGAAGAGAGTTGCGGTCACGATGAGCATCATCACGATGAAACTGGTCTTCATCCAGTTCCTCCAACGCTCCCTCCTCTCTCCCGCTAGATAGCGCGCGTATCTAGCTTCCGCCTCCGCCCTAGTGGTGTACCCTTTGTAAGTGTTACCGCTGAAACGGTGAACCTATCTCCGACACTCCTCCCAGACGTCATATACTCCGGGAACCTTACCCTTGTACATGACATACGAGAGTATCTCTATGCACTAGACAAACAAAACGTTAGTAGCAATTCACAGATAATATATAAGCAATATATAAGTATGCAACAAAAGGATCGGAAGAGAAAAGCAACACATTAATAGCACGATTCATGGTCCTACTAATAAATAGCATCGATTACATATAAGTTGAGCGACTGTCCAAACTAAAAAGACATACAAGTTCATTAAAGTTTAATTACAACATGAGCTAATCGATATTTCAGAACTACATAGCATCAATACTTTCGACTCGACTCAGGGACCGGATCATGGATGAAGCCGCCGTCTATCGTGATGGCCATGAATGTGCGGTCGTTGTCAGCCTGCATTTGTAGCGTTGTATCTATTTCACTGTTGGACGGTTGATATTTGAGGTAGAACTGTCCCGAGGTACGAAGGACATCTTGATAGATGATTTCCGCAAACTCCGACTAGATGCGAAAGAATTCTTGTCTGATGTCCGCGTCCTGGATTGCCGACAAGCGTGCAGCCCAATCTTTGAGATTAGTTGGTAGCAGAAGGTGATTATGGTCCCGTATGATCGCACGCATGTGATGGAGGGCGTAGTAGGCATCCTTCTGACCGCCAGGCGGCTGCTTGACGTAGGGGAATGTCATTACGTGGGTGAACACGTGCTTGCCGTACCTACAAATTGGCCTCCTGAAGGTGCCTCCAGATTTGGCGTAGCCAGGGAGAGCATCATCAAGAAATTTCTTGATATTTGTGTAGTCTTTCTTCGACTAACGGTCCGAGTTGAAATATGTGGCCATGGAATATTTCGGGCTTAAGAGGATGAGTGTGCAATGTGTGTCACTGCACAAAACACGGAATGTTAGGGAAAAAAGAACGATCAAAATCTAAGAAATCATATATTACGGGGCATTGAGGGGATGAATTACTCGGGAAAGTAAGGCACGAGGAAGTTATCCTTATCTGGGTTCGCCAGAATGACGCCTTTGGGGTATGAACTCATGACTTGCTGGTCCCCAGCGCTGCCTAAGATCTTGGCACGCATGTAGAAGGGGTCGACTATCACGATGTCCGGGGTCTTGTCTCTAATGATCCACATCTCCATACTGAGCAAAAATAGGCGAATGAAGGTGTAGTGCAGCGGATGAAGGTTAAACATAGCGAAGATGTCATCAAACCGCAGGACAATCATACACCCGATGGTGCTATCGACAAAGCCCTTGCCCTATGGCACCTTGGCCACGAAAACCAGGTATGACACATCATTCTTGGAGAGACGCCGCTTCTCCATAGAAAGAACACTGTCATGCAGACTCCGCATAGCACCAGTTGCAGCATTGAGCAGATTAGTTGGTAGCATCGACCTACCCGCCACATGCACCCTCCTCGAGATATCCTTAGGTGAAGGTGGCCCGTCCTGAGCACGGATCGTACTCGGTGCCGGCTGGCTCGCACCCTTGTTATTTTTTCTTTTCCGTCCCTTCTGCTTCTTCTGCTGTAATGGGATCGAGTTCTGCTCAGAGACCGCCTTCTTGATTGTGTTGGGGCTGATAATATTTCGCACCTCGGCTATATGAGGCTCGGTGAAGGTGGCAGCTAGAGGCGTCTCCTAAGAACTGAACGCCAGATGATGCCTGTTGCAATTGGGTTTCTCCGTGGTACCAGCTAGATCACGATCGTCTTTTGCAGGGCTGGGTTCTTGAGAAGGAGGCCCCAAGAATTCGTCACGGTACCCATGTTCGTTGAAGTACTTATCGACGTTGGAAAATGTACCATCATCGTCGTCCGGATCCTGTGCCATATGCATGTCCGGATCAGCTAACGGCGGTAGCGTTGCGGCGGTCTTGCCATGGCTTGGCGCCAGCATGACTGGCGGTGTTGTCTGTGGGGCGGTGTCCCCCGCCCCCAAACGAATCTGGCTCTTTAGCCAAAGCAGGGGCCAGCTTAAGCAGGCGCTGAGGGTCATCACATCATCTTCGTCGGCCCCAGGGGTCGAAATGGAGGTAACAAGTCGTTGCAGCCCGCAGCACCCAAACCAGTTGAACCCTATACACGGTGGGTGGCATCGGATTACTGTGGAACACGTGGTTTCCTGGTTGAAAGATTCTGGCCTTGGCAACATCGATCAACTCGCCGTCCATGAAGTGCAGGAGAGTGCATGGAACGTCGGCGGTGCCCTGGGAAAACATGTAGGGCGTCAGGGATGCCCAGTCAAAGGCAAGCAGATGAAGTCATCGGCCGAGAGGCTTAGTTACCGTGATGGTGTCGAGCTCAGCTAATGTCGAGGCACCGCCAATGGTGGGTGTGCAAGTGACGGAGGGGCCGCTTGCTGCCGAGGTGCTGGTCGGCGTATTCTTCCCACACCCGGGTGCATTAAGCTCCAATGTCAGTGCCAACGCCGGAGACACCAATGCCGCCTCCGCCGGAGACACCAATGGCGTCGGCACGTTGTGCGAGTTGTTGCCCATGAAGCTGGGAATCGGGGGCGGCCCCTGTTGGCTGCCCGCAATCCATGCTTGCAGCCCCTCAACCAAGGTAGGCATAATGGTGGTGATTGTCGCTCCCAGTTGGTCTCGCACTTGCTCTTCGACTATCTCCGGAATTCGCGCCACTTGTGCCTTTAGTTCTTGAACCTCGCGCTCCTGGCTTTCCGAGCTGGTCTTTTCTCCTTACGCCTAGCATTATAGTATTCCGACCATTTCGTGGACAAGCCTTTGCCGGCCACACGACCAGCTGATGACGGCTTACTGAACTTATCCTTGTGTTTCATTACGTTCAACGCGCTATTTAAAGTGGTGTCCCAAGGGGAGCTCTGAGACGACCCTGCACTACTGCTTTTAGTGTCCTGCAAAAGGGACGTGAACCATTTAGAAATTTGGCTTCATTAATTGGAATGCAACCATATGGAGCTAATTATGCGGGGGTGTATTCCTTACCAGAACAAGCTCAAGCGCCTTGGTCTTCGGATCCGTGGTAAGCTCCTTTGTTACTGGGTCCACCTTGTATCGGGCCCTGACATAGCTCCTGGTCTGCTTGTCACGGTATTTATCGAAGAGGGGCGGTAGGCCTTGCTCGGCACGCTTCGTGTCCTCCTTGTCCCATATAGGTTTCGCCACTCTGTAACCGCCGGGACCGAGTTTGTGGACCCCTAAGTTCAAGTCCCGCATATCTTTCCCCCACTGACTTGATTCTGCGGATGTGTTGCTCTCGCACTTGATCTTGAACTCGCGGTAGTCAGCTTCGCTGATCGAAGGATTTGTCTCCTTGATCTTCTCATAACTATCACCTCTTAGAATCCTTATCTTCACAGCGGCTCTCCAAGTAGCCAGGGCCGTGCTCATCTTCGTGAGGGCGGCACTGTTCACTTTATTCCCTGAGAGGCGTGTGTTTGTGAAGTCACCGGGGAACTTGTATCATTCGTGCAGCTTCGTGAAGAGGAGCTTGTGCAAATTCCCTTGGTCACGATGCCTTAGGTTCTCGATGTTGATCGAAACGATGCTCCGGAGAATGCACCCGAGTTGTCCCAAGTACCCACTGACTAATTCTTTGAGTGTCGTTGAATGCCCACTAGAGGACACTTCAGTAAATTCCTCCTTGACGGTGCCGAGAACGTTCGGGCGCCGGTCCTTCCATTGCCTCTTCGGTTGGCTCCCATCTGTGTGTGCGCTGCCATCATCAGTGGTGGCATCCTCGGCGGCACCATCAGTGGTGGCATCCCCGACGCCACTAGGGGTTGTGTAGTCAGGATCGGTATCTTCTGTGACGTCCTCATAGCGGTGAGGTTCTTCCTCCATCTCCTGGGACAGCTCCCAGAATTGCTTGCCCGAGCCGCCGGCCTCATCGTTGTCGGCCATGTTCGCTCTAAATAGGAAAAAAGGCTACTAGAGTTATTTCTTAAATGCAGTCTAGGAAAAAAGCCTACTGAACTTGACTGTGGAGACCTTCAGTTGTCCACTTGCAAAATCAATAAGGTACACTTGTGATTGTTATTTTCTTGCATTTATATAGATGCTTGCATCAGAATCTATCTATTTGAACTTGGTATTCTTAAAAAAACAATCTGAAATTTCTCCTTAATTTACTACTCCTATATTAAAGCGCATACTATAAACAGCTATCTCTTTGCTAATCTTTGCTAACTTCTAGGTCAAACTATAAATGTTGATTAATTTTTGTTTCGGTTGAGAATCGGGCACCTTCTAGGTCAAGAAAATTGGGCATGACCTTTGCTAATTTTCTTGACCTAGGAGTGCCCCATTCTCAACCAAAATGGAAATTAATCAACATTTCAGGAGAAAGAGGTCATTTTAGAAGATCACAAGTTCAGAAGATCTACAGTAGCAGCAGCATCACAAGTTGACAAAATTCAGTGAATATAATGATCAACTCTATAGTAGCAGCAGCATCACAAGTAGTACAGCAGCAGCATCATCACAAGTAGTACAGCAGCAGCAGTGAATACAATGAGTACAGCAGCAGCATCACAAGTAGTACACAAGTAGTACAGCAGCAGCAACATCATCACAAGTAGTATAGCAGCAGCAGCATCACAAGTAGTACAGCACCAGCAGCATCACAAGTAGTACATCAGCAGCAGCAGCAGTGAAAATGTTGAGGCTAAGTTATGTGTAGTACAGTAGTATTTGTAAGCTCATATACGGATGATCACTTGCATATTTACCTGTGAATGTGGTGGCTCTGCAGGGTGCTAGATTCATCCGTTCTGCCTAGGTATTATACGTGTAAATAAGAGTCATATATGTAGTTTCGTAGATAGAGTTGTCTTGTGTTGATTAACCAACTGAATATGTAACCAGTGGTCTCACCTCTCTGACAAGATGGCGTGTGCCAATCTAGAGAATTTCTCTTGGCTGTGATTATGTCTATGGTGTTCGTGTTTTCATGCTATGCCTAGCTTGGGTTGCTCTAACATGGATGTGGCTGCTCTCTGCCTAAGAATGTGACCCTGAAAGTAACAGTTTCAGACTTTCAGTCAACCAACAACTGTGGGGTAAAGCTAGCTGTTGTATATTTACAAGCCATGTCTTCTTCTTAATTATTAGTGTTTTTTACTATAACAAATAAAATTGGCAAATGGCAAAACTATTGTACTAAACTAAAACAAGACAACAGCATATATAGTACATGTCTCAAGCCAGGCAACAGTGCTTGGGGTGCCTGCACGTCTCTGACAGTGATTTGTTTCTTAGGAGATGCAGAAACAAATGGTATGAATAGTTCCAGGGCAGCGGTAGGTATATATTAGTGGTGTGCTCTCCTGTTTCTAATTTTCCCCTTTATTCTTTGCGTTCATATTGTTCATCACACAATGCTCAATTAGATTAGCTGAATGCAAGCTTGCTCACTGTTTCTGGTGGAAAATGCACATGGAACTCTTTCCTGTGTTCTGGTAGGCAGCAGATACGGCCAGACAAGCTACTACAATGGTGTGATGTGACATTCACAATATGTCGCACATAATGAAAGATCAGTAGCTCAAAGTTAACTCATTATACACAGAACCTACCTAGAAGAAGAAGACAACCTCCATTCCTGTCTGGGAAAACCAATGCCACTGCTTCGACCACTATCCTACCGACTAAATCACTGCAAAGAGGAGGCGGAGCTCACCGGGGAGGCGCAGCAGCAAGCAGAGGTGGAGCGGAGACCGGAGTTGAGGTGGCCGGAGTTGAGGAAGACGGCGGCGACCCGAGGAAGAATACGAGGTGGATCCGATGTTGTGCGGCTCCTCGGGTTCGCGCTCCTGCAGGGACGAGGGAGGGGCGTGAGCAGCGGGCGAGAGGGAGGGAGAGCACGGCCGGGGAGAGGAGGAGAGGGGAGGACGATCGTCTCACGCGCGCACCTCGCAATGCTGGCGGCGGTGGAGCGGGCGCGGGCGGACGGCGGCGTGCTCCCGCGGGGGTCGTCGGGTTAGGTGGGGCGCGCACACCTCACAATGACGGCGGCGGTGGAGCGGGCGCGGGCGGATGGCGGCGTGCTCCCGTGGGGTTGGTGGGTTAGGTGTGGGGCGAGGTGGATCTGGCGAGGGAGGGAGAGAGGCCAGAGTGAGAGGGGAGCAAGTGGAGTGGGGGGAGGGTTAGCAATGGTGCACCTTTTAGGGGTGCGCCATAAACATACGTATACCAATGGTGCACCTTCTAGGGGTGCGCCATAAGCACCATGATAGCAATGGCGCACCTTCCCTTGGTGCGCCATTACTAACTTTTTTTTGAATTTTTAGTTGCATGTAATAATTTTTTAGAAAATGACCATAAATTTTAAAATGTTACGATATAAGTAGTTATTACTAATTTTCAAATACTTGCGTTGCAAAACATTTATGAATATGAAAAAATATCATCAAATTTGAAAAAATATTCATGAATTCAAAAAGTACCCATGAAATTTAAAAATATTCATGAGTTCAAAGAATATTAACAAATTCGATACATTTTGTGAGTTAGAAAAATGTTTGCACTTTCAAAAAATGTTTGCAAATTTAAGCAGGAAAAGGAACACTGAAAAATAAAATACCAGAATAAACATAAATAAAAATTGGTATATCAATGGCGCACCTCCTAGGGGTGCACCATAAATACCTTGATAGCAATGGCGCACCTTCTCCTGGTGCGCCATTACTAACTTTTTTTATTTTACCAGAATAAACATAAATAAAAACAATTAAAATACCAGAAGAAAACATTAATCCCCACTGTTTTGAACAAAACAGGTTACTGGATAGAGGACTAGAACAGAAGAAATGTCATTTCCATATGTCGAAATACAATCGAGAAATGAAGACTACAATTTAAACCATTGTGCAAAGATTTAGAATTAGATTGATGACATGGTTGAAATCTTAGCTATCTTTTCACACACAATTGAGCTTGCCACTGACACACACACACGCGGCCGACACATCGTGATTCGATCTTAGCTATCTTTTCACAATCTTCTTGCCCTTCTTTTTCGCAAATGGAGTTCTCTTGAACGGACGTCCTTTAGGTAGGGTGGTCCTGCTTCTTCTTGTGGTGTATGGTACTTCATCGTCGTCGTCATGTTCCATCTTCGGGTCGCCATACTTGTCGAAGTCTTGCTCATTGGCGACTCCATCCATTCCGATGATCTTCCTTTTGCCTCTCCTCATGACAACACGACTGGGCTTTGACGGGTCGGTAATGAAGAAGCATTGGTCCACTTTGGAAGCCAGTACCCATGGCTCATTTTTTGCGGTGACGTTTGCACCCGCGGTCTTGGATTTGGCTACGGGTATAACCATTGTGGTGAAGTACCAGTCTTCTTTTAGGATGCTCTTGGCACATCTGACACGGAACATCGGGACCTTCTCTCCAGCGTAGCTTAGCTCCCAGATCTCCTCGATCCTTCCGTAGTATCTGTCCTTGTCGTTACCGGTGTAGGATTCCATCATTACCCCGGAGTTCTGATAATCATCGCTCTTCATGTCCTTTTCCTCGGTGTAGAATGTGTATCCTTTGATATCGTACACCTCATAGGTCATCAGGTTGTGCTCGGCGCCCTGTGACAAGGCGAATATGATTTTTTCTTCCGCGAAAGAATCCTCATGTAAAGGGTACGACAGAAGCTTCTCTTTGAACCAACGTGTGAAACATGAGTTGTGCTCTTTGATTATATCTTCGTCTGTCCTCTGTTGGCCTCGGTCATTGTATGTCTTCTCAATAAAGGTTTTGTGCTCTACCACCCAAGGATCGACCATGTCTATGTGTTGCAGCGTGACTAGGTTTGCTCTTTCAAAGTTGGCGAGTCGACCCTTGAAGTCGACATGCATTTCGCAGCGACCCTTGCGGTGACCCCATCCAGCGAGCCTGCCGAGGTGCCTGTTGACGGGCAAACCAACGGGGTTCTCGATGCCTAGATAATTCGTGCAGTAGGAGATGCACTCTTCGGTCAGAAAGCCCTTGGCTATGCTTCCCTCTGGACATGACATGTTACGAACGTATCCTTTGATGACACCATTCATCCTTTTGAACGGCATCATGCCGTGCAGGAACGTTGGCCCGAGTTGGATGATATCCTCCACGATATGGACCAGCAGATGCACCATAACATCGAAGAATGCGAGCGGGAAGTACATCTCAAGCTCGCATAGTATCACCACGATCTCTTCCTGTAGCCGCTGAGTTGCCTCACGCCAACCGACTTCCAAGAGATGACGTCAAAAAAGTTGCAAGGCCAAATAGCGTTTCGCGGACGTGCGCGTCCATGATCCCACGGATTGCAACTGGAAGTATCTGCGTCATCAGCACGTGGTAGTCGTGAGACTTCATCCCGCCGAACTTCTGCTTCGCTGAGTCTAGGTATCTGCTTATCTTCCCCGCGTAATCGTAAGGAAGTTTTACTCCTACGAGGCAGGTGAAAAACTGCTCGATCTCCTCCTGACTTAGAGTGAAGCACACGGGAGGGCAGTCATTTCCGATCTTCTTGGCCTTTTTGCCTTTGCGACGACTTTCCGTGTCCTTCGCCTCATCATCATCGTCATCATCATTAGCGTGAAGCTCCTCCCTGATACCCATTGATTTCAAGTCTGCCCTTGCTTTCATCCCATTTTGGTCCTCTCTGGCATGTTGAGCAGGGTACCAAGCATACTCTCGCACACGTTCTTCCTGATATGAATGACATCAAGGCTGTGAGGCACACGGAGGATCTTCCAGTACGGCAAGTCCCAGAAAACAGACCTCGTTTTCCATACCTTCAGCAGCGGCTCTGGCGCCTTTCGCTTCTTTCCTCGCTCTAGCACCTTTCGCTTCTTTCCCGGCGGTGGGCACTCTTTCCAATTTTTCAACAGCCCGTCTATTTCCTCGCCGCTCCTCGTATGCGGGCGTCTTCGGGGTTCGGTTTCACCATTGAATAGATCCTTGCGTTTTCTCCATGAGTCATCGTCGTGAAGCCACTTTGGATGTCCCATGAACACGGTTTTCGAAGACCCGGGATCTCCATCTAGCTAGCGATATGTTGTGTCATCCATGCACCTGACGCATCCAGAGAATCCGTGGACCACCTGCCCCGCGACATATCCGTAACCGAGATAGTCATGCATCGTCGTGAGCAGTGCGGCTATCATAGGGAAATATTCTTTCTCTGCAGCGTCCCACGTATTGGCTGGCGTTTTCCACAGCGTGCCTAGCTCCTCTTTCAGCAGCCCTAGATATAGATTGATGTCGTTCCCTGGTTGTTTCGGCCCTTCAATTATCATACTCATGTGAATGTACTTCCTCTTCATGCACAACCAGGGGGGAAGGTTGTACATCCACACAAACAAAGGCCAGGTGCTATGTGTGCTTCTCTAGCTGCCAAACAGATTGACTCCATCGGTCCTCGCGCCCAGCATGATGTTCCTTGGATCGTCCCCAAATTCTGGGTGTTCGAAGTTCAATGCTTTCCACTGGCTCGCATCCTTAGGGTGACTCAGCATCTTGTCTTTTTTATTTATCTCCGGATCATTTCCGTCATCTTCTTGATTCTTCTCCTCCCTATCCGCATGCCAACGCAGGAGCTTTGCTACCTTAGGGTCCATGAAATACCGATGCAGACGAGGAGTGATCGGAAAGTACCACACCACTTTTCGAGGAGCTTTCTTCCTCTTCTTGTATCGAGTGACGCTGCACACCGGACATACGGTAGACTCCGCGTGCTCGTCCCGATAAATGATGCAATTGTTCATGCACACATGGTATTTCACATGCGGTAAATCCAGAGGACACACGATTTTCTTCGCCTCCTCGAAACTGGTCGGGCACTTGTTCCCCTTGGGAAGATGTTCGTGCCAGAATGACATGTTCTCGTCGAAGCATGCGTCGGTCATTTTGTGTTTTACCTTCATCTCCAGAGCCATGAGCATTACTTTCCGGCAGGTATCCTCGGGCTTGCATCCTTCATACAATGGAGTAACCGCGTCTATCTCCATTTGATCCAGCTTGGCTTTCTCTCGGGCGGCAGCTCTTGCGTTATCCGTCTGCTTGAGAAGCAGCTCTTGAATATGAGAGTCCCTGCACCCAGCCCATCGATGGTCCATCATCGTCCGCTCCGGCATCTTCATCTTCATGATCATGCCCTTCATCTTGATCTTCCTCATCATCATGTCCGGCATCTTCTACATGATAACTGTGTATTGCATCTACTTCATGATCATGTCCTGGAGATTCTTCGTCTTCTCGCCCGCCCTCGCCGCGGTTGTCTTCCTGCCCTTCCTCATTTCTTGTCCGGCCCCCATGGACGACTTCATAATCATCTTCATCACCTTGCCACCGATAGCCATCCATGAAACCACGCAAGAGCAGGTGGTCCCGCACCTGTACAGAATCCGGGTCCATAAGGCTCTTCAGCTTGCATCTTCGACACGGACATCTTATCTCCGTCTTGTTCTTTTGAAGCATCTCGGCCTTTGTGGAGCTCAAAAACCTATTCACGATGCCTTCGGTCATCGTGCGGACCATGGTCGCCTGCGGGGTAGAGCAAAACGATATTTTAGAACCAAAAAATTTGGCAAGACTTTGCCTAAAAATAGGACCAAAAAGAATGCATAGTGCCAAATTCTCGCCGAAACGAAAATGAATCAATATTCCGGCAAAATATTGGCAACTATCGCATTTCAAATACCGGTACCTGCAAACACAAACATATGCAACACCACAAACATACGTAGATCTAGGCCATAAAAAGTGTGTACGTTGTTGGAGGGAGAAAAAAGTGGATCTAGAACATAAAGAAAGCTTTCCCCTTACTTACCTATCAAAAAAAGGAAATTTAACCACTTAATTTGGGTGAATCTATGGTGCAAATGAGGTGAGGAGGAGGAGGCAGCCAAGACCAAGCTTGGTAGAGGTGGAGAGAATGAAGTGGGGAAAGTGAGTGTGGTAGATGGCTGTCCAAAATATTTAGTTGTTCCCAGGTTACCAATGGCGCACCACCTAAGAATGCGCCATTAGTAACCAGGGTTACTATTAGCACCACCTAAGAATGCGGCATTAGTAATGTGGCCAATAATGGTGTACCTGTATCTGGTGCGCCACTGCTATATAGCAGTGGCGCCCCACATACATGGTGCGCCATTATTGTCCATATTAGCTATAGCCGTTTTCCTAGTAGTGGTATATAAAGTGTGTGCACTTATGCGTTAGATAGAGAGATATATAGCGCGTGTGTGAGAATGGGCCAAGGCAATGTGCATCTATGTGTAAAAGGCGGTTCTATGCATTAAATTGGAACATAAATTGCATTATTATTTTTGGATGAGATCATGAATTTTGCAATTTGCGTATGAACGAACATCGGTCTATCAGACACCCATACTCTATTTAATTCTAGCATGTGCATGTGTTTATTTCATATTATCGATCCATAGGGTGAGAGTGGTTTGAAATCCAAACAATGCATTGCTTTTGCAATCCATATATAAACATTAATTAGTGCACTCCATGTTGTTAGTGTGAAGCACTTTATACATTTGTCACTTACATGGACACATTCCAAATTGCTAGCTACGAAATAGAATACATGTTTTCAACATAAATGGGGTTTCCAAGATTCGAATTCATAGGAAGTGCATTCATCTATTTGAATCCAAGATAATGGCATTTGTAAATCAGATCTAAAAGGGGCATCAATCTTTGTTGTGCGTTCGAACATGCTATATATTCATATGCATGTCTAAATATTTTTTTGCAACCAAGGAGATTATATCCGGAACCATGCATGAACTGAGGTAAGATGCATATTTTTTAATATATACTCGTGTACAATGTATATACAAATGTACCCCCTCCATTCCAAAATAATCATAGTTTTAGGATTTTCAACAGTCAAGATTTGTGAAGTTTGACAAATCCTGAAAGTTCAATTCAAGAGAACCGAAAGTGTTAATGCTTCTGCTCCCAAATATTGAATGAATCGCCAAATAAGCCTCTGGTCACCCAAAACCGCGCGAGACTAATGTTTGGTGGTAGGAAATTACTGTCTTGACTCTGGCCAGCCTATCGGCCCGGTGTCCAAAGGTCTAAGCCGGGGTAGGTTTGTAACTTCACCAAGACGCCAGTCTCAACTGCCTCCGAGAAGCATTCATACGCCGTGGGCGCCTAAAAACCCATGCGCTCGGTCGAAATCTATCCCACCCACCATTGGGACACCTGAGATTACTGTCCTACCACCGACCCACAATACGTCCGAAAGTTTAGATGGGGCAAAGTTTGTAACTTTCCCCAAATTTCAAACAAGCGTGTCCCAAACCGAAACATTGTTCCCCCTTAGTTCCCCCTCCCTCCATTTCCCTATTTCATACTCCGTGGGTGCCAAAACACCGTCTCCACTAGTCGTGAAACCCGAGCCTCCTCCGTCCTCCACCCCATCGCGCCCAATCCACCGCCGCCCTCCTCCATCACGCCGGAGCTGGTACCCCTATGTCGTCATCCAACGCAACCGCAACCGCAACGCCCTCAAGGACTTAGAAGCTCAAGTCGAGGCAGAGCTGCCTGCATGATGCCGATGCCGACGTGTGCCGTACCAGAACCACTTCAACCACGTCGTCCTGCGCCTCACTACTACCGCTCCACTGTTTCAACCATCCACCGCACCGGAGTTGTTCCCGCTACGCCATCATTCGCCGCCTCGGATCTGGTTCCCCGTCGTTGACACACGGCCACTGCACCACACTCAACAACTTGGCCATGGGTTCGTCCAAGGCTCCACCGTCCTCCACAACTTCTCGTTTCCAGCGAACCACAAGAAGATCGTTGGAAAAATAGAAGTAGGACATAGCACTGCCAGCAAAAAGAGGTACTCCTCTTCCCTTATTCGTGCAAATCTTACGTCTCTGCTCACATCAAATTCATCCCACGAAAGAAACTAGTTGAGCGCTTCTTAGTGCATCTTCTCCATGATACTAAATGCATAAGGTTTCCTCCCATTTACTATTTCAACTTGGCGAGGTCAATAGCCCGCCTAGATTTCAATTCAGGGTCAGTTGATTCACAATTAAAAGAAGCAGCACCTGCTTAGGCACGTGGAGCACCTAGTCCGCCTGTTTGCCAAGGAAGCGGCGCATCGGTGTCTATCATAGGGGGTGTGGGGCGCAGGAGCTGGTTGCGCCCGATCTGGAGGTCGGTAGGGCTTGAAGGGATGGCTTGGGGTGGTGCCAAGCATGGTGGTGCAGTGAGGTAGAGGGGAGGGCGGAGGCAGGGGACTGGGCTGGTGGTCGCTGGCGTTTCGAGGAAGATCGTCAAGACTGACTAGCTAGAGGTAGATGAAGGCGATCTGGCCGTTCTTTGTACATTAGACGTTGCAGAAAAAATGGACTGGCCTATTTGTTTTCAGTCAATTGTTATTTTCATAGGACCACACCTTGTGGTGTGTTGGAGGAGCATCTGCATTTCCCAGCCTTCCCTGTGCTCATATTTCAAAATCCTAGAATCTAGTAATTTCGTGCGGCATGCATGTTTTAGAGCTATCATATGTCTCCCATCATTTATTTCTCACCGACCTGCTATCTGCTACTTTTACACTGTACTACTTGTGCACACACTTCACCCATACTCACACTACTATTTTTTTATGCATGGGTATTTCAGACTCTGAAGCAGTGTTGATGAATACACAAAAGAAAAGACAGAAGCCGCTCCAATGTAATTTGAAGAAAAGCACTAAGCGTTTCAGCGCTCTAAAGGGTGTAGTGTCAGCAGATGGAGACAGTAAACATAGCTCTGTTGTTTATGATCTCAATTGCCACACACAACCATCCTAGGTGCTTGCTTTAACTTCGCGCTGTCAAATGTGGTTGCATGTTGCATATGGTTTCTAGCTTATATTGCTTCCAATTTGGTTAAATTGCATCTGCTTACTTTACACATTATACCTTCGATAATGACATGCCTTCTTGTTTTTGATACATACTACATATGTCTATTAACCATGTTCGTACATCAAACTAATGCTCTTTTGTATCCCTCATCAATCACTTATGATGAGACAGTCACCCCAGTGGGTTACTGTGAGACACGCTACTTGTTTAAAGAGTGCAGGGTCATCCTCCCCACATGATTCTCAAGAAACAGCAAGACTAAATGAAAATAGTCAATGTAGCTCTCTAGTTGTTGGCAATGTGATATGTGGTTGCATGTTGCATATGGTGTCTACCTTGTAATGCTTCTAATTAGGGTAAATTGCATCTGCTTAGTTAACACAGTATACCTGTGAATATGACATGCCTTCCTATTTTTGGTACATACTACGTCTTTGTATTAACCATGTTCTTACATCGTACTATTTTTCTTGTGTATCCCTCATCAATCACTTCTGACGATACACCTTCAAGTTGACAGTGTAATATTGGTTGCATCTTGCATATCATTTCAAACATGTATGCCTCTAATTTGTTAAAGTGCCACTTATAATGAGACACATCTAACTTGGTAGAGTGATTTTGGTTGGATCTTTCATATGGTGTCTAGATTGCATTGCTTCCAATTTGTTGAAATTCCTTTTGCTTAGCGTTTTTCGTACATATTTCGTCCTCCTACAATGTGGTTGCCTTACATAAAAGTTATGTTCGTCAGTATCATGCATCAACAAATTTTGAAGTGCGAATTGCATTCCTTTTTCTTGTGTGTTTACTTGACAAGGCAAAATCTAGAAGGATGAAGGCACGGAATGATGGTGGTCCTCTGGAGCAACTGAAAGAGATGATCTCTGCAGATTCTCCTGCTACTCCTACTGCAGTGCAAGTTCCAAATCTCATCTCCCCTACTCCATAGCCCTAGGTGCTTGCTCTAACATGGCAGTGTGATATCTGGTTGCATGTTGCATGTGGTGCCTAGCTTGCATTGCTCCTAATTTGGTAAATTGCATCTCCTTAGCTTACACATTATACATGTGAATATGACACGCCTTCCTGTTTTTTGTACATACTACATCTGCCTATCACACCATGTTCTTACATCAAACTAATGTTCTTGTGTATCCTGCATCTATCACTTATATATGATGAGACAGTCACGCCCGTGGGTTAGTATGAGACACGCTACTCGTATAAAGAGTGCAGTTTCATCCTCCCCACATGATTCTCAAGAAACAGCAAGCCTAAATGAAGATATTGAACGTAGCTCTCTATTTTAAGACCGCATTTCCCCTACAGCACCATCGCAGGTGCTTGCTCTAACTTTGCACTGTGATATGTGGGTGCATGTTGCATACGGTGTCTAGCTTGTAATGCTTCTAATTAGGGTAAATTGCATCTACTTAGTTTACACATTATACCTATGAATATGACATGCCTTCCTATTTTTTGGTACATACTGCATCTATCTGTTAACCATGTTCTTACATGAAACTACCTCTCTTTTGTATCCTGCATCAATCACTTACGATGAGACACCTTTATTCGTTGCATATTGCATATGATTTCTAGCATGTTGCCATGTATTGCTTCTAATTTGGTCAAATACATTTATGAGGCCACCCTTTTAATTGGCAGAGTGATATTGGTTTCATCTTTCATATGGTTTCTAGCTTGCATTGCTTCTAACTAGTTCAAACACCTTGTGCTTAGTTTACACTTTATACATCATACATGTTAATATGTCATGTCGTCATGTTTTTCATACATATTCCATCCTCCTATCATGCAGTTGCCTTACATGAAAGTAGTGTTCGTCAGTACCATGCAACAATGAGTTCTGAAGAGCAAATTATATTCCTTTTTCTTGTGGGTTTGACTTGACAAGGCAAAATCAAAAAAGAGGAAGGAAAAGAGTAAGGAAGGCGATGATGGTGGTCCTCTGCAGCAACGTAAACGGAGCATCTGTACGGTTTCTCCTTGTACTGCTAGTGCATTACAAGTTCCAAGTCTCCACTCCCCTACTCCACCATCCAAGGTGCTTGCTCTAACTTGGCAGTGCGATATCTGGTTGCATGTTCCATATGGTGTCTAGCTTGTATTGCCTCTAACTAGTGTAAACTGCATCTGCTTAGCTTACACATGATATGTGTGAATATGACACACCTTCCTGTTTTTGGTACATACTATATATGTCTATCACACCATGTTCTTACATGAAACTACTCTTCTTGTGTATCCTGCATCAGTCACTTATGATGGGACACCTTTAAGTTGGTAGTGTGATATTGGTTTGCGTCTTGAATATGATTTCTAGCATGTAGTGCTTCTAGTTTGATGAACGCCACCTATGACAAGATAGTTTTAACTTGGCAGAGTGATATTGATTGCACCTTCCATATGGTGTCTAGCTTGTAGTGCTTCTAATTTTTTGAAGTGCCTTCTGCTTAGTTAGCAAATCATAGGTGTGAATATGTCAAGTCGTCTAGTTTTTCCTACATATTCCATCCTCGTATCATGACTTTGCCTTTCATCGGAGTAGTGTTCGTCGGTATCATGCATGATGAGTTCTGATGAGCGAATTTTATTCCTTTTTCTTGTCGGTTTGAACTCACAATGCAAAATCAATAAAGCAGAAAGAAATTGGTAAGGCATTGGATGATGGTGGTCCTTCCGAGCAACTAAAACGGAGGGTCTCTACAGATTCTACTCCACCATCCTCCAACAAGATTCGCAAGACAACGCAAGGCTAGATAGTCAACGTAGCTGTGTAGATGATGAGCACATCTCCCCTACTCCACCATCACAAGAGTTTGCTCTAACTTGGCACTATTATATGTGGTTGTATGTTGCGTATGATGTTTAGCTTGTATTGCTTCTAACTTTGTTGAATTGCATCTGCTTACTTTGCACATGATGCCTGTGAATATGAAATGTGTTCCTGTTTCTAGAACATACTATATCTGATCACACCATGTTCTTACATCAGACTACTGTTCTTGCATATCCTGCATCAGTCACTTATGATAAGGCACCTTTAAGTCGCCAATGTGATATTGGTTGCGTCTTGCATATGATTTCTAGCATCTACTGCTTCTAATTTGTTGAAACGCCAGACAGTTTCAACTTGGCAGAGTGCTATTGGTTGCTTCTTTCATAAAGTGTCTAGCTTGCATTGCTTCTAATTTGTTGAAATACCTTCTGCTTAGTTACCACATCATAGGTGTGAATATGTCATGCCGTCCTGTTTTTTGTACATATTCCATCCTCGTATCATGTGTTTGTCTTTCATCTGAGTAGTGTTCGTCAGATCATGCATGAATCACTTCTGAAGAGAGAATTGTATTCCTTTTTCTTATCGGTTTGACTTCACAATGCAAAATCAATACAGCTGAAGGAAATTAGTACGACAGTGGATGATGGTGGTCCTTTGGAGCAACTCAAACAGAGGGTCTCTACAGATTCTACTCCGCCATCCTCCCAACAAGATTCGCAAGACAACACAAGGCTGGACAGTCAACGTAGCTGTGTGGATGATGAGCACATCTCCCCTACTCCACCATCACAGGTGCTTGCTCTAACTTGGAAATGTTATATGTGTTTGCGTGTTCCGTATGATGTCTAGTTTGTATTGCTTCTGATTTTGTTGAATTGCATATGCATAGCTTACAACTTATACCTGCAACAACCACTTACCCATAAGACACATTTAACTTGAGTGTGATGTAGGTTGCATCTGCATTGTCTTCTAGCTTGTACTGCTTCTAATTTCTTGAAATGGCACTTATGACGAGACACTTTTTACCTGATAGAGTGATATTGGTTGCATGTTCATATGGTGCCTAGCTTTCATTTCTTCTAATTTTGTTGAAGTGCCTTCCGCTTACTGTTTTTCATACATATTCCGTCCTCCTATCGTACCTGTGAATATGCAATGTTGTATTTTTTTGTATATATTCCATCCTCCTACCAAGCGCTTGCCTTACATCAAAGTAGTGTTCATCTGTATCATGCATCAACTAGTTATGCAGAGCTAATTTTATTCATCTTCTTGTGGTTTTGACTTCATAAGGCAATATCAGAAAAGAGGAAGGAAAAGAGTAAGTTAGGGGATGTAGGTGGTCCTCTGAACCGACACAAACAGAGACTCTCTAGATTTGCCACTGCTCTACTGCTAATGCAATTGAAGTCCCAAGTCTACATGATGAGTTTATCTCTCGTACTCTACCATCGCAGGTGCTTGCTCTAAGTTAACAGTATGATCATTGGTTCCATGTTGCATATGTTGTCTAGCCTGCATTTCTTCTATTTTGATTAAATTGCACCGGCTGAGTATATATGTTATACATGTGCATATGATATGCCTTTCTGTGTCTAGAATATAATGCGTCTATCTATCATACCATGTTCTTACATCAAAGTACTACTGTTGTGTATCCCGCATCAGTCACTCATGATTGGACGTTTTAACATGGCGGTTTGATAGTGGTTGCATCTTGCATTGATTTCTAGGTTGTACTGCTTCTAATTTTTTGAAATGCCACTTATGACAAGACACTTTTAACTTGGCAGAGTGATATTGGTTGCATCTTTCATATGGTGTCTAGCTTGCATTACTTCTATTTTCCTGAAAATCCTCCTGCTTAGTTTACACATCATAGCTGTGAATATGTCATGTCGTCCTGTTTTTCTTACATATTCCATCCTCATACGGTTGTATTACATCAAAGTATTGCTTGTCTGTATCATGCATCAATGAGTTCTGAAGATCGATTTTATTCTTTTGTGTTGTGTGTACGGCTTGACATGGCAAAGTCAAAAAAGAGCAAGGAAAACAATATAGTAGGGAATGGTGTTACTCGTCGGAGCAACGGAAAAGGATCTGCCCTCGAGATTCTGCTGGTACTTATAGTGCAATAGAAGGTCCAAGTCCACCGGCTAAATCTACAAACACAGTATCACCTGCTCCACCAGCTCCAGCATCCGCTTCAATGTACAGGCATCTCAATGAGTTACTCATTCATTTGCTCCGCAACTGGCCAGTTCCCTAGCTACCTTCACACCTAACACTACTTCCGAAGCACTGCTAACACAACAGGACTTGGCAAGATCAGATGAACCTCATGAGCATCAACACCAAGACGGTACCTGACCGAGTCAAGTTGCAGTTGCATGCTCCTTTGTATGTACTCTCACAGTTTGATGTGCACTAACACTTTCCATATTCGTTGTTGAACTAGCACCATGGCGCAAGCGGAAACAAACATCAGGGATAATGCTTGATAGATTAACAAAATCTAAAGGAGGAAGAAAGGAAATCCATTTTGAGGCAGGCTTAAAAAGGCCACGTGATGCTATAGAGTCAGCCAAGTTAGTATCAGAGGCAACCATTGTCGTTAGGTGTCATGCACGTATCCTCCCAACGTGGATCTAGTACAGGAATGAGAAAGACGATACTGAGTTGAACACCTTCCTTGACCATTTATCTGTAAGTAATGTTATTCATCGCAATTTGTAATATTGTCTTGCTCTGTCCCATACTTTCTAGCTTCCTCCTAATAAGACTCACATTATTTTTCAGCAGATGAGGTTCAAGTTGGATCTGAAACATGATGCAACTAAACAAGCATGCACTCATGTTTTTGAGTCTGCTCTGCGACAGTATCGGTATCACATTAGAAAAACTCACTTTGAAGGCAAGGCTAACAATGAAATCACCCAAACATCTCCAGTGGAATATATTACAGGTGAAGACTGGACAACCCTTGTTAAACACTGGTGTGATCCAAAGTATTAGGTAGGGTATATGTATTTGATCAGATCACATATTGAACTTTTATTTATGTATGTGCCTTACAAGTGTATCTTCTTCTAGGCTAACTGTTTGAAGAACAAGACCAACCATTTTAAATTAAAATTCCAACAGACAACAGGATCTCGTAGCTATATTGCACACTGCGAGGCTCTTGTAAATAGCTGCTACTTCCTTCTTTTTTCTGTGCCATATTATCATATCTATATTGACTTGTTCCAAATACAGAGGAAAGCCTGTGCGGACCAAAAAGAACCTGAACCGAATGCAGTGCAAATCTTCAAGGATTGCCACACCAGCAAGATGAAGGGCATGAGCACACCAGTTCAAGTCGCTGTTGTAAGTACTTACTCCTCCTGCCTTTGAACTGCTTGTTACTGTGACGTGTTCATTTAACTACTTGGTTTGCAGCCAATGTGAGTTACTATGTTCTTTTTTATACACAGTTGTCTTAATGTATCATTTCACCTTACATGGTTTAAAAGAGAGGAAGGATATTCTTTTGGTCTTGATCTGTAATCTAGTGGTGATGTTCACGTGCCACACAATGATACAATAGCATGTTTGTTTGATATCTGTTTTCCCATGATATGAATGATGCCATACTATGTTCATCCTACTTTAAACCATGTCTCTTTATCCTTACATGTCAACGAATGTGAGGAAATAGACAATACAGTAGGCATGCTACATGGACATATGTTCCGAAAGTGATTTTATTATGTAGTTGGCACTACAATACATGCTAATGTATTACAGTAGTTCACCAAAATAAGTTATGTATAAACGTGAAACCTACTTTGTTTTTTGTCTCATTAGTAACTTATCTGGTACACTAATCTACAAGTTCAAACTTTCAGCAAGCTATGGAACAAATGATTGAACAGCCACAACCACTTGAAGGTGATGAGGCTAGCACAGGCACAATGTCACTTCTTGTTGCAGTGCGTCAGTATCTCTCCACTAACAGTGCAAAAAGCACCTTCCTGCGTAATTCTGGGCCTCAACCAAATCGCCTACTGAACAAAATCTTCCGGCTAGACAGAGTGATGTATCTATGCTCTAGACACAAGTCCAATCCCTAATGGACATTGTTTCGGAAACAAGAATAGTGGTTGACAAATGTCATCAAGATATGAATGGTTTTGAAACCAGACTATCAGGCATTTGCTTCGTTGTTCAAGAGCAATGGCGGAAAAAAGGGGATGATCATGCTGCTCCATCAGATTCTACAGCCTAAAACATTAGCACTCAGGTCAAATGATTTGTGCTTCTATACATTTGATGGTGCTTTTATCTGCAAGGACTGTAAACTTTATGCCAACACGCCTTTTGTTGTATGGCTGGAATTTATTTTGTTGTGATACATCATTTATCATGCTGCCAAAGGTTGTAGAAATTATGATGCTATTTTTATATAGTGTAGGTTTATCTTAGTAATGTATTCGGCCGAAAGCTTCGTAGGCGCCCAATGTGCCAACAATCGTTAGGCCCATTCCAATTGGGCTAAAAACGATTATGGGCCGTAATTTGCATGTAGCCCACTAAAAATATATGGGCCTAAATCAGCATAAGCTTTCATATTTTTGGTAGGCCTGTGCACCTAGTGGGCCTTTAACAGGTCTAAACATAATTTGGGCCCTTAGAACAATAGGTCGTTAACATGTGTAAATGTCTTGAGCCCATAAATAACATGGGCCTTTAATAGGCTGAAATGTATCTCAACTCGTGTTGGCCCATTTACAATGCGGATCGTTCACAGGCCGAAATTCAGACGGGCCATAAATGCGCTGACCTACTACACAGGCCTTTAGCAGGCCGGAAGTTCGGTCGGGCTTGATTAGCATCAGTTTTATATGGGTCGTTAATAGGCCCAATGTGACATTGGGACATATATGGCCCATGGATTTCGTCCGACGTTAACAGGACGAAAGTCACAATAGGCTCGAAGTGGCCCAAAACTACAGTAGGCCTCTAATAGGTCGAATGTCACAACAGGCTGGAAGTGGCCCAAATCTACAGTGGGCCTCTAACAGGACGAATGTCACAACAGGCTGGAAGTGGCCCAAATCTACAGTGGGCCTCTAACAGGCCGAATGTCAGACATGGCTGAATATGACCCAAATCCTTCATGGTCGTTTATGGGCCGAAAATTTCAAGGGCCGAAAAATGGGCCCAAATGAAGCAGGACCTTTAGCAGGCCGGAAACACACCGGGCCGTAATTTGGCCCAAATACTTAGCGGACTGTTAACGGGCTAGAAGTGACCATGGGCTGCGATGATGACAAGTTTAGAACGGGCCATTGACGAGCCGATTTGACAATAGCCATACGGGCCTTAACTACGAATGGGTCGTCTGCAAGTAGGCCGTTAATGGGCTAGCCCGCTAATTTTGACTGGGTCGGCCTTTTTAACCTAAATGGGCTGTTGTTGGGCCTTGCCACGTGTCGACGTATCATAGCCGCCTCCTGTCCATTGTGCAGTTGACATATGTCCTTTTCGGGTGTTGGCACATGGTTGCTATAGCCAATGATAATTTTACACGTGGAAAATCCCCATTGGTCGGGGTTGGTAACAGGTTATCGGATCCAAAACCGAACTCGATAGCTTAACGGCGACCCGTTACGGTGGATGCCACATGTCGGTCACCCTTGACGAAAGCACTTCTATGACGCGCGGTTTATTGTCATGGAAGTGGACACTTCTGTGATGATAATTTTGGTAATGTCATGGAACACTTCTACGACAGCACATGTATGACTATCTTGATTTTGTCATAAAATCGTCATAGATGTACATGCATGACAGAGAACGTGACCTACTGTGACAAACATGTATCATCACGGAAGTGTATTTTTTGTAGTGAATGGTAATTTGTATAGGTGCACTAGTTCGGCGAAGAGATGGTGATAAAAGTGTAGTAATGATAGTAGATATTGATTTTTGTGATAGGAACAATAAAAAACAGCAAGGTAGCAATTGATAAAACGGAGCATAAACGGTATTGCAATGCTTGAAAATGAGGCCTAGGGTTCGTACTTTCACTAGTGCAGTCTCTCAACAATGCTAATATAATTGGCTCACAAAACCATCCCTCAATGTGCGATGAAGAATCACTCCAAAGTTCCTGTCTAGCAGAGAACATAAGAAGAAATTGTTTGTAGGGTACGAAACCACCTCAAAGCTACTCGTTCCGATTGATCTATCCAAGAGTTCATACTAAAATAACACTAAATAATTTCAGATTCATAATACTCAATACAACACAAAGAACCTCAAAGAGTGCCCCAAGATTTCTACCAGACAAACAAAGACAAGAACGTGCATCAACCCCTATGCGTAGATTACCCCAATGTCACCTCGGGAATCCGCAAGTTGAGTGCCAAAACATATATCAAGTGAATCAAAATAATACCCCATTGTCAGCACGGGTATTCATATGCAAGACATATATCAAGTGTCCTCAAATCCATAAAAGTATTCAATCCGATAAAACGAAATCTCAAAGGGAAAACTCAATTCATCACAACAAGATAGGGAGGGGAAAACACCATATGATCCAAGTATATTAACAAAGTCTGCGATACATCAAGATCGTGACATCTCAAGAACACGAGAGAGAGAGAGAGAGAGATTAAACACATAGCTACTGGTACAAACCCTCAGCCCCGAGGGTGGACTACCCCCTCCTCATCATGGTGGCCGCCGGGATGATGAAGATGGCCACCGGTGATGATTCCCCCCTCCGGCAGGGTGCCGGAACAGGGTCTAGATTGGTTTCTCATGGCTACAGAGGCTTACAGCGGCGGAACTTCCGATCTAGGGTCTCCGCGAAGGTTTTTGGAATATTTGACGATTTATAGGACGAAGAGGGGGTACAGGAGGTCACCGAGGTGGGCACAACCCACCGGGGCACTCCCTGGTGGGTTGTGCCCCCCTCGGGGAACCCCC
>NC_041389.1:495581725-495595119 GCF_002162155.2 Triticum dicoccoides
TGGATGTCTGCTGGTCCATAAAGAATCCACAAAAAGTTTCATGGTGTTTGGACTCTGTTTGATATTGATTTCCTGTGATGTAAAAAACAAGCAAAAAACAGCAACTGGCACTGGGCACTGGGTCAATAGGTTAGTCCCAAAAAATGATATAAAGTTGCTATAAAATGATTATAAAACATCCAAGAATGATAATAGAACAGCAGGAATACTTCATAAATTATAGATACATTGGAGACGTATCATCGTGCAGCCGAAACTCATCCACTACCTCACAGTCTTGCTGGATCAAGAAGGTGTGGACGTCACCGAGTTGAACGTGTGCTAAACGCGGAGGTGTCATACGTTCGGTACTTGATCGGTTCGATCGTGAAGAAGTTCGACTACATCAACCACGTTACTAAATGCTTCCGCTTACAGTCTACGAGGGTACATAGACACACTCTCCCCTCTCGTTGCTATGCATCTCCTTGATAGATCTTGCGTGTGCGTAGAAAATTTTTGTTTTCCATGCAATGTTCCCCAACAAAACCTTCGTCCGCCAGCTCTTAATACCAGGTATAGTTAGTCCCCGACAACTATATTCCTCGGTCAAACCCGGTTTTGACCTTATGTGACAAGCTTTAGGCCAAAACATCACTATATGATGGCATATGGGCATTCAAGGCGAATGCATCGTGCTCACCACCACTGATGGGACCAAGGATAAGGATGATTCGGTAGCGGTGGTAGCAAGCTCGCGGAAGAGGAAAAGCGAGGCAATAGACGAAAAGAGGGGAAAGGGGGTCACTTGGGAATGAACGAGAGAGAGAGAGAGAGAGAGAGAGAGAGAGAGAGAGAGAAAGAGAGGGGGAAGGGTTGGAGAGAGAGAGATGGCATGTGTTCCTATTCCCCCTTATAGTGATGATATGATCAAAATCATGCCAAGAAAAGTCAAAACTGGATTTGGCTGAGGAGTGCTCTTGTCAGAAACTAATTTTACCAGATATTACGAGTCGTGGGACAAATGTTGCACCAAGATGTGGTCAAAACCGTGACACATTAGGTCAAAATCGGGTTTGACCGAGGACTACCGTTGTCAGGGACTAACTATACCTGGTATTAAGAGTTGAGGGACGAAGGTTATAATAATAAAAAGGCCCGGGGATGAAAGCCACACTTCACGATAAGTTAAGAGACGAAAAAAGCACTTTCAATAAAGTTTTTTCTTAGATGATTTTTTGAAACCTAATGTCCGAAGGGTGCCAAAAAATACGAAGTTGAGTCCAACAACTTTGACTAAATGGGCAAGTGAATATCATGTGACCAATCATCTCTTCGATGAGTGCTTCACAAAGCAAACAAGGAATATTATTGCCGAAATTATAGTGACGTCTCTTTAAGCATGTTTTGTTTGTCCGTGTGTGTGTGAGCGCGCGTGTGTGTGTGTGTGCATGTGTGCATGTGCATGTGCGTGTGTGTGTCCAGCCTATCAGAAAGAAGCAGCCAACCAAATACCTTGATCTTCATCACACACTTTGATTTTCAAATCCATTTATATGCCTGATGAGCTTGGATATTTCTGAAGTAGAATGCATAATGTCTACGCAAATCCACTGCACCCTAGACACAGCGACATTTTTCATGTGTAGAAGAATCAGTGCAATATGGGTTATGCTAGCTTGAAGATCACGTACATCCTCAGGAGCTTGTACGGACAGTGGTAGGTGAAACGCCTCCTCCAAAAACGTGATGCCCAAGAAATTACTCGATTTAAATCCACTACACCCTAGACGTGGCAACAATTTTTATGCGTAGAAGAATCATGTGCAATATGGGTTGTGCTAGCTTGAAGATCACGTACCTCCTCATGAGCTTGTACGGATAGTGGTAGGTGAAACGCCTCCTCTAAAGACGTGATGCCCAAGAAATTACTCGATTTAAATCCACCACACCCTAGACATAGCGACATTTTTCATATGTAGAAGAAGTAGGTGCAACGCGAGTTGTGCTAGCTTGAAGATCGCGTACCTCCTCATGAGCTTGTACGCACAGTGGTAGGTGAAACGCCTCCTCCAAAGACGTGATGCCCAAAAAAATTTTAACTGAAAGAATATTATCATGCCAAAGGTCTTTCCAAAAAAGAGTCGTGCAGCCGCATTGAATTCCCACCCTCGAGATTTCATGAAAGTTAGGGCAAAGTTTCATGATATCGCGCCACCAAAAGGAACCACAGTGATCAGAAGCGTGCAGTGAAGGTGTAGCATGTGCGGGACCGTGGAGGCTACCGGTGTCTTGATGAATCCGGTGTATGTGGGAATCCTAATGACTCAATTGTAATATATTTTCTTTTGAGTACAGTACGCAAATCTTCTATGACAACTGGTATACCATGATTTCTGGAAGATTTCGTAGCTGTTTATAAATGTACTATATTTATTGTCCAATTTTAGTGTGCTGTTATCTATAAATAAAACCTGTATTTTATATGAAAATTAATGATAGGATCCATGAGTTGGTGAAATCGAAATGGACGGTGGATGATCGACCTGGCCCTTACTGTTTCCGCTTGGACAGCCACCGTCACGTGTTCCTTCGCGAGTGCCTTCCCGTTTTCAGCTTTGGCCACCCACCACCCACACCACACCGCTCTCTTGCCCTCTCCATCTACAAAAACCCTCGATCCACCCACGGCCAGCCAGCCAGCCAGCCGCCGCACAGAATCCCAAGCCCGAAACCCTAGAGATCCGACCGGTCGGCGGGGGCGAAGCGTCGGGTCAGGGCGGCATGTCGGACGGCAGAAGGGGAGCAGGGGAGGAGCTGGCGGAGGAGGTGGTGGTGCCCATGGAGGACGCCGTGAAGATGCTCGTGGAGCACCTCGTCAAGCCCGCTCTGCGGCGCGGGGCGGCCTTCGGCGCCGCCCAGGGCGAGCGCTACATGACGCCGGACAAGCAACGCGCCGTCGCGCAGCAGGTGAGCAGCTCGCGTCGCTAGCTGGTCGATCCATGTTCCTTTGTGTGCGGGCGCCGCGCGGGGTTGGGGTGGTAGGGTTCCTTGCGGTTTCAGGCGAGGCTCGCGTTGGCAGCGGAGGGATGCGCGGAACTGCCCGCCGGGGGGGCTGATTTCCGGTGGATGCTTGCAAATTGTGAATATCTTTGGGTTGTGGTGTGCCGTACCGTGTCCTCATCGGTGACGGGTGTGTGTACCCGCCACCCCTGGCAGATAGTACGGGATATCTCCGTCCAACCGCGCTGCGGCGAGGGAATTAGGGGTGGCTTCCTCTTCCTTCCCGGCGAGGAAGAAGGAAACGGCGAGGAGTCATTTTCTTTTTCCTTTTTTTAGAATGGGGCATGGGAGGATTCGGGCAGAGGAGAAGATGGCGAGATGATGGGCCTTAATTGTGGTGGTGGTGTGGTTAGTAATGGGCCTCTTAATTGTGTTGGATGTGCATTATAGAGGCCCAGTCGGGAAAGCCCACTGAGAGCCGCTGCTGTGTCTTCACGGGCGGGCGCACACAGAGTGGGCCCCTCTAGGCGACGGAGGGAGATGGCGGCGGCGGCGGCGGCGGCGGAGCGGCAGGTGCGGCGTGGTCTCGTATTTGCGGTCAGCGGTGGCGAGAGCGCGCCGCGTAGGAGGATGGTTGGGAGGCGGAGTGACAGGCGGCGTCGTGGCGCATGGCCGCACCACGGGTGGAGAAGCCGCTAGGGCCTAGGGAGCTAAGGCAAGCCGCAATCCTCCCTTAGTTTCTGTATTTCTCTTGTCAGCTGTCACCGTAGTTGTCAATAGAAATTGCCGATTTTGGTTGCTAATCCCGCAGGTTAGCACCGTAAGCCGAAAAACGTTGTATCAGCCGCTTTGGCTCTTCTAAGAAAATGATGCATCTTTCCATGGTGTATTCTAGAAAGGACAAAAGTAGGAGAGGTTAGCTCTGTAAAATTATTCTCAGATGTGCCACACCGCGACTGCTCCGTACGAATGTACAACTCAAGCAGAAAGGTTGGGTGTGTGTTAGTTCAGAAGAAATTATTTGGCCATGACCCTAAACAGGAACCTATTTGCCCATCAATTTGACCTTGCAATGTTTTTCAAATTTATCCATCAACTTGAATTGGATTGGATTGTGTGACATAGTAGCTAAGTGGATGTTTTTGTCTACACAAAGACTGGTATGTTTGATTCAAGTCATTGCCATATCATCCTTACATTTCCCCTGTCAGTTTACCATTGTGATTATATTAGTGTATTTTCCTTGGAATTCATGGCAATGTCCCTCAATGTATCCATGAAATGCTTGTTTTATTTGCGTGCACTGTAATATGTTTCTGGGAGTCTATTTCTGCTCAGATATGTTTAAGACAGTGTTCCTCTGTGCATAGGATACAATGCTTATAGCTGTTTAGCTGCTAACTCATCACACTGGTGTGTGGTTTCGCAGATTCACACGGCAATCATTTTGTACAACTACTACCACAGGAAGATGTCTCCGCAGCTTGCTTTTGCAGATCCCAAACAGTTTTTTGAGTGTGCTTCTCTTTCTGTTGGAGAAGATCTGCTCGCATACTTGAGTATGGTCCATGAGCATGAGAACAATTCTGGCAAGCATGCGAAGCTATCTATTACTCACAAAGTAGCACTACAGGCATGTGAGATCGCTAAACAACTCAACGCGAGCAAACATTCTCCAGAAATGGCATTGTGGCCAATATCAAAAGTTGCTGTGCTTATTCTCGACCCGACCAAAAAAAAATGTTTGGTTGATTATAGTGCTAATACGAAGGGTATCTGGTCAATCATCGAGAAGGAATTAGATGGGGCAGCTGGTAATTCACACAGTACCAACCAGCCAGAAGGCCAGGAATCGACAGCTAATGGGAACGTTGGTGCTTCACATTCACCATTTATGCTTCAGCGACAAGCATATTCAGAGGTGGAGCGTAGAACAGGTCAGATTTTTCATTGTGGCCCTTCATTTATACACCCATATCTGTCATTTTCTTCTTCTTTTTTGAGTTGGTATTGGCAAGGTGTAGCTTCTATCAGATAATAAACTGTCAATTCTGTTAATTTTCATCCTAGAGCATTGAGATGAAGTATGCAACCTTTGTGCCTACAGAGCCATGTTTCTGTAGGTTCCTCACATTGATCAGGTGACTATTAGCATTACGGAATGTGGATCAGAGCTTCTGGTAAATAAGTATTTACATGTATTACTATGCAAATTGTCCAAAATTTTAACTGCTAATGAAGCAAAAAAATGAGTTTGAGTTGTACAGTTGCTTTACAGCAAACAAGAACAAGTGTGTGGTCCCAGAATGTACGCAAAAATGTACCTCTGCCTTGCTTTTAACTAGTGTAAAACCATTTACTTTCGGGATAAACAAGACCATCAGCAAATATAATTACTTAAGTTGTTTGCCATAATGCCGTCGCACTGTCTGTCTCCTTTGTTTTGGTATGTACAAACTGGGAGTTATTGAAACTTGATTTAGTTTCATCAGCTAGAAGATTAAAAATAACTTGGGACACTATAATGGGTGATTCACCTGTACTTGTTGTACATGACCTGATAGCTGCCAATTGTTTGCTAGAGAACGCTATTTATTTGGTTCTTTTAATATAATAGTGAAAAAATTGTAATTTATGAACTTGATTTTGTTAATAGTATGTTCATTTTCTGTTTGAACCAACAATGCATTGTTTGCTGCTCACTATGGTAAAATTACGGTCTTAATAGGTATGAAGGCCTCGAACTTGCATCTTCTCGATGAAACCTTGGCATACTCGTTGAGTAACGAAAAGGCAACTACCAAGGTATTCATTGTGGAGTATGAGCCAACCATGAAAGGCAGCCTTGAGGAAATTTCTCTAGAAGACTTGATTAGCAGGTTTGCCTTTACCTACTAGATAGTTGTATGATTTTAGGTTACATCCCTTTTGATCAACCACTAATCAGTTTATTAAATAAGACCATTGTATGGTACATCCTGATGAAAAGTGATAACCTTTTTCAAGGATACTGACATTTTTCGGCTTTCTCTTTCACAGTATGACTGGTCCGCTATTTGCGAATGATCCATTTCCAAAAACGACATCTGTAGTAGAGTACTATCACATTCTTCCGTACAAGGAGATTTTGTCTGAACTCCTCCACAGGTAACATAAGATTTGTTGTGATCTTTTTATGCGTGAAAGTAGGACAATAACTTTTTGGGATCATGGTAAATATGACACTTCGCGTATTTCAGGAAATGGTCTTCTGATTCTTCACTAAACGAGCAACCACGTAGATATGGAAAAGGTTCATTGCACTCCATAATAGATGAAAATGTGGAAGAGCAAGATGAGAATAGCACGTCTAAGCTGCGAAAACGAATTAAAAAAGTGTCAACTCCAAAGCAAAGCAAACAAGCAGTTGGTGCCAGCAAGCACAAGAAAAGCACCAAAAGAAAATCTGAAGCCTCCATGGCTGCAGCTGATGTCTGTGCAGAGGGTCTGAATAGTGAGATCCCCACAATAAAACATGTTATTGAGGTGGAACCTCCAAAACCCATGAGTAATACAGAAGCTGCAGCCGCAGCAGCAAGTGGAGAAACTAAAATCCTACAATCGGGTTAGTCACTGTAACTGTATTTAGATTTTACTGATCACATTGTTCCTTATTTGTGTTCTGATATAATCAACTTTAGGTGTTCAAGTGGAGAAGAACAAATCACAGGAGCAATCTAAACATGACAATATGCTCCAAGATGTCTTTCCTACAGAGGTAAGCTAAATTACAGATTGAAAGTATTGAAAACTACAATACTAGGACACATTAGGATCACATGCACCCTCTGGAATGGTTGTAGAAAATAAACTTCAAATATGATGACCTGTTAACAACAATAAATTGTATGGTTCCGTCCTTGTCTATACAAATGTTATATGATGCATGTTGCTCTTTATTCTATTTGCTTTTGTTCTCATATGCACTCAACTATACGTAGCATAGACTTAGAGCATTTCTCCTTTTCTACCACATGTCGCCACGTGAATGTTTGGAAAAGTGTGACAGCACACACTTCTGTTAGGTATTAGGATGAGGGGAAGCCGGCACAATCCATTCCTATCAAATAAGGGATAATATCCCATTTATTAAGTATATAGTGTATTAGTTAAGAAAAAAATATTATTGTTAGGAAAGTACCAATTGGTAGATCCTGTTATTAGGAGCCACACCCTAATAAATCATCTCCATATTGAGGAGCCACACCCACTGTGCTCAATCAATCAAAAGAAGTACTCATCCTTTTCATAAATCAGTTTCAGATGAGTAGGTGATGAATAGGCCAAGTTTTTCATGTGATCCATTCACTCTGCTTTAACTTGAAGAACTAATTGTTGTATCAGGCACCGCATGTTGATCTAGTGAATAACCGTGCTTTGGAATGCGAAAATATGGATTTGTCAGGAAAGTCAGGTTGGATAAACCTACCCAAGACTGCTTATTTTTCATATTATTGATTATTGGTCCTCCAAGTATTTAATCTGTGTTCCAAATTTCATTCAAGGCGGCACCACTGAGTACAACGTTGATGACCAGATAGATGATTCGCTGCGATCAATTCAGAAAATACGGGATGAAATTGTATGTTATATGTCTTTTCTCTTACTTCAGGAAAAAATGATGCTTGTTTCCTATAACTTTCTTCTAGTTGACAATCTGATGTGAACTCTCCTATTCTCTCTTCGTTTCAGCTTCGCAAGGAAAGCATACTTCAAGAACGAAGTGCTCAGTGTGATATGGACATCCAGACACTCTTGAGTGGTATTCCACCCTGGCCACATTTTAAACATGGTTACATTTACAATCACGCTGTAGAAGTTTTGTGGTCAACACTGTGGCATGTTTTTCTGGGAGCCATACGTTTCCAAAAGTTCTGTGTTAAAATGTGGTGTATCACACTTTTTATTGTGGACAAATCGTCCGCCGCACTTTGTGACATACAAATCGTCCGTCGGAACTGTGGCCAATTTTTGCAAGAAGTTTCTTTTTGGGGGATTTTTTTTTTTTGAAATGTTTTGGCAAGAAGTTGCTTCTATATCAGTTCCGCATTTCTTTTACTCATCATGTTTTAAAACGTATGCAGAAGGAAAGATGACACCTAAAGCTGTATCAATAATAAGCAAATACAAGGAAACTTGCTCAGATATGATGGAAGTTACCAATTCATCTTGCTCTGGAGATGGTGTCCAACCCATCACTAAGAGGAAGAAATTGAGGGAGGCACTCCTCCGACACTGCCAGGTAAGAAACCTCAAGCTGAACTTATGTATTACAATTTTAAATGCCACTTGTACCCTTGACACTTGTCAATGCAGGAGCTTGATGAGATTTGCCGTGGGGCCAATTGGATATTCCCAAGATACACGCTACTACCTTCAGCATCAGATGGTATGTATAAATGTTTACTTTTATCTCTTAGATCTTCTGGATAGGCAAGTACTAGGTTCTTGGACCATGTAGGCATAACAATTAGGAATATCATATACCACTTAATTTTATTGAATTCAATCCCTATAGGTCCTGGTTCGTTTTGTGCATTGTGATGATAACATACATAGTGTGTTACTCTAACCATGCTTAGAAGAAAAGAGTTTTCAAGGTGTCAGATCAATAGGCAGGGTTTGCTCTTTTGATGTCAAGTAGCAATCCAAATAGGCTGCTTGTTTATTAGCACATGGTATGCTCCATTCAAGTGTTAGGTTTGTTTAACATTCGACCAATGGTTACCGAAGACACGTGTGCACCCTTGTAGGCTTCATCTTAGATCAGACTGATTAGGTCCCCAGTTAGCAATAACCAAAACTGTTTCGCAAAAAAAAAAAGCAATAACCAAAACTGATGTTTGATTGCCTATCACTCTCTCTCTCTCATAGCTCCATGTTTTGAGCACTTCTTCACCGGTCCTTTTCCTACCTTTTCAGGGATGTACCACGCTAGTGTACGTTTGAGATGCCTTGATTTTGAGATGAGCATCACTGGTGATCTTCGTCCTACCCCACACGAGGCGAGGTGCTCTGCAGCTGCCAATATGATACTGGAGCTTCACAAGAAGGCGGAGCAAGAACAGTAGGGTACCTGATGCAAAACCACCTTGTTAAACTCCTGAATCCGGGAAACTGCGGGTGGCTGGAACCAGTTGTTTAGCAACTGCAACTTTGAAATAGACTTCTTGAGAAACCTAATCGTGTTGGTACCTTGTTTAGCTATTTACCTTCCGGAGGTTGACTCCTTGTGTATTTGTTGATATTATGGCTGTTTATAAGGTCATGATAAACCCCAGACTGCTATTTCAAAACTCTGTCTTCAGTTGCGCTGTCTGTTTCATCATGTGAGTGAGCACAAATTATCTAGCTATTTCCTGAATTCTTATTGGCTCGTGATGTTTGCAGAGTATTTAGCTGTTGTTTCTGTTCTTCGATCATTAGGTATTGTTGCCAGTAGCATACCAAGAGACTAGCTTAGGTGCTTTTATATTAAACGGCATATGTGAGTAGCAATTCTTTATTTGGTTGGCAAGTTTTCGTAGATGTATTTGTTGATGTGTTTGGTCTCGTTGCCTTGCATCAACTTCAATAAAGATGGTTGTGTGCATCTCTTTGATGCAGAGGCCGGCGGTTTCAACCTCGTTTTCGGAAGAAGAAACGTATTTAAATTCCCTCTTTTGTGCTATGCCACTATGTGGAGCTCTTCAGTGATCTTTGCAGTAGTTTTCTTCGGTGCTCTTTGCCATGTAGTTTTCTTCGGTGCCTACAGGAGCATAGTTTCAGTTTGAAAAACTACACATTAGGATCATATGCACACTCTGAAATGGTTATAGGAAATAAGCTTCAAATATGATGACCTGTTAATAACAAAGAGAAAAATGGCTCTGTCCTTGTCTATACGAATGTTCTCATGATGATTGCTGCGCTTTATTCTATTCGTGTGTGCTCTCATACGCACCTACTATAAGTAGCATAGGCTTAGATCATTTGTCATTTGTTCGCCACGTAAATGTTTTGAAAAGTGGACAGCACACCCTTCTGTTAGGTATTAGGATGAGGGGAAGATCCGAAGATGGCACAATCCATTCATATCAAATAGGGATAATATCCCATTTATTCAGAGTGCCTTATTAGTTACGAGTAATATCCTATTGTTAGGAAAGTGTCGATTGGTAGATACTCCATTCATATCAAATAGGGATAATGTCCCATTTATTCAGAGTGCCTTATTAGTTACAAGTAATATTCTATCGTTAGGCAAGAGTATCGATTGGTAGATGTACTATTACTAGGAGCCACCCTAGTAAATCACCTCCATACCCCACACCCTATGTGCTCAAGCAACCAAAAAAAGTACTCATCCCTTTCATAGGTCGGTTTCAGATGACTAGGTGGTGAATATGCCTAGTTTTTGTGTGATTACTTCAGCCCCCTCCTAACTTGAAGAACTAATTGTTGTATCAGGTGATACATGTTGGTTGAAGAATCGTGCTTTGGAATACCAAAATATGGAAATGTCTGAAGAGTCAGGTTCGGATAAACCTACCTAAGACTATTTATTTTCATATGATTGGTTATTGGTCCTCCCAAATTTTTATTCTAAGTGTACCAAGTTCCATTGAAGGTGTCACCACTGAGTACAACAATGACGACATATATGATTCCACTGAGAACAACAATGACTACATATACGTACTACGGTCACTTCAGAAACTACGGGGTGATACTGTATGTTATGTGTCCTTTATTTTAATTCAGGGAAAAAAATGATGCTTTTTACCTATGTACTTTTTCTTATAGTTGAGAATCTGATCTGAACATATCATATTCTCTCTTCATCCAGATTCACAAGCAACACGTACTTCAGGATCGGATGGCTCAATGTGATATGGACATTCAGATGATCTTGAGTGGTATTCTACCCTTTTCACATCTAAACATGGCTACATTTATAATCACAGCTTTAAATGGTTACAGTTTTGTGGCCAACATTGCGGTCATGTTGTTTCAAGAGCCATGCATTTCCAAAAGTTATGTATTAAATTGTGGTGTATCACACTTCTCATTTTGGGTGAACCGTCCGCCGCACTTTGTCCATCAGAAATGTGCCAAGTTTTGGTGAGAAGTTCTTTCTATATCGGGTTTTTATCATTTATGCCACCGGTTGTGTTTCGCTACTCAGTTTTGCCACTAGGAATTTTAACTGCTCAAAAATGGCATCCCTTCGTTAGCACAAGCTCAAAAATGCCACTGGACACCATTACTGTCAGCTCTAATCTCATTTGCCATGCTATAATTACGAAAATACCTATAGACCAATATGTCAGCTCTCCCTCTATCTCACTACAATAAAGTATGGGTCCCACTTGATCCCAACAATGTTCTTATTTTCCTATAAAATTATTCCTTGCTTACTCCTGACAAGTGGGATCCACACTTATCATTGTGAGATACAGAGAGCTGACATGTGGGTATAGAAGGATTTTCATCATATAACATGGTCAACGAGTTTGACCTGACAATAACTATGTCTAATGGCATTTTTTGAGTAAACATCTAACGAAACGATGACATTTTTGAGATATCTAATGGCATTTTTTAGGAAGCATCTCATGGAACGATGGTATTTTTGAGAAGTTATAATTTTTAATGGCAAAACTGAGTAGTGGGACCCCATATCAGTTCCGCATTTCTTGTAGTCATCCTACTGTAAACCTCATTAGCAGAAGGGGTGACACCAAAAGTGGTCTTAGACAAATATGAGGAAATTGGCTCAAATATGATGGAAGTTATCAATTCATCTTGCTCTGGAGATGGCGGCCAATCCACCACTATGATTAAGGGATTGAGGGAGGCACTCCTCGGACATGATTCATGCCAGGCAAGAAACCTCAAGCTGAACTAAAATATCAGAATTTTAAAATGCCACGTGTACCTTTGACACTTGTCAATGCAGGATCTTGATGAATTATGCCGTGTGGGCAATTGGATGTTCCCAAGATACACGGTAGTACCTTCAGTATCAGATGGTATGTACAAATATTCACTTTTATCTCTTTGATCTTCTGGAGGGGCAAGCATTAGGTCCTTGGATCATATAGTCACACAGATTAGGAATATCATAGGAATGAGTTTTGTGCCACTTCCACACAAAAAAGGTCTTGTGCCACGTACTTCTGATTATCGTTCCTCGTTCGCTTATACATACATAGTGTGCTACGCTAACCATGCTTATAACAAAAGAGTTTTCAAGGTGTTAGATAAGTAGGCAAGCTTGCTCTTTTGATGTGACATATCAATCCACATAGGCCACTTGTTTGTTTACCACATGTTATGCTCTGTTGAAGTGTTAGGTTTGCTTAATGTTCGATCGATCCATGGTTAACAAAGACATACACACATCTTTGTATGCTTTATCTCAGATCAGACTAACTAGGTCCCCAGTTGGCAATAACCTTAACTGATGTTTGATTGACTATCATATCCCCCCCCCCCCCGCGTCCCGTCTCTCTCTCTCTCTCTCTCTCTCTAACTATCGTTTCAGAAATGTACCACGGCACTGTATTTTTGAGATGCCCTGATTTTGAGATGAGCATCGATGGCGCTCCTCGTCCGAGCCCACGTGAGGCGAGGTGCTCTGCAGCTGCCAATATGACACTGGAGCTTCACAAGAAGGCCAATGAACAAGAACAGTAGGATACCTGATGTAAGATCACCTTGTTAAACTCCTAAATCCAAAAACCACAGGTGGCTGGAACGAGTTTGTTTAGTCATTACAAATTTGTACCAGACTTTGTGGAAAAAATAATCGTGTTGGTACCTTGTCTAGCTATTTTACCATCCGGAGGTTGACTCCTTGTGTTGTTGTTATTATTATGGTTGTTTATTAAGGTCGTGATAAACCCCATACTGTTATTTCAAAACTCTACTAGGCTTCAGTTGTGTTGTCTATTTTATTATGGGACCCACACCGACGTATACGGGCACTCGCCATGCCGCACATGCGCGTGCTCGACATCGGCGGCGGCTTCATGGCAACCGCAGTGTGTTCGACGAGGCTGCCACACAACCACAGTTATTCATGACGCGCTTGTGGAGCACTTTGGTGACCTCCTGTGCGTGGAGGTGATTGGCCAGCCGGGACAGTACTTTGCCAAGACGGCCTTCACGCTAGGGGCGTGCGTCATCGGGAAGCGCACATGCGACGAGGTGCGGAAGTACTAGATCGACGAAAGACTCTACGGGCTCCCTCAACTGCATCCTCATGGACGACTACGCACTAGTAGAAAAGAGGGCTTTGGTCCATTCCGGGTTAGCCCATTAGTCCTGGTTCAGTCTAGAACCGAGACTAATGCCACGAACCGGTACTAAAGGTCACATTTTCAAAC
>NC_041389.1:495595449-495604295 GCF_002162155.2 Triticum dicoccoides
TTTTCAGTTTAAAAAAAATAAAAGAAAATGTTGAAAATGTCAAAAAAATAATAAAAAATAAGTTTCCCATGTGATATGTGGTCTAGTTATTGGGAAAATTTGCAAATGTGAATTTCGACTTTATTTGCAAAATCTCTCTAGAATTTAGTAAAATGGGCATAACTTTTGCATACTGACTCGGATGAAAAAGTTTAACCGGGGGAACCCCGTTAAACATTTTCAAAATTCTCAAAAACCTAACAGAAAAATAGTTACGGGGCTTTTAAGATCTAGAGTGGAAAAAATCGAAAAAATTTCAAACTGTGGTCAAACTAATTATTCTAGAATATTAGTGTTACTAAATAATTATTTCAGTTATTTTGAATTTTGGTCAAATCTGGTCAAACTGTGGTCAAACAATGGTCAAACTAATTATTCAATAAATATTAGTGTTACTAAATAATTATTGTTTTTTAAAACAATAGTTTCAAACTCAAACAGTGAAATGTGTCACTTCATGCTCACGCAAAATTCGTGAGAGTTAATAGGATTGACATCTTACTATTGTCAGGAAAACAACAAGTGCAGACTTGGAAACGAGGGAGAATAGAACCCGGAAGTTAAGCATGCTCGGGCTGGGGGAGTGGGAGGATGGGTGACCGTTCGGGAAGTTAGATGATTAGGAATGATGAGGGGTGATTAGAGATTAGAGGATCAATTGAGCAGTGATGAGGGGTGGTGATTAGAGATTAAAGATTACCAACCGGGACTAAAGGTGAAGCTCCACGTGGCTGCGACCTTTAGTCCCAGTTTCAGTTTGAACCGGGACTAAAGGGAGGGAGGCATTAGTAACGACCTTTTAGTCCCGGTTCAAAAACCGGGACTAAAGGCCCTTACGAACCGGGACTGATACCCCCTTTTCTACTAGTGACGTCCATCGCCCGAGTGCCCTTGCCACCCCACGCACTGGCAGGAGATGTACATGCCGACTGTGTTTAGGCCGGCGTGTGATTCGGTGACGGGGTACCGGCTGCCGGAGATGAGCGTGGGAAACTGGCTCGTGTTCGGCGACATGGGCGCCTACTCCATCAGCTCCGGCTCCCATTTCAACAGGTTACCAATGTCCGACATTACGACATTCTTAGCCTACTCTAGCTAGCTAGTAGTAGGTCAGAAGCAACTAAAATATGAACATGTACCACACGTTATTAATATATTTCATGTAGTATGTTTGTACTTATATTTACTAGTAATCGTGTACGTGCAAATGCACGTATTGATGAGTACACATAATTTTTCAGTGAGATAAGATAGTACAATACTATCAAGCTTTTTGTTCCCTGTTTCTTGGTTCGAAGGTTTTTTTCTCGTTACAAGATCCCATCAAATACAAAAGATACTAATAGACAAGCCTTTGACTGTCAGAGGAAATTGCGTAGCTAAAAGTAATATATATGCAGTAGAAACAATATATTGAGAGAAACCACTGCATCCACAGGAAATGCTAGCTTGTGATAATGTTCGCATAACATTGAATCCACTACATCTTTTTTTCAGCTTGAATCCTCTGTATTCAAATAATGCACAGAGAAACAAATCACACTTAACATGGATCGGTGATGGTAAAGCTATGCAATGGTAGAAAGAAATATCGCTTCACTCTTCAGTTTCATTCATACCGCAAGCGTAGTCAGTTTATTTCCCTTATCATAGACTCATTTTGGCTTATATACAACGATCTAATCACAAATCTAAAACATGAGAGGCCTTACTGATAGATCATAAGAAGCTCAATCGAAACATGGAAATTGCAAAATATCATGGAAAACTGTTTTTGAGCATTGTTCAGTTATGGTCATATGTCAATATATATAATCAGTAAGTACAGAAATTTAGAAGATAACTCAACATTGTTCAGCTATGGTCATATGTCAATATATATAATCAGTAAGTACAGAAATTTTACCTATTATTGAATCTTCCTTCAGTAACTCCCTCCAGTGTTGTGAACACAACAATATAAGCTAGAATAAGAGAAAATGTTAATTAGAGAAACTGCACAAAATAATCACACCGCTACATGATCTTGGAGAGAACAAATGTAAATGTACGATTTTTCAACCATACAGCTCAGCCTCACTCAATCTATCGTTTTTAGGGATTACTAATTGCAACCATCTTGAAATTACATGCAAGTCGTCACTTCACTTAAATCATCTCGAAATTATCTGCAAACAAGAAATACAACCAACTGAATCAAGATCGAGAAAGATAAAGGGGGGTGGGACCTATCGGCTGGAACATCATGATGTGGATCCTATATATGGAGTCTTACATGCACCGACACATGTTGGCCTGTATAGCGAAATAGATCTAGCACACAAACAAGAGGTTTAATATGATAGACCATGCTACCATGTTGAGAAATCATGCAAAAAAGAAAAGCAGTGAAACCCCCACAAAAAGCATGATGCACAATGAAACTACGACTTGATATCTTTATCCACATCCGAAAATGTTGCTCAGCACCATGGTTCGATCGCACCTACACTCAGTATCGTCCATCTCAGACAACATTTCTTGGGATATGTGCCGCTTACCCTTCACAAAGTACGGCGGGAATCATCAACAATAGCTAAACATGCCCAGCTCTACAAAATCTATTGCATGCAAAGACTCGTTAAGGAATAAAATACTATCAGTCCATCCATACCATGGCAAAAATAATTAATGTGCCTCGTTATGCACCCCTAGAGTGGCCCCACACTTGGGTTGTCCGGAAACAAATATAACAAAAAATATGTATAGAAAACACACACCTTTATAAATTTGCATGTCTTGCTTGCTGGTTCAGACAAGAAAATTTGATGAATATCTTTGAGCTGGTAACTGTATTTTTTCTAACTAGGGAAGCTCTTTCCCGAGATGCTTCTTCTGTACCAAGAATCTTTTTTTTTTTTGCAATGACACACTTTTTTATTCAAATCTTCACCAAATTTAAAGAAAAGATATTTTTTTTTCTTTGTGTTGGATACGCTTATAGGAAAAAAAATGTGCTGAAAGCATGAATATCCCTAGCATACATAAAAAAAAGGGAAATCATCAACCATTTGAGCATTAAAAGATAGCCAGCAGGTTAAATATCAATGTAGAGAGATTGTGCAATTTGATATAAAGGAAATATTATAAAACAACATGCAAGATGAGCAGTACCGACAAGAACAGAATAATAATTTTTTGAATTCTAGGGCTTGAGTCCATGCTACAGTAGCTTAGGACCGTGTGCCAACCCAAGCCGCTAATGACAAGTAATTAACATAATCTCTGAATTTTGAATGCTAACATCACTAGTAGAAAAAAGGCTTTTAGTCCCGGTTCATAAGGGCCTTTAGTCCCGGTTCTGAAACCGGGACTAAAGGGTCGTTACTAAAGCCTTCCCCTTTAGTCCCGGTTCTTACACGAACCGGGACTAAAGGCTCTCCACGTGGCCGCTGTCTGGAGGTCCACCTTTAGTCCCGGTTGGTAACACCAACCGGTACTAAAGGAAATTTTGTGATTTTTTTAACTATTTTTTGAAAAAAAAATTGGAATATTTTTTTTGATTTTCAAATTTCTCTAATCACCCCTCTCATCTCTCATCTCTAATCACCCCTCATCACTGCTTAATTTAACCTCTAATCACCCCTCATCATCTAACTTCCCGGACGGTCACCCATCCTCTCACTACTCCAGCCTGAGCACGGTTACCTTCCGGGTTCTATTCTCCCTCGTTTCCAAGTCTGCACTTGTTGATTTCCTGACAATAGTAAGATGGCAATCCTATTAACCTCAGGAATTTAACTTGAGCATTAAGTCACACATTTCACTGTTTGAGTTTGAAACTATTGTTCTAAAAAATAACACTAATATTTCTTGAATAATTAGTTTGACCATAGTTTGATCAGATTTGACCAAAATTCAAAAAAATTGAAATAATTATTTAGTAACACTAATATTCTTGAATAATTATTTAGTAACACTAATACTTCTTGAATAAGTAGTTTGACCATAGTTTGACCAGATTTAACAAAAATTCAAAAAAAAACTAAAATTTGAGCATAACTTTTTTTCCTTTTTTATATTATGTATCATATTTTGAAAAACAATTCCCAAAAAAAATCGAAACTAATTTTTTTTTCTGTTACTAGTGATGCACCTAGCAAACGGTGTGCCACTAGTAAGTTTGAAAATTTTTGAATTTTTTTGCCTCCAGATCTTAAAAGCCCCGTAACTTTTTTTCTGTTTGGTTTTTGAGGATTTTGAAAATGTTTAACGGGGTTCCCCCGATTAAATTCGGATGTAACTTTTCGAGTAGATGATTTTTCATATAAAAAACTTTTTAATCCGAATTCGTATGCAAAAGTTATGCCCATTTTACTAAATTCCTGAGAGATTTTGCAAATAAAGTCAAAATTCATATTTGTAAATTTTCCCAACAACTAGACCACATATCACATGGGAAACTTATTTTCTTTTATTTTTTTGACATTTTCATCATTTTCTTTTTTTTAAACTGAAAAGACGATCCATAGGGGGGGTAGAGTTTGAAAATGGGACCTTTAGTACCGGTTCGTGCCATGAACCGGTACTAATGCCTCAAACCCCATTAGTACCGGTTGGTGGCTCGAACCGGGTCTAAAGGTCTAACCTTTAGTACCAGTTGGTGCTACGAACCGGTATTAATGGGCATCGCACCCTTTAGTCCCGGTTCGTGGCACCAACCGGGACTAAAAGGTCCAGACGAACCGGGACAAATGGCCCACGTGACCCGGCCGGCCCCCTGGGCTCACGAACCGGGACAAATGCCCCCATGGGTCCCGGTTCTGGACTGAACCGGGACTAATGGGCTAACCCGTCCTGGACCAAAGGCCTCTTTTTCTACTAGTGCATGGCACATATCCCCAAGGAAGCAATGCTACATCATACAGCACCGAGCTTGGGTTCGACTAGACCATGGTCCTGAATCTCATGTCTCATCCACATCTCTTCAATGACACTAAACAAAATAAATCATTTTCTCAAAAACTTTGAGACCAAGAGATAGGATGCTTAATAATTAATAGTCCCTCCGTCCGAAATTACTTGTCGCAGAAATGAATAAAAATGGATGTATCAAGAACTAAAATACGTCTAAATACATCCATTTCTCCGACAAGTATTTCCGGACGGAGGGAGTAGATCAGAAAGGAGTTAAAGAAGACTAACCCATGTCATATAGAGTGCATTCTTTGTGTGAGAAACCGTATGGATCAAAATTAACACCACGTAGTGAGGAAACTCTCTTGATGAATATAATACTTACTGTTTAATATTAAGATGTCGTAGACAGCGGCAACGGCTCGGGGTTGGTGAGTTATGGCATCGAGCGAATACATGACTCTCCCGACTATACTTACATGTTCAGCAGCACCCACTGTCAAAAAAATATATGTTCAGATTTCATGTCATCAACGCATACATGTAAATTCGAGAAAACAAACTCATGAATTAAATTGATAAAACGATGGTTACTATAAAACGTAGAAATTGCAGTTGTGAGGTAATCAGGAAAAGATGCAAGCAGGTCACATACCAGGCCAGTGACCGTAGACAACCTCCCAGGCTTCTTGGCCTATCTTTTTTCCTCACAAGATCCACATTATCACTTCACTAAACCAAGAAATGAGATCACTTATTGATAGTTAAACATGATTTCCTGATCATCAGCTCACTTGCTAGGCAACGGAAGAAGCCTGAAAGGTAATCTTAATTAATTCTAAAATGGCAGACCATGATGGATGCCGGTGAGCTGCCTAAACGAACATAAACATTGTTCATCACAAAAATTCAGAAATTTGTCATTCACTAATGGAGCACACACATGCCAGCGATCCAGGCATAGAACCCGCACAAACTGAACACCCACGCAGAGCACGGACGCACACAGCGGAAGACACATGCGAAGAGGGGAAGGGATCCATACCAGAAAGAACAAAAATGACGCTCGTTCAGCTGGTTGGGAAGGCAGAGGTCGAGGCGGAGGTCGACGCGTCGAGCCGGAGGTCCGTCAGTCCGCCGTCGCGTCGAGAAACAGGTGAGGATGGGAAGCATGTTGGGGCGGAGGTCCGTCGGTGCCTCGAAGCGGAGGTCCGCCAACGCGTAGAGAAGGTGGTCGCGTCAGCCGACGTGTCGGAAAAAGGTGGTCGGGCGGAGGTCGTCCAGCGCGTGGAGGCGGAGGTCCGCCGGTCGGCCAGCGTGTCAAGTCATCGAGGCGTGGGGCTCTGGCGGGTGGCAAACTGCCGAGTCATTCATGCAAGGTGCGTGGGGAGAGGATAGCCGAGAGGCGCGATTCTGGATCATGGTTCAGCCGAATCTATGATCCACGCCGTCTGATTCCCCTCCCTCTGCATGTGGATCCATGCCCCTTTTCGATTCAAAATTTTTTAATCAAGTCCTAAACAGTTTTAAGTCCACGTTAAGCACTTCCCTGTAGGCCTGGGCTAGCACACATCACTAGGCACACTGTAGCATTTGTGTCAGCCCCAAGGAATAAAAAACTTGTCAATACTATGTGGCATTAGATACTTTTGGCAGTTATATTTTCTTATCTTTTTTCTGCGAGAAACTTATCTTTTTTTTGCGGGCAATATTTTCTTATCAGTAAATTTAGACGAGCTAAAAAACGCCAATGATACGTACAGATATGATGTGTCAATCATTTAGAAAAAAACAAGTATGGACCATCTTCAAATATAAAAAATAGATCGAGTAGCAACATCACGATCATCTTCAGAACAAAACGAGTATGAGTCACGATCTGCTATATTTTTTCTTTATTAAATGATTATTTTTTGAATAGTTCTGTCAAAACATTTGATATATTTTGGTTCTGAATCGTGTACAAAAAGTGATAATTTTCAGTTTCTTGTAGTTAGAATTAGTCTTCAGTATATCTGTAGAGAATTATCTTCTTCATTCTTTGTAGAACACTGGGCAATGGCGAATATCAGCATTTTTCAGAGACAAAAATGCATACTTTTTCGCATGATTCCATGTGCAGAGGCTTCCGACAAAAGTGCAGCGATGCAAAGGACGGGCTTCATGGGGCACTTTAAAAAAAATCAAAATATATTTAAAAATTTTAAAAAAATGTCAGAAAAAATTATGGAATATATATGCATGTTCTTCAGGCATATAGTTTCATCAACTAATTCGGTCATTTGCATGCTACACAGAAATGATAAATATCTAACCCAAATACAACAAAGAAAAAGTTATCTATTTGTTTAAAAAAAAGTTATACTACAACTCAATGTTAGCACATGCTAATCATATATGAATACTTTGCACCGGCAAACCATGAAAATAGTGCACTGGAAAACGCTACCACCCATCCAAGTTAATGTCTCAAAAAAATAGAAAGATAAAATGTCCATCCGAGCCTAATCATTGTGGGTCATGACTCATGAGGAGCATCTAACGAGCATATTGAAGCTATAAAATACTCCCTCCGTCCGGAAATACTTGTCATCAAAATGAATAAAAGGAGATGTATTTAGATGTATTTTAGTTCTAGATACGTCCCTTTTTGTTCATTTTGATGACAAGTATTTTTGGACGGAGGGAGTATGTGCACAGTGTTTGCCCCTGAAGACAGGCTTCGCGTTCTCTGAAGCAAGGCTGCTATTTTAAACTCCAGTGTTGTACCATGCGGCAGGCTTTAGTAAGACCTGTAGGTCTGGTAATCGTTGCCTGATACTTCGCGCCACGCTTAACAGTTCCCGCCATGCACAAATCCCCGTAAGAGCTGTCAGCGGATGTGTGGTGCTGAGCGTAGGTGGGGCTGCACCATGGCTCCATTCAACATTTTCGGAGGATAGCCGGAGGCAGCGCTTTTTTCCTTGTCAAAGAAAGGGGTTAGCCGCTAATGGCATGGTGGGTAATTAAAGTATAAAACATGTTTAGTATGTTGGACGATGTAAACCATTAGATCGTAAGATTTGATGGATAGGATAAATTGATTCTCCGTTCTTTTGTGCTTTTATAGGGGTGGTAGATATGTAAAAAAAAAGTTGTTTGTAACTCGTGACCCTCCAAACTGTAAGGGCTCACATTCGTTTGACAGCCGATGGATAACAAATAATACAAAATTGTGGATAAAGGAGGAAATGGCATGATCTGAATGAAACAAACTAAGAAGCTTTTGAGTTGAAAACGACACAACAATCTGAATTCTAAATAAACTAACTAATTGTTCACAATCCGACTAGAAGAGAACAATTACAGTATATTTCTCTTCCCCTCATATTTTTTGGACTCAAGCCCATGAAAACTTATTAAGTACTCTCTCTGGTCCTTTTTACTCTTCATATAAGAATTGTCTGATGTCAAACTTTATAAAGTTTGACCATATTTATATAAAAAGTATTAACATCTACCATGCTAAAGTTATACAATATGAAAATTTAAGGCATTGACACATCTACTGATATTGATTTCATATTGTGAATGTTGGTATTCTTTTCTATAAATTTGGTCAAACTTTACGAGCATTGACTTTAGACAAATCTTATAAGGGAACTAAAAAGGACTGAAGGGAGTATAAAAGGAAACCATCAACATGTATATTATTAACCACCGCCAAGCTCATTGTGAATAATACACAGGTGCATCCTCTAACAGCATAGCAAGTTGGTAAGTGCATATAATTATTATGTAAGTTTGAACTTGAACTAGAAGAGAGTGTTTTTGTTTGGTGACTAAGAAGCTCCCCCCATCCCACTGCATCGCCCTCCACACAGGCGATGCGATCCCCACCCCATCCCCCCTCGAGCGCCCCTCCGCTCCAC
>NC_041389.1:495604680-495707772 GCF_002162155.2 Triticum dicoccoides
CTGGACCTGGAGTGCCGAGCACGTGAGCGGATGTGACTGCTTGACTGTGCCCCAGCGGATCCTGGCGGCGTAGACTGCGGGCCGGCGCGGCGGCGACCATGGTTGATGGCGGTGAGGTGTGGGTAGCAGATCCCTTTGACAGGCTAACGATGCCACTCGCCTGCTCGATGTGTTTCCCTACGGTAGCTGGCCTGGTTTGTTAGCCATCCAACGGTTGTTGCATTGCGCTAGCTGGTGCTCCCCTATTTCGACGACGATGATACATGGCTTCCCTCTCGGTGCTGATGGTCCTCTCCGGCGATCTTCTTCCCCGTCTCATGTCTGCCCTTGCTTCGGTGGTCTTTGGGGGTCTGTGGTCTTGCGCTGGCGCAAAATCCCTGGGAGGCGGCGGCATGCGCTGACAGTGACGACACCTGAGGGTGTCGTTACCTCTATGGAGGCGCTATCAAGGCCCTAATTGCCCCCTCTTCTCGAGCATCGAGGGAAACCTTTAGTATAGTTCGCGGACCAAGGCGACAACGGCATCTTACTGTCGTCCCCTTCTTGAAGGCGCCGCTTGGGTTGCACTTGGAGTCCCTGATACATGCGGCAGCTGGAGATTATGGCCTCCCGGATCTTTCTGGCGAGGCTTGTTAGCGATGCGTTGTTGCGATGTCGGTTGCAGGCCTGCAGCATAAGACGTGGGTGTCAAGGGCGCAATGTACGTCGGCACCGGCATGTCCAAGACGATGGCTTCACTAATTCCATCCGGGTCCTGCCATTCGCCTGTCGATTCTCCTAGGCACATGGATGGGCGGGTGGCTGGACCCGGCTAGAACTAGCGAAGCCATCGTCTTGAACCCTGGTGGGCTGGGATTCCAGGATGACAGTGGTATCTCAGTCCACCAGGGTTCAAGTCATAGACTTGACACTGTGCTTGCATTTTCCTAGATTTATTTCATGTCTTTCGACGATGTGCACTCAATACCGAAAAAGGCTTTCGCCCCGCTTTATATTATAAAGCAAACCACCCAAGCCAAGCATCCAACAAGGTTCAACAAAACACTCAAACACACGCACACGGAGGTCCACAAGAACACAGAGAAGTCATAAGGGTTAATGCTGAGGGTACAACACAACAAGCCCTAAACACAAAACACACACTCCACATAGCAACCAGACAGCCTAGCCCGGTTCTGGGGGAGAGGGCGGTAGCAGGGGCGCCACGCGGAGAGCCATCGAGCGGAGGTCGGCGAGGAGGGTGGTGATGACGTCCCGGTCCTGGGGGCGGCTAAGCGGCCGCCAAAGCTGCAAGTAGTCACACATTTTGAAGATTGCGTCAGTCGCACGTCAGAGAGGCACTTTCTGACTAACAAGCTTATTACGGATGTTCCAAAGCGTCCAGGCGAGGACCCCAACGCACATCCATCTAATATGGTGGTAGCGAGGAGGGGAAGCGTTGAGCTCTGCAAGTAAGTCGGGAGAACATGTTTTTGTCGACTACAAAGGCGTCTGTGACGACTTCATCAATGTCAAAATGATGTGCTCGCTTAGTCTCTCGGAGATGCTTATAGGGATAAGGTGTGAGTGTGTGTTCATAGAGAAGGATATATGGCGTATGTATGCGCATACTGTGCTAAAAAAAGATACGACCGGGTCTAGTCCTAGTCGCAGCGACCACAATGACAATGCACAAGATGTGAGTCAGAATCAAGATAATGTGCCTCCTTTGGTCATTGTTTTTTTTTCTTTGTTCTTTTTCGAGGGAACCTTTGGTCATTGTTAGTGATGTATATGTTTTAGAAAAAAATTATGCGTCAAATATAGTGGCAAAATGACACTAGTTAATGTTACACGCATACATGTTGATGCATTGCACATCATATGCATGGACGTGGGATTCCTTGTGGTTGACCAATCGAATAAGGATTTCGCATGCATTGCACATCGTAGATACGCCAGTGCATTTTCTATATCAGTTTTGCTAAAGCATGTTTAGAAGTATTGCACATTTAAATTCTATGTTATTGATTTATACAGAGATTTGTATGGGTATTTTCTTTTTTTTGCTTGGTTGAGTCACATAGATGAGCAATAAGTAGGGCACATCTAAATGTGTCCTAGACATTCTTTTTCTATATACCTACTAATAAAGGGATTTGTGTTTATGTCCGTCCGTCCTAAAATTATCTTCGAAGTTGCTAAAAGTTACCCACTATGCCATCCCTAAATAAACAAAACGATTTGATTTTTTTTCTTTCAAAGTCGTCATCGGGTTCGGTTCTTTTACGGAGATACACTCGAGACCACTTTTTCAGGAGCTCCTATTTAGTGCTTCAAGCGCCGGGGAAGCTCCTTGGCGCCCACGTGCCGACGTTGGTGGGCCGGCCTATGTAGATTTCACTTTTTTTTCTTAATTCGCTTGATCACAGTTGGCATAAAAATGAAAAAAAATAGGCAATTGACGTAAAACGAAATATTTCTGAATTCAAAAAAAAGTTTAGGGATTTTGAAAAGAAGTTCATGAACTTGAAAAAAAAAGTTCAACAATTTTAAAAAAGTTCATCAAACTTCAAAAAAGTTCATTGAATTTTAAAAAAAGTTCATTGAATTTTAAAAAAAGTTCATCAAATTTAAAAAAGTTCATCGGTTTTGAAAAAACATCAAGTTTTTTCTAAAGGCACATTAAAGAAAAATAAAAAGGACAAAAAAGAAAGAGAAAAAAGATTAAGAAATAAACCAAACTGAAGAGATGAAATAAAAGAACAAAACAAGTGGGTGTACGTGAGCGGGTGAGAGCATCTACAGGCTGGCATCCCAAACCCCCATCAAGCGCTTGCGCGGATGGCCGGTCAGTGACCCATCAAAACAAACAACCCAGACGCGCGCCTCAAACGGATCTCAAACGCCCGGGCTAACTGGCACCCCTCATATTCAGCCCAAAAATGGGGTGAATATGGAGAGTCCGGAAGCATCCGTCACGTCGGACTAGCGATGGGGCCCACATGGAATCGCCCGAAAACCCAACAGCTTAACAGATGTCTCCTCCGGTGGGGGTGTGAACGCCTCGTGGTGCCACTCCGGCTCGCCACCGAGGCCAAATCCGGCTAGTTAAGCCGACCGGCGTCCCCCAACCTAGCCACATCCACCTCCTCCCTCTCTGCGCCGCCAGCCCCAGCCCATCCACCTCTCTCTCGCTCCGTCGCTCTTCCCACGCCATCCGGCTTCGCCATGGCTCGGCAAAAGAAGACGACGTATGCTATGCTCACGCCAGAGTGTCGGTTCCAGATTGAGGAGGAGAACCAGGTGAGGTGCAGTGCCCGCATCGCAGCCGGCCTGCCTCCGGATTCGCCGGAGCTAGAGAAGAAGGAGCCGGGGCAACAACCGGTTTTGATGGAGGTGGCGGATCCTGAGGCCCCGCTTGGAAGCCCTGTAGAATGTTACAACCGGATATAAATTACAACCGGATTTTACTTGTGCCCAGTAATATACAACCGAGTAGTTCTTCCCTCCGTAATCCTGTGCCGCACAGTTTTGATGTTCCTGTAATCCTGCATCTTCCCATTTTCTCCGCTGACTGCTGGAAGAAGACAGATGGATCAGGAGCAGCCGGCGGCGCCGTTGCCCTCCCCCGCCACCATCTTCTCCTCCTCCTCCTCCTCCCTCCACCACCACCATCTACTACTCCTCGTCTGAGCACCCGTCTCCAATGGCGCCCTCTGCCAAGGACGAAGCTGACCTTCCCGGCCGCCCCATTGCCGAATGCCAGCGGCCACCCTTCAGAAGCCCTTCCCGGCGGCGACCAAGCCGCCCTCGTCGGCCTTTTGCTGGTCTTGACGGTGTCCGCAAGCCGCCTGCTCGTCCTCGCCTCAACTCGCCGGCCGGCGAGAGGTCAAGCTGTGCGGCGGCGCCAACACCGGAGACCAGCGCGAGGCAGCTAGATGCCCCACCAGGTCCAGGCTCGTGGTCCTCGGCCCTTCCCCTGTGGCTCCGGTCCTCCGAGATCGAGATCGAGCGAGAAATACAGGGGAAACGAGGGAAAACGACCGACCGAGAGGTGTTTTGGAAACCTGCGGGATACTAAGGCAATACAAGTGTAATTTGTAACCACGTGTAAAGTTTACAACGCAAAAACGATCATCCAAGTGGGCCGCCCGTATTCTATTACAAGGGTATATTTTACATCTGTAAATCACTGGGAAACGCCAATCCAAGCACGGCCTGAGGAGGTGGAGGTGGAGCTGTTGTAGGACAATCTGGTGCCGGATGTAGGCTTCAGCATGGAGGACGCCATGACGGAGCAGCAGGGCATCCTGGAGTCCATCCAGCATGAGGCCTATATCGAGGGCAACCGGCAATTCATCCGGCTGGAGCAGGTGGGGACCAACGCGCTTTTCGCCGAACTTGAGGCGGAGACGGAGGATGAGGCAAAGTAGTTGGAGGAGCCGCAGGAGCCGGAGTTGCAGCTGCCGCCCATGTACCCGGAGCCAGACACGGAGATGTGGACATCTTCGACGAGGCTTGGGGCAGTACAGGTTGATCTATGTGGGATTTCCTTCTTTGCATGCTTTTGCATGGATTTAAGGTTTCAAATATGAGGTATCCGAATGCAGAAGAGTAAATTTGAGATATGACTGGTCAATGCCCGTGGACGCACCCGGGCTCGTCCGTGGGTGTTTGAGGGTCCGGTTTTGCCAAATCTAACTGTAGATGATCTGAATGGCTTGGTGGTTGTTGCGCTCCCTTCGAATGATGAGGTCGGCAGTTCGATCCCATCGCCATCCACACCTTTTTGGAAACTTTTAACCAAAAACGCAAAGGAGAATGGGCTGGCCCAGAGCGTAGAGGCAGTGTGCGCATGTTCGCAGTTTATACTATAACGGGTGCCTGAAGCGCGGAATAGGATATACTCACTTTTTCCCTCTTTTTTCTCGTTGAATCGCAGACCTCCTCCCCCATATTCATGGGCTGGCCTATGTGTGTGGTATGACGCCCCTTTGTTTGACTTTTCTTTTCTCGTTTTTGTTTTTATTTTTCCATCTTTAAATTAATTCAGGATTTACAAATTTCAAAATTTTGCGGGTTTTGGAAAAATGTGCAAGAATTCATAAAATTTTTGTGGATTAAAAAAATGTTTAGAAAATCATAAATGTTCGCGGATTCAAAAATGTTGGTGATTTTAAAAAATTATTCAGAAATTATTAAAAAATCATGATATCAAAAAATGTTCGGCAAACAAAAAATATGCATGATTTTGAAAAAATGATGGTGTATTCAAATCATATCCATGAATGTGAAAAAATCTCCATGAAATTTAAGAAAATATTCAGAAAAAATCAAAGAAAATCGCAAAATTCAAAAAAATTTCCCCAATTTCAAAAAAAGTTTATCGATTCAGAAAACCTTTGTTGAATTAAACAACTATTCATGCATTTCAAAAAATGTTCGTCTAAACAAAACAAATGTTCGTGAATGTCAAGAGAATATCCCAAATTTCAAAAAATTGTTCGCCAATTGAGGGATACTTATTTGGTAAGGCGTAATATTTTTGTCTCACATTACAACACACAGGCATGTTCGATAGTAATTTAAAAAGGAACATCATCAAGAAGGCTATGGTGCTCAAAGCTATGACTTTAGCCGGCAACGACCACGAGATTGATGGACATGCAAGTGGGACAAGTTTTCAACGTGGACGAATGACCCATTATGCAATGAATATTTGCTATTCGATTAGGAAGGATCCTCGTCCACTTCCTGATAGGTATGTGTCTGTAATCACATATTACAAGTCAGCACCTTTGTTGCCTTGTAAGAAAATCTTCCACTGGGTATGAGCAGAAGAGGTCGTCTACTGGACGCGGTTCAAGTATGTCTCTTCAGGATATTGGATGGGGCCACCAAAGGAGATGTACCAGAATGAAATTGATAAACTTTACTGTTTACTTATGGGTTATAGATGGCTTAATGATTATTATACTAGAAAAACTGATATAAAAGGCAAGTTTTGTAAATCAGAGTTAGAGATACAAAGAAAGTTTTGTTTGATCTAACTTATTAGGCAAGTTTGAGTCGGCTAGCTATACTAATATCAAACACAATAAGACCGAATGCAAAGGCGCCCTCTCGATGTGTCCACGTCGGCAGAGGTGCACTGTGCGGCGCGGCGAATGGCGAGAGAGGTACACTGTGCATGTAGTGGATACATGTCTTTGAGAGAGAGAGAGAGAGAGAGAGAATTCACGTGTTTTTCCTTCATGATTGGCGAGTCTCTCGCGTTCTCCCCATGCACGCAACCTCATCTCTTTCCACACGCCAACGCAGTCGCTCCTCTGCATGTTTCTCTCAGCGTCGGCAAATCTTGTGAGCATCGACAGATCTGGTGAGCGTCGGGAGGAGAACAACGAGCCTGCGAGGCGACAACCGTGGGAGAAGCACCATCATCGACCAGATCCACCGCTCGCCCATGGCGGCCGGTTCGCCGCGCAACTCCACCATCGAGCCTAGCATTGCCAGCCACATCTCCTCCTCTCGCCCGCCACCGCTATCAAGATATATCGGTGTGCCCCTCCTCACCCTCAGCCCGCAGGTCAAGTTTCTTCCGCAGAAACCCCCTCCCTGCCCTCCCTCTTTCTAGCCCGCACCGCCTCTCCGACTCATCCCTCCATCCTTGTCATCACCGCCTCCCTCTCTTCACCCGCAGCTCTGACTTCTCACCGTTGTAGCCGCTGCCTCCCTTCCCCCCATGTGTCAAGCTCGGGCGCACCCATCGCCTGGAGGAGCAGGGGTTGTCGCTTCCGCAAATGCTCACCATGGAGAAGCTCTCTGTCGTCATCACCGGTAGGAGTTCCAGGCCATCTTCCTCGCATCGTCCGAGCTGGTCTTGCATAGCTGGGAAATTGCTCCGACACAACAATCCCCTCCCTGTGTTATTTCTTGAATTCTTATTGGCTGATGATGTTCGCAGAGTACTTAGATGTTGCTGACCTTCTTCGATCATTAGGTATTATTGCTAGTAGCATATCGAGAGACCAGCCGAGGTGTTTTAGTATTAAACGACATATGTTAGTAGCAATTCGTTATTTGGCTAGCAAGTTTTGAATCTGTCTTCTCAGGTTATAGCATATGTTGATACGGCAAATTTTCACAAAGATTTTGATCTTATACTTTAAGTCTTCTTTTGTCCTTGCAGAGCTCTTCCTTGTATTTAAATTCACTCTTTTGTGCTATGTGGCTATGTAGAGTACTTATCTTCGGTACTTGTAGGATCGTAGTTTCAGTTTGAAAAACTACAATACTAGGACACATTAGGATCATATGCACACTCTAAAATGGTTATAGAAAACAGGCTTCGAATATGATGACCCGTCCTTGTCTATATCAATGTTGTAGTGACGATTGTTGCACTTTACTATAAGTAGCATAGGCTTAGAGCGTTTATCATTTGTTCACCGCGTAAATATTTTGAAAAGTGTGACAGCACACCCTTCCGTAAATGAGGGGAAGTTGGCACAATCGAATCATATCAAATAGGGATAATGTTCCATTTATTAAGGATAGTGTATTGGTGAAGAAAAAAATCTTATTGTTACGAAAGTATCCATAAAAAGAGAGGAGCCACACCCTCTATGCTCAATCAATCAAAATAATGTATTCGTCCTTTTTATAAATTAGTTTTAGATGAGTAGGTTATGAATAGGCCAAGGTTTTCGTGTGATCCATTCACCCTGCTTTAACTTGAAGAACTAATTGTTGTATCAGGCAACGTGTGTTGGTCCTTTAGTGAAGAACCGCGCTTTGGAGTGCCAAAATATGGAAATGTCTGCAGAGTCAGGTTTGGATAAACCTACCCAAGACTGCTTATTTTTCATATATTGGTAACTGGTCCTCCCAAGTTTTTACTCTTTGTATTTCCAACTTTTCATTGAAGGTGTCACCACTGAGTACAACAATGACTACATGTATGACATGCTACAGTCAATTCAGAAAATACGGGATGATATTGTATGTTATGTGTCTTTTATTGTATTTCAGGGGAAAATGATGTTTGTTTCCCATAATTTTCCTTCTAGTGAGAATTTGATGTGAACATCCTATTATTTGTTTCAGCTTCACAAGGAACGCATACTTCAGGAACAAATTGCTCAATGCGATATGGACATCCAGACAATGTTAAGTGGTATTCTACCATTTTCACATCTAAATATGGTTATCGCGCTGCAAAACGGTTACAGTTTTGTGGCCAACATTGCGGGCATGTGTTTCTAGGAGCCATACATTTCCAAAAGTTTTGTATTAAATTGGGGCGTATCATACTTGTGCCAATTTTTGACAGGAAGTTCTTTCTATATCGGTTCCACATTTCTTGTAGTCATCATGTTGTAAACCTTATTATGCAGAAGGGATGATGACACCAAAAGTGGTCTCAATAGTACTCCCTCCGTCCCGAAATACTTGTCATCAAAATGAATAAAAGGGGATGTATCTAGATGTATTTTAGTTTTAGATACATCTCTTTTTGTCCATTTTGATGACAAGTATTTTCGGACGGAGGGAGTAGATAAATATGTGAAAACTGGCTCAGATTTTATGGAAGTTGCCAATTCATCTTGCTCTGGAGATGGCGGCCAATTCATTACTAAGAGGAAGAAATTGAGGGAGGCACTCCTCCGACACTGTGAGATAAGAAACCTCAAGCTGAACTAATGTATCAGAATTTTAAAATGCCACACATGTACATGTGACACTTGTCAATGCAGGAGCTTGATAAGATCTGCTGTGAGGCCAATTGGATATTCCCAAGATACACAGTAGTACCTTCAGTATCAGATGGTATGTATAAACTCTTCGATCTTCTGGATACGCAAGCATTAGGTTCTTGGGCCATGTAGGCATAACAATCAGGAGTATCATATGAATGGGTCTTGCACTTCTGGTTATCGTTCCTCGTTCGCTTATACATACATAGTACGCTACACTAACCATGCTTAGAACAAAATAGTTTTCAAGGTGTCAGATAAGTAGGCAAGTTTGCTATTTTGATGCCATAATATAGCAATCCACATAGGCCACTTGTTTGTTTACCACATGTTATGCTCTGTTGAAGTGTTAGGTTTGTTTAACATTTAATGGTTATGGAAGACATCCGTGCACGGTGCACCCTTGTAGGCTTTATCTCAGATTAGATTAACTATGTCCCCAGTTAGCAATAACCATAACTGATGTTTGATTGACCATCATATTCCCTCTCTGGTGCACTTCTTCACCGGTCCTTTTCCTATCTTTTCAGGAATGCTCCACGCTAGTGTACGTCTGAGCTGCCATTATTTTGAGATGACCATCACTGGCGGTCCTCGTCCGAACCCACGCGAGGCGAGGTGCTCTGCAGCTGCCAATATGATACCGGAGCTTCACAAGAAGGCCGAGGAGGAAGGACAGTAGGATGCCTGATGCAGAATCACATTGTTAAAACTCCTAAATCCGGGAACCGCAGGTGGCTGGAACCTGTTGTTCAGTCATTACAGCTTTGAACCAGACTTCTTGAAAAAATATACCTTTTCTAGCTATTTTACCTTCCGGAGTTTGACTCCTCATGTTGTTATCAGTATTATGGCTGTTTGTTAAGGTCATGATAAACCCTAGACTGTTATTTGCAAATTCTGTGGCACTGCAGTTGCACTATCATTCTTGTTATGTGAGTGAACACAAATTTTCGTTTTTCTTTCTTGTTGGATGATGATCTTCGTGGAGTATTTAGCTGTTGCTGCCATTATTTGGCCGCGGCCGGGCATTAGGTTTTGTTGCCAGTAGCATACCAAGAGAACAGCTGAGGTGTTTCTATGTTAGATAGTAGTGTAGCTCGTTAAGCTGGGATAGCTGATGATCTCTCAGACTACTCTCAAAACCTGTCATTTCATCCGGCTTCTTCCTTTTCAGTACTAATCAACGACTCTGCAAAATCGGTACATCTGACAAATTGCAAGTCTCAACCAAAGCAATGCATGGTGTACAACAACTCTAGCCATTTGGAGTTCTGGTGTGAGGCAGGCACAGCTTACCTCCATGTCAAATAAGCAGTGCATGGAAATACACCAACTTAACCGTTTTGTTGTTCTGACGATGTGTGAACAATAACATCAGGCAGGGACAATTACATCCTAGTGAAATTCTGGGGTAATAAACAATGCTGCGCGGCATCAATTCTCATAATGCAACATGATTCTACGATTTTAGAAATTCTGAATGGCTCACCGAAATTGGTTGCAACAGGTGCAACACAATATTACAAAGTTTTCCTGACCTGGCATTTCTTACAGAAACATGCACACAGGAAATGCCCGTCTTGTTCGCTGCCACTTAGGATATTGTGGATATGTTCTCAAAAACTGATTTACACATGCGAAGCTTTGTCACTTCTGAATTTAATCACGAATTGCTTTCAAAAAAGTTGGACTTCTAAATTACCATTCTTCTAATACAAATATGAGCTTGCATCCGCCCACATCCTAGATCATGTCCAAAAATATACTTAGGGAACTCTCGGCACGCTAGTTCTAGGTTGTAGCCACATTTGCACTGGTAGTAGCTAAAAACACACTTCAGGACAAGTGTAGATGGGGTAAACTACATTCTTTCATATAGTAAAAAGCATTTCTAGGATGTTGATTGATATATATGCTGTAATTCAGAATGCACAGCAGTTTCCATGGCATCACCACAAACTATACAAGCATAGTATTCGGTATGAGAAAGAAATGCAGGGAGGATATGATGTGAAACAACCAACAATTCATCAAATGTACAAAGCAAAAGAAACAACAAACTGAGGTAATGGAAAGGGATTCCAGACCAACAATTCTCAGGCTGACGATCTAACAAAAAGCACGCAATGTCTAGACCAAGCTATTGTTTCAGATTTAATGACTCAAGAGGTAGACATACTTCCATGGGGAACATAAATGAGGCCAAAGCACGATCCTGAGAATCGTTGTCAACGACAACATCTGGGAGTTGACAATCAAGTGCCATGGCTAGTTCTTTCACCAACATTTTCTTCAAGTTAGTGATGCAACATGATACGACTTTAGAGATTCTGAATGGCTCACTGAAAATGATTGCAACAGGTGCCACAATATTACAAAGTTTCCTGGCCTAGTCTATTTGTGCTCCTCGAAGCAGCACATTCTTACAGGTATATGCACGCACAAAATGTCTGTCTTATTCGCTGGCATTAGGCTACTGTGGATATATTCTTGAAACCTGATTTACACGTGCAAAGCTTGTCAATTTTGAATTGATTCTTGAATTGCCTTTGAGGCATTTTGGTTTACCAACCAATGGTAATCAGACTACAAACGTGACAGCGCCGAATTGTTTTGGTCTTGTAAACTACGATCCTTCTAACGCAAATGTGATCTTGCATCTGCTCAAACCCAAGATCATGATCGAATCTACCTACACTCTCGCCATGTTAGTTCTAAGTTATAGCCACATTTGCACTGGTGGTAGCTAAGAACATGATTCAGGACATGTGCATATGGAGTCAGACTACATTTTTCAGACAGAAAAGCATTTCTGGGTGTTGATTGCTATATGCAAAAATACAGAATGGGCAGCAGTTCTCACGGCATCACCATGGAACTATGGAAGCACTAAAAATTCAGTATAAGGAAGAAATGGAATGCAGAGAGGACATGCTGAGCTGCAACCAAGAATACATCAAATGTACAAAACAAAACAAACAACAAACTGACGTAAATGGCAAGGGATTCCACATTACATCATCCACATTCAAACAAAATAAAAGTTTCAGAAACAGCTCTAAGTTTTGCCCATCAAATTCATTATTCTTTCATCAAATCCGTACCATGAAAACGCCGGAAGGGGCGAGGAAGGAAGGCTCGCGGCGTCGAAGGGCCGCACAATTTCGCCTCGCCTCGCATCGCGTCGCGGAGGGGGGGCGCATTACGGGATGTCCCAGGGCTTGGGCTCGGGGAGGGCGACGACCATCCCCTGGTGCTCCTTGCCGAGCACGACCTGGCAGCCGAGGCGGGCATGCTTGTTGAGCTCCCGGTTGCGGGAGGCGCGCGTGAGGACGTAGCGCTCCTCGTAGGAGGCCGCGGGCATCTTCTCCAGCCACTCCTGCGCGATGTGGACCTCGCACTCGGCGGAGCAGGCGTCGATGTCGTCGAGGCGGTGGGAGGCCGCCTCGATGAGCCCCGCGTTGACGAGCGCGCGGAGGAGGGTCTGGCCGGCCAGGCCGACCACCTCGCGGCGCCCGCCGTCGAGGTCGATGGCGAGGACGCGCACGATGCGGTCGGCGACCTTGGCGGACGCGGCCGCCGGGGCGGGGGCCGCGGCGGCGGGGGAGACGGCGCAGAAGGGGCGGGCGAGCGCGGGGGCGAGGTGGAGCGGGAGTCGGCGCAGGGCGCGCGCCGCGATCGCCATGGTAGGGTTCGGGGTGGGAGATCTGGGGTGGGGAGGAGGGGGGCGATGCGGACTGGGAAATGGAGAGAGTGGAGGAGGTTGGGGGCGAAGAGAAGGTGCCTGGGTCACTGCGGAGTGGGCCTCCCGTGCTTTGTGTGTGGAACTTTTGTGGGTCCTGCTGTCAGTGTTATTTGGAATCAAAAATGTTAGACCTACGTAAATCCTTACGTAGGTGTAGCAAAACTGATTTGGAATCAAATAGACAAATGATGTGAGGGTAATTCTTCGCGCAAAAAAACACACATTGCGAATTCGTTTTGGATCACTACTTTAGTGTGTACAACTAAAAAATACTGTCAGTGTGTATAACTTATTGAGATATAAGAGTGTTTATAAACCAAAAAGTATTGTTAGTGTGAGTGTTTTTTTTTTTGAACGGGGAAAGGCACCAGAGGCGCCATCTTTATTCAACTCAATAGCAACTTACAACATGGAGAACAATACTCTCGATGTTTGAGACAGAGAGAAGAGAGATGACAGGGCATGTCTCGTGAGAATGAATTGAACCGAAACAACTAAAAACAGGTTTCGTTGATCTATTAAGAACCCGATGAGCTACATTGTGAGCTACTCCATTGATTTTTCTAGAAATATGGTACACTTGTGATTCGGATGTTGAGTGGTAGTGTAGAAGTTGTCAAGAGATCTTCTAATTTCCCAAAGGATAGATTCAGCTACAATGTTCCTCGTCACTGCCGCCTTCGGAAGTGTCAGATTGTCCATGAGGAATGTTGGCTTCGTAATCTGCAAGACCTGAGCCACCTTAGCTGCCAGTAGAAGAGCGCAAGCTTCTGCCTACAAAGGAGAAAAGATAGCTTGTGCAAAGGCTTGGATTTGAATTTGATAACTTCGATCGTCCTACAAGATAGAAAGGAAAACTCCAACTCCCGTCGTTGTGCTGTCATTTGACAGTCCTGAAATCTTAGCACAGTTAACCGAAGCATCTGAATAATTTTTTGCCATGAAATGAGAAGGTCTACCGTAACAGTGCAACCCTGCTCCAGCAACAAGTTAGCAATTAAAAAAGTGTGTTGCTTTGCATTAGAAATAGAGTTATCAGAAGAATCGAAATAGGTCGCAACGGTGTGTGTAATTGGAACTACAGCATGATAAACTTGAAAAGGGGAAGTGCAATTCCTTTCAAAAAGGCAAACACTCCTCGCTTTCCATATACGCCATAAGAAATTGAAGATTTTTGTGATGGAAGCATAGGAATGATTCAAATTAAGCAGAGCATGTATAACTGATTGCATAGACTGGTGTTTTTAGTAAGGAGAACAGATCTAAAGTACCAAGGATGAGAAAACCAAGCTGCTCTAGCAAACACGCAATGGAAAATTAAATCAAGATTGCAGCGACAACATTCTTTTGCAATATGAATAGAAAATGGCTAGCTCTCAAACCTGTGGGAATGGCTTTTTGAAGTAGTCTCCAAGCAAAAGTTTGAATCCTAGGAGCCATTTGCTTCTACTTCCAGATATGTTTGAGTAAATATTTGACTAAAGGAGGGACCTAACTTGGTTGATTATTGGGCTGACTTTGAATGTCCTGCAAATACAACTTGTAGGTACTTTTGGAGTTGCACTTACCATTTGGAATAAGATCCCAGCAAAGATTGTCTGCACAGTCATCTGTAATAATGTTGGTTTCTGCAATAATCGAGGCGATTGGTTCCTGGAAGAGAGAATAACTGAGATAATTATTCCACATTTTTTGACCTGGGTGTTGGGGAACGTTGCAGAAAATTAAAAAAATTCCTACGGTTTCACCAAGATCCATCTATCAGTTCATCTAAGCAACGAGTCATGGGAGAGAGATTGCATCTACATACCACTTTGTAGATCGCGTGCGGAAGCGTTCAAGAGAACGGTGATGATGGAGTCGTACTCGCCGTGATCCAAATCACCGATGACCAAGTGCCGAACGGACAGCACCTCCGCGTTCAACACACGTACGGAGCGGATGACGTCTCCTCCTTCTTGATCCAGCAAGGGGGGAGGAGAGGTTGATGATGATCCAGCAGCACAACGACGTGGTGGTGGATGCAGCAGAACTCCGGCAGGGCTTCGCCAAGCTGCTGCGGGAGGAGGACGAGGTGTAGCAGGGGAGGGAGGTGCCAAGACACAAGGGTGCGGCTGCCCTCCCCCTTGCCCTCCTTTATATAGGCCCCCAGGGGGGGCGCCGGCCCTGGGAGATTCAATCTCCCAAGGGGGCGGCGGCCAGGGAGGGTGGAGTGCCCCCAAGGCAAGTGGTGCGCCCCCTTCCAACCCTAGGCGCAGGGGGGCGCACCAGCCCACCAGGGGCTGGTTCCCCTCCCACTTCAGCCCACGGGGCCCTCCGGGATAGGTGGCCCCACCCGGTGGACCCCCGGGACCCTTCCGGTGGTCCCGGTACAATACCGGGTGACCCCGAAACTTTCTCGATGGCCAAAACAACACTTCCTATATATAATTCTTTACCTCTGAACCATTTCGGAACTCCTCATGACGTCCGAGATCTCATCCGGGACTCTGAACAACATTCGGTTTGCTGCATACTCATATTCATACAACCCTAGCGTCACCGAACCTTAAGTGTGTAGACCCTACGGGTTCGGGAGACATGCAGACATGACCGAGACGGCTCTCCGGTCAATAACCAACAACGGGATCTGGATACCCATGTTGGCTCCCACATACTCCTCGATGATCTCATCGATGAACCACGATCTCGAGGATTCAAGCAACCCCGTATACTATTCCCTTTGTCAGACGGTATGTTACTTGCCCCGAGATTCGATCGTCGATATCCCAATACCTCGTTCAATCTCGTTACCGGCAAGTCACTTTACCCGTACCGTAATGCATGATCCCGTGACCAGACACTTGGTCACTTTGAGCTCATTATGATGATGCACTACCGAGTGGGCCCGGTGATACCTCTCCGTTATACGGAGTGACAAATCCCAGTCTCGATCCGTGTCAACCCAACAAACACTTTCGGAGATACCTGTAGTGCACCTTTATAGTCACCTAGTTACGTTGTGATGTTTGGTACACCCAAAGCACTCATACGGTATCCGGGAGTTACACGATCTCATGGTCTAAGGAAAAGATACTTGACATTGGAAAAGCTCTAGCAAAACGAACTACACGATCTTGTGCTATGCTTAGGATTGGGTCTTGTCCATCACATCATTCTCCTAATGATATGATCCTGTTGTCAACGACATCTAATGTCCATAGTCAGGAAACCATGACTATCTGTTGACCAACGAGCTAGTCAACTAGAGGCTTACTAGGGACGTATTGTGGTCTATGTATTCACACGTGTATTACGATTTCCGGATAATACAATTATAGCATGAATAAAAGACAATTATCATGAACAAGGAAATATAATAATAATCCTTTTATTATTGCCTCTAGGGCATATTTCCAACACTGGGACCCAAAGGTCTTTAATTCGGGCAGGGTAAACGAAAAGAGCAGGCTGAATTATAAGGTGGTTGTAGACATCAGTCTTGGCTGGACACCGGGGGGGCTCCAAATGGAGGCATTTCCTTGAGTGATGTGATAGAAAGAGTGAGCCCTAAGCTTAGGAAGCATCTTGAGAATGGAGGCCCAAAAGGTTGACTTTGGGATGTTTGAAGTGGCAGTCCATACGGAGGTGTCATAGAAATATTTAGATTTAAAAAAAAGATGTAAGTGGGACTCGGGAGAGTTTTCAATTCTCCAAGCAGCAACCAAAATGAGACCTTGATTTATGGCTTGAAGATTTCTTATACCTAGCCCCCCTCCTGCATTGAAGTGCAATTGTCCTTCCAAACCCTGAGACAAAGATTTCTAGAAGAGTTGTGTTCTGTAACACCTGTCCACCAGAAAGTTCTAATAACAGCGGTAAGTTTAGCAATGAACTTCTTAGTGAACAAAATGTTAGACATGTAGTAAACTAGAATAGCAGGAAAAAAACAGATCTTATGAGCTCTAATCTACCGGCATGGGAGAGCATGTTAGCCTTATAGCATGGAAGTTTGGCCATAAATTTGTCCAAGACAAAGTTGTAAACAACAGTCCTGTTCTTAGCAGGAAGTATAAACGGGTGTCCAAGATGTGTAAAATTTTCATCCATGTTAGGAACAGAGAATATGGTTTTAATGTCAGAGATAATGTCCTGGCTAACATGAGAACTGGACAGAATAGCAGATTTAAACCAATTTGGGATCTGACCTGAAGCAGTACAAAAATGGTGGAGAACCTGACGCATCGCTTCTACCTCCTGCATAGACGCCTTTCCACATACGAGTAAATCATCTACAAATAGCAAATAATGCACACGAGGCCAATTTGGACCAAGCATGATACCCTCAAGATTTTTAGTAGCCAAAGCGTCATTAAGAGCAAGAGAAAGTTTGTTAATAGCCAGCACAAAAAGATGCAGAGAAAGAGGGCAGCCTTGTCTAATACCTCGTTGACTTTTAAATTTCTGAGAGGTTAACCATTAATGATGACAGAGAAAACTGGCGTGGAGATGCATGCATATATTAAATTGATGAAATGGCCATGTAGACCTTTACGAGAAAGAGCAGAAACTATGAAGTTCCATTCAATATGATCGAAAGCTTTTGCAAGATCAATCTTTAGCATGAAGGCATGATGCTTCCAAGATTAAAGAGCAAAAAAATGAGTAATTTCCTGAGCTATGATAATAGTATTGCTAATTCTACGTCCTTCAATGAAAGCTTGCTGAGTGGGTTGAATATAATCAGGCAGGTGAGGTTTGAGCCTATTCGCCAAGAATTTCGCAATGAACTTGTAAATGACATTGCAAATACTAATTGGTCTATAATCTGTAGGAATTTGCGGAACCAGTATTTGATGAATGAGAGCAATGTTTCTGTCGCTAATATGCGGAGGTAAGGTACCTGTGTGGTAGAAGTTAATTACCAAGGCAGTAACATCATCACCAATCCAGTCCCACGTAGCCAGATAGAAATCAACCTTGAAACCATCCGGTCCTGGCGATGCGTTTAGCTTCATCTCTTTCAGAATCTGCAAGATTTCTTATTTGTCTGGAATGGAGTAAGTGAAGTCATTTGGTTGAACCAATGGCTGAGAAGCAGGGAACGGTCTGTCCGCATTAGTATTAGGTGAGGAGAAAATATATCATAAATAGTTAACAAAAGTTTTAGCTATTTGAGGTATGTGATAAACTACTCACGCATCATCAGAAGGGAAACAAGCTTGATGTAGAGTCCCTCCATGATTGGTGGAGTGCCGGAAAAGGTCCCCAGATGGGATCTCTCGAGAACAGAGGCTTGCGGCGGCCGAAAAAGTATTTCGTGGATTCCCTGTTGGTTTCCTGATTTTGAAAATTTATAGAGGTGGATTTAGGTCGAACGGAGCTACGTGAGCCCCACAAGGTACCAGGGGTGCGCCCTACCCCCCCCCCTATTGCCTTTTGGGCTACTACTCCATCTTCTCGTCCCCTTCCGAAGCTTCCAAGATCTCTTATTGCAAAAAAAAAAGATTGCTACTTCTTGAGCTTGCATTGGTTTTCCTTTGAAGAGGAAAGGGTGATGCAACAAAGTAGAGATAAGTATTTCCCTCAGTTAAAAATCAAGGTATCAATCCAGTAGGAGGAACACACAAGTCCCCAATGATTGCACCTACACAAACAAACAAATACTTGCACCCAACGCGAAAAAGGGGTTGTCAATCCCTTAGTGGTTACTTGCAAGGATGAGATCTAATAGAGATAGATATAAAAGATAAGCAAAAGTGCAAAATAAAGTAAAGGTAAATAAATTGCAGCAAGGTATTTTTGTGTTTTTGATTTTATAGATCTGAAAATAATATGATAAAAATAGACCCGGGGGCCATAGTTTTCACTAGAGGCTTCTCTCTTGAAAGAAAGCATACGGTGGATAAACAAATTATTTTAAGCAATTGATAGAAAAGCGCAAAGTTATGACGATATCTAAGGCAATGTGCACGAATATAGGCATCACGTCCGTGACAAGTAGACCGACTCCTGCCTGCATCTACTACTATTACTCCACGCATTGGCTGCTATCCAGCATGAATATGGTGTGTTAAGTTAAAAAGAAGAGAGTAACGCCTTACGCAAGATGACATGATGTAGAGGGATAGATCCAATCAATATGAATAAACCCCACCTTTTATCCTTAGTGGCAACAATACGAATACGTGTCATGTCCCCTTCTGTCACTGGGTATGAGCACTACAAGATTGAACCTACTACAAAGCACCTCTCCCATTGCAAGAAAAATCAATCTAGTTGGCCAAACCACATCAATAGATTGGAGAGAAATACAAAGATATCTTAATCATGCATCAAAGAGTTCAGAGAAGACTCAAATAATATTCATAGATAATCTGATCATAAATCCACAATTCATCGAACCTCAACAAACACACCAAAAAAGAAGATTACATCGAATAGATCTCCAAGAACATCGAGGAGAACATTGTATTGAAGATCAAAGAGAGAGAAGAAGCCATCTAGCTACTAGTTATGGACCCTTAGGTCTGTGATAAACTACTCACACATCATCGGAAGGGCATCAAGGTTGATGTAGAAGTCCTCCGTGATCGAATCCCCCTCCGACGGAGTGCCGGAAAAGGCCCCTAGATGGGATCTCACGAGAAAAGAAGCTTGTGGCGATGGAAAAGTATTTCTGGTCTGCCCTCTGGTACAGGGAATATTTGGGTATTTATAGAGCAAAGATTAGGGTTAGAGGTGTCTGATGACCCACAAGTATAGGGGATCTATCGTAGTCCTTTCGATAAGTAAGAGCGTCGAACCCAACAAGGAGCGGAAGGAAATGATAAGCGGTTTTCAGTAAGGTATTATCTACAAGCACTAAAATTGTAGGTAACATATAGTTTTGTGATAGGATAATTTGTAACGGGTAACAAGCAATGAAAGTAAATAAGGTGCAGCAAGATGGCCAATCCTTTTAGTAGCAAAGGAAAAGCCTGGACAATTTCTTATAATGAGAAAAGCGCTCCCGAGGACACGTGGGAATTATCATCAAGCTAGTTTTCATCACGCTCATATGATTCGCGTTCGTTACTTTGATAATTTGATATGTGGGTGGACCGGTGCTTGGGTACTGCCCTTTCTTGGACAAGCATCCCACTTATGATTAACCCCTATTGCAAGCATCCGCAACTACACAAGAAGTATTAAGGTAAACCTAACCACAACATGAAACTAGTGGATCCAAAACAGCCCCTTACGAAGCAACGCATAAACTAGGGTTTAAGCTTCTGTCACTCTAGCAACCCATCATCTACTTATTACTTCCCAATGCCTTCCTCTAGGCCCAAATAATGGTGAAGTGTCATGTAGTCGACGTTCACATAACACCACTAGAGGAGAGACAACATACATCTCATCAAAATATCGAATGAATACCAAATTCACATGACTACTAATAGCAAGACTTCACCCATGTCCTCAGGAACAAACATAACTACTCACAAAGCATATTCATGTTCATAATCAGAGGTGTATTAATATGCATTAAGGATCTGCACATATGATCTTCCACCAAATAAACCAACTAGCATCAACTACAAGGAGTAATCAACACTACTAGCAACCCATAGGTACCATCTGAGATTTTGGTACAAAGATTGGAAAGAAGAGATGAACTAGGATTTGAGAGGAGATGGTGCTGGTGAAGATGTTGATGGAGATTGACCCCCTCCCGATGAGAGGATCGTTGGTGATGACGATGGTGATGATTTCCACCTCCCGGGGGGGGGAGTTTCCCCGGCAGAATAGCTCCGCCGGAGCCCTAGATTGGTTCCGCCAAGGTTCCGCCTCGTGGCGGCGGAGTTTCATCCCGTAAGCTTGCTTATGATTTTTTCCAGGGTAGGAGACTTCATATAGCAGAAGATGGGCACCGGAGGGCCACCAGGGGTCCCACGAAGTAGGGGGGCGCGCCCCCCACCCTCATGGCCAGGCTGTGGGACCCCTCTGGTACTTCTTTCCCTCAATAATTCTCATTAATTCCAAAAATGACTTCTGTGGAGTTTCAGGACTTTTGGAGCTGCGCAGAATAGGTTTCCAATATTTGCTCCTTTTCCAGTCCAGAATCCCAGATGCCGGCATTCTCCCTCTTCATGATAAACCTTGTAAAATAAGAGAGAATAGCCATAAGTATTGTGACATAACGTGTAATAACAGCCCATAATGCAATAAATATCGATATAAAAGCATGATGCAAAATGGACGTATCAGTGCCACGGTGGTCTCACAACCTTGGGGGGCGCCCCCCTTCCTAGGGCATGCCCTGTGAGCTTGTGGCCCATCCGTGGCCCTTCTGGCCTCCTCCCAAAGGTTCCTAGGTGTCTTCTGGTCCAAGAAAAATCCTCAAAAAGTTTCATTCCATTTGGACTCCATTTGGTATTGATTTTTTGTAAAGACAAAAACAAGGAAAAACAGCAACTGGCACTTGGCACTAGGTTAATAAGTTAGTCCCCAAAAAGATATAAAATAGCATAATAATGCATATAAACATCCAAGATGGATAATATAATAGCATGGAACAATAAAATTATAGATACGTTGGAGATGTATCAAAAATCTCCAAAAAGTTTCGTGGCATTTGGGCTCTGTTTGGTACTAATATTCTGCAACGTCAAAAGCAAACAAAAAACAGCAACTGGCACTGGGCACTAAGTTAGTAGGTTAGTCCCAAAAAATGATATAAAGTTGCTTGTAAATGTATATAAAACATCCAAACTGATATTGTAATAACATGGAATAATAAAAAATTATAGATACGTTGGAGACATATCATAACCCAATACTTTTTATAGGAAAGGACCGGCCGGAACATTCTCTTATATTAAGCAAAGCATTCTTGAGGACACATGGGAATTCATCTAGTTAATTTCATCATGTTTGTTTGATTCATGTTCGCTACTTTGATAATTTGATATGTGGGTGGAACGGTGCTTGGGTGTTGTTCTTACTTGAACAAGCCTCCCACTTGTGATTACCCCCTCTCGTAAGCATCCGCAACTATGAAAGAAGAATTAAGATAAATCTAACCATAGCATGAAATATTTGGATCCAAATCAGCCCCTTACGGAATATCGCATAAACTAGGGTTTAAGATTCTGTCACTCTAGCAACCCATCATCTACTTATTACTCCACAGTACCTTCCCTTAGGCCCAAGTATGGTGAAGTGTCATGTAGTCGACGTTCACATGATACCACTAAAGGAAGCAACAACATACATATCATCAAAATATCGAATGAATACCAAATTCACATGATTACTTATAACTGGACTTCGCCCATGTCCTCAAGAACAAAAGTAACTACTCACAAATCATATTCATGTTCCAGATCAGAGGGGTATTGAATATCATTAAGGATATGAATATATAATCTTCCACCAAATAAACCAACTGGCATCAACTACAAGATGTAATCAACACTACTAGCAACCCACATGTACCAATCTGAGGTTTTGAGACAAAGATTGAATACAAGAGATGAACTAGGGTTTGAGATGAGATGGTGTTGGTGAAGATGTTGATGATGATTGGTCCTCTCACAATGAGAGTATCATTCGTGATGACGATGGTTTTGATTTCCCCCTCCGGAGGGAAGTTTCCCCGGCGAAATTGCTCCGATGGAAAGCAAAAGAGCTCCTGCCAAGGTTCCACCTTGAGACGGCAGTGCTTCGTCCCAAAACCTTCTGCTTCATGTGAAACTTGCAAAATAAGAGAGAAAAGGCATAAGAACTATATCATAAAGTGAAATAACAATCCAAAACACACTAAATAACAGTAGGAAAACATGATGCAAAATGGACGTATCAGCGTAGCCCTATCAGATTGACAATTCCCTATGTGTATATGACACGTCTCCAACGTATCTATAATTTTTGATTGTCCATGCTATTATAGTATCAATCCTGGATGTTTGTTATGCAATTATATATTATTTTTGGGGACTAACCTATTAACCTAGAGCCCAGTGCCAGTTGATGTTTTTTGCTTTTCAGGGAATCAATATCAAACAGAGTCCAAACGGAGAAAAAGCTTTGGATTAATTTTTTTGGACTAGAAGGGACCCTAGAAGGTTCGGGAGAAGACTTGATGAGCCACGAGGGAGCGACAAACTCGGAAGGCGTGCCCCAGGGGGAGCCCCCAGGCTTGTGGGCCCCTCGTGGCACCTCTTGACCTAATTTCGCCTCTATAAATTCCCACGTATTCCCAATACAAAAGAGAGCCATCCGAAATACTTTTCCGCCGCTGCAAGTTTCCGTTCTCGTGAGATCCCATCTGGAGGCCTTTTCCGGCACTCTGCCGGAGGGGGAATCAATCACGGAGGGGCTCTGCATCAACCTTGCTGCCCTTCCGATGATGTGGTGAGTAGTTAACACAGACCTATGGGTCCATAGTTAGTAGCTAGATGGCTTCTTCTCTCTCATTGATCATCAATATAATGTTCTCCTCGATGTTCTTGGAGATCTATTCGATGTAATCCTTTTTTTTGCGGTGTGTTTGTTTGGATCTGATGAATTGTGGGTTTATGATCAAATTATCCATGAATATTATTTGAGTCTTCTCTGAATTCTTTTATGCATGATTGTATTGTATTTCTATCCGGTCTATCCATTTGGTTTGGCCGACTAGATTGATTTATCTTACAATGGGAGAGGTGCTTTGTGATGGGTTTGATCTTGCATTGCTCAATCCCAATGACAAAAGGGGACATGACACGTACTTGTATTGTTGCCATTAAGGATAAAAATATGTGGTTTATTCATATTGATTGGATTTACTTTGTCCACATCATGCATGTCATCTTGCTTAAGGCGTTACTATGTTCTTTATGAACTTAATACTCTAGATGCATGCTGGATAGCAGTCGATGTGTGGAGTAATAGTAGTAGATACAGGCAGGAGTCGGTCTACTTGTCTCGGATGTGATGCTTATATACATTATCATTACCTTGGATATCATCATGATTATTCGCTTTTCTATCAATTGCCCAACAGTAATTTGTTTACCCACTGTATGGTATGTTCAAGAGAGAAGCCTCTAGTGAAAACTATGGCCCCGGGTCTATTTTAATCATATATTATAATCCAAAAATACCTTGCTACAATTTTATTTACTTTATTTTATTTTGTGTTTTTATTTATTTATCTATCACTGCAAGATTTGATCCTTGCAAGTAACCTCCAAGGGATTGACAACCCCTTGTTTCTGTTGGGTGCAAGTATTATTTATTTTGTGTGTAGGTACTGCTAACGACATGTTGCGTGATTCTCCTACTGGATTGATAACCTTGGTTTTTAATTGGGTGAAATAATTATCTCTACTATACTACATCATCCTCTCCTCTTCAAGGAAACCCAACGCAGCTCACTATAGCAGTGGATACCTACAGAGGCACCGTATATTCGATGTTCGATCTACGTATCATCTCATGGGAAGAAATTCTCAAGAGTGGGAGGCATAACCTACCTGCGGGGAATGTGTATCAACTCGCTTCACCAACTCCCCTCTCCGGTATGTTACATTGGTAAGCAATCTAATCTATATCCAATCTTACCTGCTTCTTCGTATTGTTCCTGGGATTATTCGTAGGCATGTATTTTTTTCTACTATGTTTCCCAACAAAGAGGCTCAGGCTACATTCGCATCATAGGCTTCCCACAAGCCTATTCCGTCTGTATGCCCTATATAAGGAGAAGAAAATCCTTCACCCGCCTTCACCATTTCCATGCACAGTCGCCGCCATCTCCATAGACATCATCATCTCCATCTACATTAGCCACATTACTTGTAATCGAGAGTACATCGCAATCAGTCACATTGTAAGACTTTTAATCATTCGTCTTAAGATATATTTGTCTACAATGTCGTTTGTTTGTGATTTATTCACGATGTGTGAGTAGTCCCCTCGGTCTAAGGGTGTAGCCTCGCAACCTCATGTACATGCATAGAGGTATTGTTGGTTTACTTTGAGACAACTTATCACTATGTGTTGTGCAATGATTTTGTCTCTTTTCTCTACTCGATCCTAGGGATCATAGGTACCCAAGATGCCAAACATCGGAACATAGAGAGGTAAAGGGCAAAGACGAGTGGAAGGCTATTGTCGAACGTTGGTGACAGTAAGATTAGTACGGTAACTGGAATCAAGTCTTGGGTACTTATGATGCAGTCATTAAACACCCAATGTGTTGGTCCAGTTTAACCTTAATAACTGTGGTAAACTCACGAGCCAGAAGGGCCTTTGTTGGACAAGAGAACCTCTATGCGGCTATTGGTTGGTCATTGGGTTATTTGGATGAATCGCCCATGACAAATTTGATAAAATGCTAGTACTCCTAATTGCTTTGTCATTAATTGCCAAAACTCAATAAGGATGAACACGACATGCACTTTCAAATATCATGCAAAAATGGCATGCAATTTTGAGGCTTAGTTTTGATTTTCACAGCACTCTCCGCCATAGGTATTTTAATTTGTAGCTAACTTGCATACTATACCAACATCTAAATTCAATATATCTATAGGTCTTATAACTTGTTTGATACTCCGTCTCAAGTTATAAAATCATTAGGCACTTTTCCTTGCATCTGCCGTATAGTGTGAGTTAACTGGAGATGGCAAATTACCGAAATGTTTAGATAAACTAGTAACTATTCATGTGTAATGCATGTCTTAACCAATGCACATGATATATATTTTGAGTCTTTATTAAAAAACAAAAATATTAAAAATTTGATGTCAGATTTCTAAGCATGGTAAATCCTTTTTATGACAAATTATGTTGTCGCGAGGATGGCAATTTCATTTAGCGAGCATGTCAATTTCATTTACCGAGCATGGAAATTCCATGCCCAAAAATAATCTAAACTTCAATTTTGTCATACACACTTGAAAATATATAAATGAGAAGTCAAAACTTATTATTGTTGTCAAATAGTACATGGACAAAAAACAAGCGTTAATATAATCCATTTGTTAACCATAATCATCTTTGGTTGAAAGTTCAACGCTTAACAATATGATCATCAACTTAGGTACTAACCGAATGTGCATGCACAACAACGATTCAACATGTTACCTTAACATGTCAAACTATAGAGCAAAGTTCTTTTGAGCAATCTGCATGAACACATGCCACACCTCCTCTAACTTCCAAGTGATATCCAACCTTACCCCCGACTCATCTCAAAGTATGTATGATTCTTCAAAAAAACATACTACACAAAAAATAGTACAATGATTGGTGCTTCAAACCACCATGTTTTAAAAATGGATCTAGAGTCTTAGATGTATGCTATGTGAGACATACTGTTATCATCAAACAAAGGGTAAATTGGCAATGCAGCACATACAATGGATTCTCTAGGCTAATAAACAAGTGTGAAAGTAGATGATATTGCAAAAAAATCGACATCAATTCTCCAAGAACACCGTCTTCACAAACTTCACAAATCCGAACATTGGCAATTGATGTGTCTGGATTTGTTTACTGCAAAAAAAGGAGGTCAAAGTTGTGTTGTTCTACAAATAATATACCAATTCCTTGCTATATTTATATGACTTTATAATGCCATCCTTCAGGGAATGAGCTACTTTGAGACTACAACAGATGCAATTATGCAGGAGAACCACTGAAAGTTATATTGCAATATAATTGAAAAAATGCACTCTAACAAAAGTAATGATCCTTTCCCTTGTGGTAAAAGGGAGCACGTTTAGCTGCAATCCTCAACAAAAGGAAGATAAACAGGGAAGTAGAAGGGTTGAAAATAAGCCGTAATAGTGTTCAAATAATCACAAATGTTACCTAACCAAGTGAAACCTAATTATTCTATGCACTCCAAAAGCTATATTCCGTTATCCACAATAGAATATAACTCATCCATATTAATCTAAAAGACAAATAACACAAAGAAGGGATTGAGAGGGAGAGAGATGCCATGGTGGCTATCTTGTAGTTACTGATGGATGGAGTAGACTGTTGCGCAAGAGATAGGGCCGAAGGAGTTGGCGTAGTAGGGAGGTCAACAACGGCAAGGAGGAGATCGATGTTCCACGTGGTGCGCCACGGTCTCACGTGTGGCCTCGTTCACCGGCGTCCACCCCGCGTGCCTGTAAGTCCCTAGCAGCGGTGGCGCCAACTCTCATGCTCCTCTCGCCAGCGAGCTCCTCCTCTATAATAGGGCAGGCAGTGGAGCGGTCGGAGGTGACATAAGGAACTTCAGACAGACAGACGGCAGTCTCTGCGAGGTGAAGGGTGCTACTTTTTGATCTTGCATTGGTTTTCCCTTGAAGAGGAAAGTGTGATGCAGCAAAGTAGAGATAAGTATTTCCCTCAGTTAGAGAACCAAGGTATCAATCTAGTAGGAGACAACACACAAATCACCTAATACCTGCACAAACAATCAAACAACTTGCACCCAACGCAATAAAGGGGTTGTCAATCCCTTCACGGTTACTTACAAAAGTGAGATCTAATAAAGATAGATGAAACTAAACAAAAAGTAAAGTAGATATTTTTTGGTATTTTTGGTTTATAGATCGAAAAGTAAAAGATTGCAAAATAGTAGATCAGAAACTTATATGATGGAAAATAGTAGATCGGAAACTTATATGATGGAAAATAGACCCGGGGGCCATAGGTTTCACTAGTGGCTTCTCTCTTGATAGCAAATAATACGGTGGGTGAACAAATTACTGCCGAGCAATTGATAGAAAAGCGTAAAGTTATGACGATATCTAAGGCAATGATTATGAAATATAGGCATCACGTCTGTGTCAAGTAGACCGAAATGATTCTGCATCTACTATTATTACTCCACACATCGACCGACTCTTGCCTGCATCTAAAGTATTAAGTTCATGAAGAACAGAGTAACGCATTAAGTAAGATGACAGTGTTCTCCCCAAGTATGTAGCATTGCGAAAGTTCATCGTTTCGAAGCACCTTGTGATGATCGGGTGTGATAGACTCTACGTTCACATACAACGGGTGTAAGCCAGATTTACACACGTGGAATACTTGGGTTAAACTTGACGAGCCTAGCATGTACAGACATGGTCTCGGAATACTTGAGACCGAAAGGTCGAACATGAGTCATATAGTAGATATGATCAATATAGAGATGTTCACTATTGATGACTACCCCATATCACGTGATGATCGGACATGGGTTAGTTGATTTGGATCATATATCACTTAGATAACTTGAGGGATGTTAATTTAAGTGGGAGTTCATTAGTAATTTGATTATTTGAACTAAAATTTATCATGAACATAGTCAAAATGTCTTTGCAAATTATGTTGTAGATCAATAGCTCGCGATGTAGCTCCCCTGTTTTTTTGATACATTCCTAGAGAAAACTAAGTTGAAAGATGTTGGTAGCAATAATGCAGACTGGGTCTGTGATCTGAGTATTATCCTCATTACTGCACAGAGAATTATGTCCTTGATGCACCGCTAGGTGATAGACCTGCTGTAGGAGCTAATGCGGACGTTATGAATGTCTGGCAAGCTCCATCTGATGACTACTCGATAGTTTAGTGCACCATGCTTTACGGCTTAGAATCGGGGCTCCAAAGACGTTTTGAATGCCATGGAGGATATGAGATGTTCCAAGAGATGAAATTGGTATTTCAGACCCATGCCCGCGTTGAGAGGTATAGACCTCTGACAAGTACTTTGCCTACAAGATGGAGGAGAATAGCTCAACCAGTGAGCATGTGCTCAGAATGTCTGGGTAGTACAATCGCTTGAATCAAGTGGGAGTTAATCTTCGAGATAAGAAAGTGATTGACAGATTTCTCCAGTCACTATCACCAAGTTACTAGAGCTTCGTGATAAACTATAATATGCAAGGGATGACGAAAACGATTCCTGAGCTCTTTGCGACACTGAAATTGGCGGAGGTAGAAATCAAGAAATAGCATCAAGTGTTGATGGTTAATAAGACCACTAGTTTCAAGAAAAAAAGCAAGGGAAAGAAAGGGAACTTCAAGAAGAATGGCAAGCAAGTTGCCGCTCCCATGAAGAAGCCCAAAGTTGGACCCAAGCCTGAGACTGAGTGCTTCTACTACAAAGGAAATGGTCACTGTTAGCGGAACTGCCCCAAATATTTGGCGGATAAGAAGGATGGCAAAGTGAACAAAGGTATATTTGATATACATGTTATTGATGTGTTCCTTACTAGTGCTCGTAGTAGCGCCTGGGTATTTGATACTGGTTCGGTTGCTCATATTTTTAACTCAAAACAGGAGTTGCAGAATAAATGGAGACTAGTTAAGGGTGAGTTGATGATGTGTCGAGACGGCAAAATCTTACTATTGGCGGTTTGTTGGCAGCATAAAAGGGATGCAACCCGGTCTTGCTGCATTCAGTTACCGGTTCATCCAACATCTTTTTAATAGAATCAGTGACCTCACCTTCAGTTAACTGTATGTCAATGTGCCGCAGAGGATCTTTGACATCCCCAATATATTCATACATTAAACCAGACCGACGGCTTAAAGGCATGATACTCCAGGAAACCCAACAACGAACAAGGTCAATCCCAGTCAAGCCGTTAGCCATAAGAGCCCGGAGCTTGGCAAGCTGTGGTGCAAATGCTTGTCATTCTTTAGCAGTCAAACGTTGTGGCAGCGGATGTCCATTACTAAGACGGTGAGCACGGTAACTCGGCAGAGGATTTTCATCAGCAGGAGTAGTGTTCTGGCAATAGAACCACGTCTGATTCCAATCTTTGGGGTGGTTGTGATGTTTGGCATGAGGGAAATCGACCTCTTTTCTTTTCTGAATTGACACCCCGCCAAGCTCGGTATTGGGGCCGTCAGTGAATTTTGTACGGCGGTTCAAGTGGAAGAGGTCTCTGAAAAGGTCAACGGACGGTTCTTCTTGCACATATACTTCACAGAACACTTGGAAGTTGCAAATATTGGACACAGAGTTTGGCCCAATATCTTGAGGGTGGAGCTGGAAACTAGAAAGTACATCCCGGAAAAACTTTGATCCGGGAGGATTAAAACCTCGGTCCAGATGCTGCATGAACACAACCAATTCTCCATCTTGAGGTTCAGGAGGACACTCGGGATCAGGGACTCGCCAATGAATGACCTCCTTCTTGGCTAAAGCGCCAGTTAGAACATACCCAGTAAGTTGTTCTTCTTTGATCCGGGAAGGAACCCAATTGCAAGAAGAAATTTGTTTGGCCATTTTTTTTGCTGACAAACTGTAAAGGAAGTTCACATGATGGTTTACGGTTCAAGATTGATATACATAAACCGGTATCAAACCGGGGGATTTCATCGAAGAATATATACATGTTAAACCGAATACTCATGTTCAGGTAATATTGGCGGCTTAAGTGAGGGATAATGGTACCTGGCGGATTATCAAGATTCTAAAGGTTAAACCGACTATAATGGAAGAAGCAGATCTGAAATATACTAAGTGTTGAAGAAACAGGTTTCACGAGATGGTACTATAATTTTGGATCTACCGCAGTTCAGTAAAAGAAAATTTTCTGAGCCCTAAAATGGCGACAGTGGAACAGAAAGGATTCAGATGAGATCTGTTTGTATTCAAAAGGACGCTATGATGAGGAAAAGTAAACTATAGTTTTGGCCGCACAAGAAAGATATTAAGATCATCACGATACAAGGGGCAGTAAGAAAAAATAGTGAGCACCAATGAACACTGAGGAACACGGATGAACACGAAGCCCTAATGGAGATCTAGGGTTGAAAGGAAGAAAGCTTACCGGATTCACAGGAGTAGCGGAGGAGAACCGCGGATCTCTGGTGCATTCAGGTTAATGCAGCGGCCAGGGATGACGCAGAGCTTCAAGGTCGACGGCAGCGGCGGAGCTGTCGGGCTTGAGTGTTGAAAGGAAGAAGAATAAGTGCGGAAGGGGACAAGTGAAGGACCCCTGAGCCTATTTATAAGATGAATGGATAAAGTAGGCAAGCGCAAGAATCGAGGAGCCCAAAGCGGTAAAATGGGGCGCAACTGTCGCCTCGATCTTTGGAAGTTAATTAATGAAGGGAATCTTTATAACCTTTTTATACAGAGATGACGTCATGACGATTTACTGCAATTTCAGAAGATGACGTCATAGCGGTTTACCCAAGTTTACAGAAGAGAAGACATCAAGGCGGTTTACGAGGATTGTAAGAAGATGTTCACGGAATTTTTCTAAGTATTGAAGATTGACATGAACAGGTTCAAATCAATCTGGGGCCTAATGTTGAGGATATAACTACTGAGTATAAACCGCCCAGGAAGGGCCGGTTCACACTCATCTATGTTGAGACCCATGAAGACAAAGAAGATGGCACTTTACTGATAAAGCTTAGAGGCCCAGAGCCCAAAGGCGGATTAGGGCCCATAGTTGTAAACCACCATAGTTGTATAACTTATATTGTAAGTTAGGGAAAGGCAGAGACCGAGCCGAACACTTGTATAAGCCGGTCTCGGGACTTTGTAAACCGGCCGGGCGTCAACCTGTGTATATAAAGGAACAACCCGGCGGCGGTTCAGGGACAAGAAACAACAACTCGAGACTCGGGCCGAGCGTATTTGCTCCCTGGTCATCGAAACCCTAATAATTCCATCACAACTAGACGTAGGCTTTTACCTTCATCGTCAGGGGCCGAACTAGTATAAAACTCTCGTGTCCTTTGTCCGGTTTAACCCCTCTAAGCTAACCGGTCGCGATGGCTCCACGACTAAGTCCTTCCACTAGGACATCTGACGTGATAATTCCAGGACAGATATGATCACCATCACACGCTCCCTCTACCTTCGGGGTTAGTGTTGAGCCTAAATAAATGTCATTTGGTGTTTGCGTTGACCATGAACATTATTAGATCATGTTTATTGCAATACGGTTATTCATTTAAGTCAGTGAATAATTGTTGTTCTGCTTACATGAATAAAACCTTCTATGGTCATACACCCAATGTGAATGGCTTGTTGAATCTCGATCATGGTGATACACATATTCATAATATTGATGCCAAAAGATGCAAAGTTGATAATGATAGTGCAACATACTTGTGACAGTACCGTTTAGGTCATATTGGCGTAAAGCGAATGAAGAAACTCCATGCGAATGGAATTTTTGAATTACTTGATTATGAATCATTTGATACTTGCGAACCACGCATCATGGGTAAGATGACTAAAACTCAATTCTCCAAAAAAATGGAGCGAGCTAATGACTTATTGGAAATAATACATACTGATGTATGCGGTCCGATGAGTATTGAGGCATGCGGTGGGTATCATTATTTTCTTACCTTCACAGATGATTTGAGTAGGTATGGGTATATCTACTTGATGAAACACAAGTCTAAAACGTTTGAAAAGTTCAAAAAAATTCAGAGTGAAGTGGAGACTCATCGTAACAAGAAAATAAAGTTTCTATGATCTAATCGCGGAGGCGAATATTTGAGTTACGAGTTTGGCCTTCATTCAAAACAATGTGGAATAGTTTCACAACTCACGCCACATGGAACACCATAGCGTAATGGTGTGTCTGAACATCGTAACCGTACTTTATTAGATATGGTGTGTTCTATGATGTCTCTTACCGATTTGCCACTATCGTTTTGGGGTTGTGCATTAGAGACAGTCGCATTCATGTTAAATAGGGCACCATCTAAATTTGTTGAGATGACACCGTATGAACTGTGGTTTGGCAAGAAAACTAAACCGTTGTTTCTTAAAAGTTTGGGGATGCCACACTTATGTCAAAAGGCTTCACCCTAATAAGCTTGAACCCAAAGGAGAGAAGTGTTAGGCAGGAACGCACGCACTCAACCTTGCGGCACTTGGGTTGCCGCATCTTGACCTGGCGCATCTTGAGGTGCCATTTACCGTGGATGAAGTAGAGAAGATGATCAAGTCCATGTCTCAGGATAAAGCACCAGGGGCGGACGGGTTCACGGGGCGCTTTTATGCCACGTGTTGGCATATCATTCGGGAGGACTTCATGGCAGCTATGACATGTTTCTATAATGGAGATGTGAGAGGTATGGCGACAATCAACAAATCCCTAGTTTCCCTCCTACCCAAGAAGGATGGGGCATTGGATGTGGGGGTCTTTCGGCCAATAAATCTTGTGCATGGGGTTGTTAAGATTTTCGAGAAGGTACTTGCCTCTAGGCTTGTGGTGGAGCTGCCGAACCTGGTTGGAAATCATCAAAGTGCATTTGTTAAAGGGAGATCATTACATGACAACTTCATGTTGGTCCAGAGCATGGCTCGTCGCTTGCATGCTCTGAAGAGCCCCGCTGTCCTCTTGAAGCTTGACATCTCTAAAGCGTTTGACTCCGTTCAATGGCCGTTCCTCTTGGAAGTTTTGGAGCAGCTTGGTTTTGGTCCAAGATGGAGGTCATGGGTGTGTGGAATCCTAGCTACTTCCACCAAAAGGATAATGTTAAATGGAGACACGGGAGCCACAATATACAACTGCAAGGGCCTACGGCAAGGAGATCCATTTCACCGATGCTCTTCATCCTCAATATGGAACCAGTACAAAGGTTGTTCGAATGGGCCGCTGACAGAGGTCTTTTGCGGCCATTGGCGACAACAGGAATGAAGAAAAGGCTCTCGTTTTTCGCGGATGATGTAGTCTTGTTTACCAAGCCAGAGCCGATGGATCTTGCTATTTGCAAATGCATCTTTGATCTTTTTGGTGAGGCGTCGGGCTTACGCATAAACATGAGAAAATCGGTTGCGTTACCGATACGGTGTTCGGAGCAATAGATAGTTATGGCGAGTGAGGAACTTGGTTTCCCGGTGGGATCGTTTCCGGTGCGTTATCTTGAGCCGCCTTTGTCCATAAGAAAGCAATCAGTGACGCAAGTATAGTATCTTGTGAATCGGATGGCGAATCAATTGCCGAAGTGGAAGGCTTCCCTTATGCCTAAAAGTGGTAGGCTTACATTGGTGCATTCTGTTCTATGTGCGATGCCCATACATGCGATGATGGCATTGGATCTTCCGATCAAAACAGTCACAACCATGAATAAGGTGTGTCGAGGGTTTTTGTGGTGTCGGAAAGCGGAAGCAAACGGTGGAAACTGTGTGGTCGCATGGGATGCTGTGTGTGCCCCGAAATGGGCAGGAGGCCTTGGGCTGCCCAACCTGAGATGGATGAATGTGGCAATGCAAGCTATATGGCCGTTGAGGGAGTCCCGGATTAGGGGGTGTCCGGATGACCGAACTATGACCTTTGGCCGGACTCCCGGACTATGAAGATACAAGATTGAAGAGTCCGTCCCGTGTCCGGATAGGACTTTCCTTGGCATGGAAGGCAAGCTTGGCGATGCAATATGAAGATCTCCTCCCATTGTAACCGACTCTGTGTAACCCTAGCCCTCTCCGGTGTCTATATAAACCGGAGAGTTTTAGTCCGTAGGACGAACAACAATCATACCATAGGCTAGCTTCTAGGGTTTAGCCTCTCTGATCTCGTGGTAGATCAACTCTTGTACTACCCATATCATCAATATTAATCAAGCAGGAGTATGGTTTTACCTCCATCGAGAGGGCCCGAACCTGGGTAAAAACATCGTGTCCCTTGTCTCCTGTTACCATCCGCCTAGACGCACAGTTCGGGACCCCCTACCCGAGATTCGCCGGTTTTGACACCGACATTGGTGCTTTCATTGATAGTTCCTCTGTGTCGTCACCGTCAGGAAGGATGCCGCACCCCGTCTTTAAAGACGACGCTGTTGCTAAAGGAGCTTTGGCTGTCGGCCAAACTCTCCGGCTAGGCAGTTTTTTAATGACCGCCTGTTCGGCCGCCGCGCCGACGATGACTTCTCGGGTCATCGAAAGCAATCTCCACATCAACTCGGAACTTGCCGAGCAGTTAGATCCGATGGAGCTCTCTTCCTTAAACGAGCTCTTGGATCGCATCCCGCCCTGGGAGTCGCTACAGACTACGATCAGATTGGGCTTAAACCTGATCTGAGAGAGATTGACTCTCCCCAGGTCACCCACCACATCAAAGTGGTGGAGGAACAATGCGGTGAATCTTCACCCATCCTAAGGACCAGATGTGTCCGGATTCCTGATCCCTCCAAGCCGGACATCCGCGGAGGGGAGGACGTCACTCAAGCCCTGAACCTAAAGTCAGGCAGCGGGCCTGATTCATTGGACAACACCCAAGAACCCAAACTTCCGAGTTCGGAAATTTCTTGGCCCCTGAGCCTTAGATCGGGCGAGGTTCCAGATTTAAATCCACCCGCCCAGCCAAATATAAGGGATCTATCCCAAATTCGGCAAGAGCCCAAAGAAACAGTACACCATTACTGGGCCAGATTCCTCCTAGTTATGAATAGGATAAAGGACTGCCGCGAGGGGGATGCAATTTCATTCTTCTGCAACAATTGCACGGACATCGGAATCCTCAACGCCATAAGTCGCCATGAAATTACACGCTTCACCGACTTGGCATCCATAGTACGAAAGTACTGTGCGACAGAAAGCGTTCGGAAAACCGAAACAAAATTCTGGGACAATCCGACCCTGAATACGATCCCAGTCCGAAACAAAAGGGCGCATTATTGCCAGGCACCTGGGCCAAACAACAAAAAACAAAAACCCTCTATAGGGTATGGAACCGTACTGGAGGGATGGCTCAATGGACCCTGTAAAATTCATAGTACAGAGGGCGCCACACTAACTCATAGCCTTAGAGCATGTTGGATACTCCGGCAGGTGGCTAGAAGTGGCGAGGAGCTTCTAACTCCAGAATCCGCAGAGCACCACCCCAGGAATGCCAGTACGGTTTCAACAGTCTTCGAGACTTTCGCATCAAACAATGCAAGGAAACGAATGCTCCGCAGCCTTACCGAAGTCTACCAGGTAGCGACAGTAAACCCATGGAGTGACACGGCTATTACCTTTAATGCCAGTGACGAACCTAAATTCCGGACAGCCCGAGCACCAGCCGCACTGGTCCTCGGTCCGATAGTGGACGACTTTTGACTTACCAAGGTACTCATAGATGGTGGCAGCGGATTGAACCTCATCTATGAGGAAACCCTATGAAAAATGGAAATAGACTGGAGCCGCATTGAGCGAAGCAACACAACCTTTAGAGGAATAATCCCCAGTCGGGAAGCGTGTTGTACAGGAAAACACACACTGGATGTGGTGTTCGGCATGCCGGATAATTACAGATCCGAGGAGGTCACATTTCAAGTGGCCCCATTCAGCAGCGGATACCACGCTCTGTTAGGGCGAGAGGCATTCACAATTTTTCAAGCTATACCCCATTACGGGTACATGAAGCTCAAAATGCCCGGACCCAACGGAATCATCACTCTTGCTAGCGATCCGGACATAGCGCTCCGCGCCAAAAACAAGACAGCCGCACTGGCCCTCGAGGCATTATCCGAAGCCCTAGCGGCCGAGGAACTAACTGCGTTGCACTCCACGGTGGACAGGGACGACGTGATACTCGACAAAAGATCCAAGTCCACCTCCTTCAAGCCGGCAGACGAAATAGTCAAGTTCCAAGTCCATCCAACGGACACTACAAAAACGGCCTCCATCGGGGCACAACTAAACCCTGATGTAGACGCCGCACTAAGAGAATTCCTACGCGAAAATTGGAACATTTTTCCTGGCACTCTTCAGACATGCCAGGAATCCCACCCAGGCTGGTCGAGCACAGCTTGAACATCCTAAAAGGATTCAAGTCTATTAAGCAGGCTCTTCGGCGTTTCTCCGAACCTAAGAGACAAGCCATGGGAGAGGAGCTAGCCAAACTACTGGAAGCTGGATTCATCAGAGATATAAAACATCCGGACTGGCTAGCCAACTTGGTGATGGTACCAAAGAAGGACAAATTCTGGCGCCTATGCGTCGATTTCAAAGACCTCAATAAGGCCTACCCAAAGGATTCCTTCCCCCTCCCCCGCATTGATCAAATCATCGACGCCACCGCAGGACACGATTCATTGTGTTTCCTCGACGCATACTCTGGCTACCACCAAATCAAGATGGCAGAGTCAGACCAAGCCGCAACAGCATTCATCACCCCATACGGCCCATTCTGCTTCAACACAATGCCCTTCGGGCTCAAAAACGCCGGCGCAACATATCATCGCATGATTCAGACATGTCTGGCCAACCATATCGGCAAACCAGTTGAAGCATACGTGGATGACATGGTCATCAAAACAAAGCATGTCGAAACTCTAATAGATGACTTGAGGCTCACGTTTGATAACCTCCGAACATATGACATTAGGCTTAACCCGGAAAAATGCGTTTTCGGCATACCAGCCGAAAAGCTCTTGGGCTTCATCGTATCCGGTAGAGGAATTGAAGCAAACCCAGCCAAGATCCGAGCTTTGTCACAATTGGATATTCCAAAAGATCTCAAGCAAATACAAAAATTGATTGGATGCATGGTGGCTCTAAGCCGCTTCATCTCCCGCTTAGGGGAAAAGGCATTACCCCTCTACCGCCTCCTACGGCGCACCGAACACTTCGAGTGGACGGATGCCGCCACGGCCGGACTCGAAGAAATAAAAGCCATACTGGCAACAAATCCGGTCCTGGCCGCGCCTAACATCGGCGAACCAATGTTGTTATACATCGCGGCAACTCACCAAGTTGTAAGCGCAGTCCTCGTCGTCGAACGAGAAACGGATGGACACAAATTCCCTGTCCAGAAACCAGTCTACTACGTCTCCACTGTCCTCACTCCATGCGAGTCCCGGTACCCGCATTACCAAAAGATAGCATACATAGTGTTCATGGCATCTCGGAAGCTACGACACTACTTTCAAGAGTGTTCAATAACAGTAGCCTCCAAAGTACCTCTTAATGATATCATAAAAAACCACGACGCAACGGGTGCCAAATGGGCCATTGAGCTCCTCCCGTTCGACATAACCTATAAGCCACAGCGAGCCATTAAGTCGCAAGCCTTGGCCGACTTTGTCGCTGAATGGACTGAAGCCGAACTCCCTAAAGAGTACGGCACATATTCCAACTGGACCATGCACTTCGACAGCTCCAAAATGCTAGCGGGTCTGGGGGCTGGCGTCATTCTGACGTCCCCAACATGAGATACATTCCAATATGTACTCCAGATAATGTATACAGACTCCAACAATGCAGCCGAATACGAGGCCCTTCTACATGGCCTCCGAATGGCAGTCTCCATGGGCATTCAACGCCTAGAGGTGCGTGGGGATTCGAACCTCGCGATATCCCAAATAAACGGAGACTTTGATGCCAAAGATCCGAAAATGACAGCTTATCGCAACACCGTCCTAAATATGTCAGCTCGGTTCGAAGGGCTGGAATTTCACCATATAGTCCGGGAAAACAATCAGGTAGCAGACGTCTTGGCACGCATCGGCGCAAAGCGCGATGCAGTCCCCCCCAACATTTTCCTGGAAAGGCTATTCAAGCCATCCGTACAGTGCGAAGGGGAATCCGGAAATAACAATCTGGACCTGGCCGCACCACCTGACACCGAACATTCTGACACAACGGAAGACTCCGCCAACGAAGTCACACCCTCAGCCCACGTAATAATGGCAGTAATTGCCCCGTGGACAGAACCATTCTTAGCCTACTTAACTAGGCAGGAACTTCCCGAGGACTAAAGTGAGGCACGCTGCATAGTGCGGTGATCTAAAGCCTATAAAGTCCACGAAGGAGAGTGAGGGAGTCCTGGATTAGGGGGTGTCCGGATGGCCGGACTATGACCTTCGGCCGGACTCCTGGACTATGAAGATACAAGATTGAAGACTCCATCCCGTGTCCGGATGGGACTTTCCTTGGCGTGGAAGGCAAGCTTGGCGATACAATTTGAAAATCTCCTCCCATTGTAACCGACTCTGTGTAACCCTAGCCCTCTCTGGTGCCTATATAAACCGGAGAGTTTTAGTCCGTAGGACGAACAACAATCATACCATACGCTAGATTCTAGGGTTTAGCCACTCCGATCTCGTGGTAGATCTACTCTTGTACTACCCATATCATCAATATTAATCAAGCAGGAGTAGGGTTTTACCTCCATCGAGAGGGCCCGAACCTGGGTAAAAACATCGTGTCCCTTGTCTCCTGTTACCATCTGCCTAGACGCACAGTTCGGGACCCCCTACCCGAGATTCACCGGTTTTGACACCGACATTGGTGCTTTCATTGAGAGTTCCTCTGTGTCGTCGCCTTTTAGGCCCGATGGCTTCTTCACTTGTCAACCGTGACGCGGTCCGGGATGAGACTTTTCTCCCCGGACAGATCTTCGTATTCGTCGGCTTCGCACTGCGGGCTGACTCGTTCGGCCATCTGGAGCAGATCGAGAGCTACGCCCTTGGCCATCAGGTCAGGTTTCGAAGCTTGAACTACACGGCCAACATCCGCGGGGACTTGATCTTCGACAGATTTGAGCCACAACCGGGCGCGCCGCACTGTCATGATGGGCACGATTTAGCTCTGTCATCGGACAGCGCCCAGAGCGTCGGTCAGGTGTCCGCTCTGACCATTAGCTCGAAGCCCACTACGCCAGTCGGGGACGGACGGTTAGACGCCACCCCGGAAACTGCAATCTCTACGGCGATAGAGCCGGATACCAGCCTAGTCCCTCGCAAGGCCCATGACTCCGAGGTGCCAGACTACAATCCGGACTCCGTAAATCCCGCACCTCTCCCGGTTAAGCCTGATTGGGCTCCGGTCATGGAGTTCACCATCGCGGATGTCTTTCAGCACTCACCTTTCGGCAACATCCTGAATTCGTTAAAGTCTCTCTCTTTATCAGGAGAGCCTTGGCCGGACTACGGCCAACACGGTTGGGATGCGGACGACGAAGAAATTTGTAGCCCACCCACCACCCACTTCGTAGCCACTGTCGACGATTTAACTGACATGCTAGACTTCGACTCCGAAGATATCAACGGTATGAACGCTGATAAAGGAGACGATCAAGAACCAGCACCTATAGGGCTCCGGAAAAACACCTCATCCTACGATGTATACATGGTGGACACACGTAACAGAAACGACTACGAGGACCAAAAGGATGCGGCCAGAGATCGCTCCCCCGAGAAACAATCAAAGCGGCGGCGTAAGTGCAAGGCCAAGCCCCACCTCAACAAAAACCCAGCCATAGAGCAGGGCGACTCAACGGACAATGAACATGTCGTCGAGCATCCATCCAAACAGGGCGGACAATCCGAACAACCAATCCCCGGGAAGGATAATAGCCCGGACGACCACACACCAGACAAATTGCTGGAACATCAGAACCTCCACCAAAGGCTCATCGCCACTGCACGTAGCCTGAAAAAGCAGAAGTGGAGGCTCAAGACAGCGGAGGATGCACTCAGGATCAGATGGGGCAAGGTACTCAATACCGCACACAAGTACGGCAGTAGTCGCCACACAAAAGAGCTATCCGGAGCGGAAACTACTACCGGAATTTGACGAAGAGGCCATAAAGCCCCCACAGTCAAAAATTAAGGATGCCACAAGGTCGGATAGACGACCCTACAATCAATCTCACGCGTTAAAGGACGCCGCACTCAATATAGCGCGCGATCCGTCCAAGAATCCGCATCAGAAAATTGGCCCTACCAGATCCATTTATAGGCCAAGAAAGCAAGCTCCAATGAGTGATGCAACGCAAAAAATACCCGAAAATCACGGCATGCCTAAATACAGGGGCGCCGTACACCCCCTATGCTTTACTGATGAGGTGCTGGATCATGAATTCCCAGCCGGATTCAAGCCAGTGAACATAGAACCATACGACGGAACAACAGACCCTGGAGTCTGGATCAAGGACTACATCCTCCACATACACATGGCGAGAGGAGACGACCTCCACGCCATAAAATACTTACCCCTTAAGCTCAAAGGGACAGCCCGGCATTAGCTTAAAAGCCTTCCCGAGAACACCATGGGAAGTTCCGCAGTGCTTGAGGATGCTTTCCGGGCAAATTTTCAAGGGACCTATGTCCGGCCCCCGGATGCAGACGATCTGAGCCATATAACTCAGCAGCCCGGAGAGTCAGCGAGGAAGCTCTGGAACAGATTCCTTATCAAAAAGAATCAGATAGTCGACTGTCCGGATGCAGAGACCCTAGCAGCTTTCAAACATAGCATCCGAGACGAATGGCTCGCCAGACACCTCGGCCAAGAAAAGCCGCGAACAATGGCCGCGTTAACAAGCCTCATGACCCACTTCTGTGTAGGAGAGGATAGCTGGTTGGCAAGAAGCAGCACCAGCGACCCGAATACGTCCGAACTCAGAGATGGGAACGGGAAGCCGCGCCGTAACAACGAACCGCGCCGGATAAAGGACAAAAGCCCGATGAGCACGGCAGTAAACGCCGGATTCAAAAGTCCTTGGCAAAATCAGAAAAAGATGCCCCCCAAAGAAGATAGGGACGAGCTATCCAACCTCAACAAAATTTTGGACAAAATATGTCAAATCCACAGCACTCCCGGGAGACCTGCAAACCATACCCACCGAGATTGTTGGGTCTTTAAGCAGTCCGGCAAGCTCAACGCCGAACACAAGGGGCTCAACACACCAAGCGAAGATGACAATGCACCCCACGAGCAGATCACTAGAGAACAAAAGAAGTTCCCACAAGAAGTCAAGACAGTAAATCTACTTCATGCGACAAAGAAGAATAGAATGGCACCTACAACGACACCCGCCGTACGGCCAGCCTCGAAGGAGTAACCCCACTGGTTGTTACAACCAATTACCTTTGATCATCTGGATTACTCTAGAGGAGACCAGAACGCAGGCTGGACTGCCTTGGTCTTAAATCCAATCATTAACGGACTCCAATTTACAAACGTCCTTATGGACGGCGGCAGCGACTTGAACCTGTTGTATCAGGACACAGTCCGCAAACTCGGGGTAAACCCAGTCGCAATCCACCTCGGCAACACTTCCTTTCAAGGAGTAACACCCGGTTCGGATACCCCAAGTATGGGTTCCCTTACGTTAGAAGTCACGTTCGGATCACCCGACAACTTCCGAAGCGAAAAGCTAACATCCACATCGCCCCATTCGTAAGTCGCTATCAAGCGCTACTGGGACGTGAAGCTTTCGCCCGCTTTAACGCAATACCGCACTACGCATCCCTTACACTTAAAATGCCTGGTCCAAAGGGCATCATCTCATTACAAGGGAACATAAATCGACCCCCAAAGTACGGGCAGGGGTGCGGATGCCTAGGCAGCCGCCCACAAATCCAGCCCTACTATCCCGGACACGCCTCGAGGAGTCCGATGTCAACATGCTTAAATTACCGCATACCCTAGTGCAAGGGGCTCCGTGTGCTCACGCCCGGAGACAATACGTCCCAACTCTTGCTCCAACTATATTTTGTTTATTTCGATATAGATTTCTCACACGCTTATTTTTTACTAAGTTCCTCTCTTTCGCAGACGAGCATCGTGCTACGCCCGTCTAGGATACGGCACGACGGAGACACAGGCGCAGACGTGCAGCAGGGACCTGTTCCAAGGATTCTTTTCAGATTAAGACCGTGCGTAAACCTTTCTTACTGTCTCTTGTTGATAACATCCCCCGGTTTTCTCTATAGCCGAGGAGGAGGCTGGCGTCTTGGCATGTGGCCACGTCAGAATTTTTTGCACGTACCTGGACACCAGGGGCTTTTTTACCAAGGGCTCTATTTCGGCCCGTCTCCATAAAGACCGAACACCTTAGGGAGTGTCCGGCGTCGCGAGTTTGGCCCTATATGCACCAGCTCCGAATCATGTCTTTGGTCAAATGTTGGGTTTGCCCGGCTCCTGTGTTTTGCTGCCTTACGTTCCGTTATATCGGCTAACGCGACACCAGGAGAACTACTGCGATTGTGCCCCGGTTCGGCCGGGTGAGCACCTTAGTAGAGAAAGCCAAAAACTGACTGTCATGATATAGCGAGAGACTGGTCAACCACTCGATGACTTTCGGAATCTTTAGGATTCCCCCGCATTAACGATGGGCCGCTTCCTGGTCAGGCACACTCGCGCCCCGAATTCGGGCGAGCGCGGTGCCCCTGGGGGCTATTCAGTAGTCCCACTGTCAAACTCCTATGGCTAAGTGAAAGTGATAAAGCATTATAGTTCGGTTGCCTAGTTCGCCGCGCTACCATCTCCTTTATAGGACCAAGACGTTGGATTAAGTGTGAACATACGCCTTTTTGCGAACACCCCCGCATTCTATGCGTGGGGGCTGAAGCTAACGACTGTCATCTTTCAGTTTACATACAAATATATACATTAAACGGCCGCACAGGAGGTATCATGATTCTTGCAAGCACAAGTATAAAAAAGCTTTTTTCATAAAAACACAATTCGTCTTACAAATAGTATAAGCTATTCGAACACAACATCCTTCGAGCACTGCGACTCTATTATACGAGCGCCAGGAAGAACTTCCTCAAAATAGTGCTTGGCAGGTACTTGACTTTTGTCCGAATCTTGGGACACAACAATACTGGCCTTCATCTCTGCCCAGTATGTCTTGACACGGGCAAGAGCCATCAGTGCGCCCTCTATGCACACCGACCTCTTCATTGCATCAACATGCGGCACCAAACCAAGAAATTGCTGCACCAAGCCAAAATAACTCTTCGGCTCCGGCTTCTCCGGCCACAGACGACTCGCAACAAATTTCATGGAGAGTCCGGATAATCTGTTCAGCTCCGCCCAGGCAGCTAAACGGTCGGAGACTGACAGTGGGCGCTCCCGATTGTGGTACTGCGACCAAAAAAGCTCTTCCAATTCATGGTCACCTCGGTTGTGGAAGTGTTCGGTCGCGTCCGCCGCACTTGCGGCCAAATCCAGATAAGCGTTGTCCAAACTCCACTGCCGGTCTAATGGAGCATACTTGGGGTCTCCGAACTTCATCCGCAGCATATAAGGCTTTCCAGCCGTGATATCTCCGGCCTGACACAGCTCCTCCTTCATCGCCCTCATGGCAGAGCGAGTATCCTTGGCTGCGGCTGTGATCTTTTCAAGATCTTTCTGAGCCGCCCTATCTTTTTGTTCAAGCAATCTACAGCGGTCGGTAGCATCCCTCAATTCTATGGCCATCTCAGCCATTTCCTTCTTGATCTGGCAGTGAGTAGCCTGTTCGGCTTTTAGCTCTTCAGCCGTTTTAACGGCAGCCACATCACTTTTCCTTGCTTGCTCCTTGACTCGGGCAAGTTCCGCCCGAAGGTTCTCCACGGCAGCAACACCATCTACATCAAGTATATATGTATAAGGCCCAAGAATCAAGCTCCTATTACTGGGTGTCTTTTGAACATACCTTGAGCCTCGTCTAGCCGCTTATTTACAAGCGCGATGTCGGCATTGGCTACGTCAAGTTGCCGCTTTAGTTCGGCAGATTCATCAGTCCGGCTAGCCACCGAGCGCCTCGCCACCTTCATGGAATGAGCAACATATTATACCTGGGATTATGATCCTCTGTGCGCCGTCATTCATGATGACACACAGAGTCTCAAGGGCTACTATTCATACAGGGCACATTTAAATAGGCGGCTCTATCAAAAGGTACACCTTTTTACATACCTCAAAGCCTGTTAGTAAACTCCTGGCAGCTTCGTACAATCCGCTTTCTGCGGATGAAATCCTTCCAATCACCGTATCCATCAACATACGGTATTCTTCTGAGATGAACGCCCTACCAAGTAGATCCTTCAGCACCTCCGCCGGCGCGCAAGAGGGTGCCGGACTAGTCTCACGGCCTTTCCCAGGGTCCGGACTTGAAAAGGCCCTCCGGGATGATACCTCAGGGTCGCCAGCATCGTAGGACGGTGGAACAAGGGGAGGCGTTTCGCTCTCTATCATCTCCGGACGAAGATCCCCTGAAGATGAGCTCTGCTGAGAAGGGTTGAGATCCGAACTGCAAGATAATGCTTCGGTTATTTTCCTCAGGAATAAAACATGAACGTGATTCATTATGGAACCCCTCCCCTCACTTACGCCTCGGGGGAGAGTGGGTCCCCTTTAGGGGGCAATTCGGCTGAAGCGTCCACCGGTGCCGAATCCTCTGACGAAGATTTCTTTCCCCGTTTTGAGGTTATCACCTCCGGGTCTTCAGAGGCAGTCCTTTTCTTTCCCTGGTCGGGAGAATTTTCAATTCTTCCCTTCCTAACGGCCTCCTTCGTGGAGGCGGTAGCTCCTTGGTCCCCCCCTTCACCTTCCGCCAACGGCGCGGCCTCCAGCATCCTGGTCAGCATGGGATTCGGCACGGTCTCAGGCAAGGGGGCTAGACACCTAATAAGCTTAGCCTTTGCTATCCACTCCTGCTCAAAGGGCAACTCTGCTAAAGGGTAGATTTGATAAAAATATGGATGGTATGTGCAAATACGGAGCTACTTACTTTAGCATCTGGGCGGTTGCAGCTCAGACCAGCGTCCTCGGACAAATCCGGACACCTTGCTTGTGATTCGAAGAACAATTTGTACATATCCATGGGTGTCATTCCCATAAGTGTTGTAGGACTCATGGTCCCTCAGGATTGAATTCCCACAGGCGGAGAGGTCAACGTTTGCAGGGCAGTGTGCGGCGAATCACCATGACTTGCGCCACCACGGTCAGATTGATATCTCTTTCTAGGAGATCTTGAATACGGCCCTGCAGCAAGGGCACGTCTTTCGACGGCCCCCAGATAAGTCCTTCATTAACCCATGATGCCAGCCGTGGTGGGGGACCCGAGCGAAAAGTAGGCGGTGCCACCCATGTGGTGCCCCTAGGGGCTGTGATGTAAAACCAGTCCCGTTGCCATAAGCCGAGCTCCTCTTGAAAAGAGACTTCGGGCCATGGAGCGTCGTCAATCTTGCTTATTATAGCCCCTCCGCACTCAGCGTGCTTCCCCTTGATCATTTTCGGTTCCACTTTGAAAGTTTTCAGCCACAATCCGAAGTGAGGGGTGATATGGAGGAAGGCCTCGCACACGACAATGAATGATGAGATCTGGAGGATGGACTCCGGAGCTAGGTCGTAAAACTCCAGCCCGTAGTAATACACAAGCCCCCGCACAAAGGGATCGATTGGGAAGCCTAGCCCCCGAAGGAAGTGAGACGCGAACACCACGCTTTCACCGGGTTGGGGAGCGGGACTGCTTGCCCTTGAGTAGGCAGTCTATGCGAGATTTCACTGGTTAGATACCTGGCATCTCTTAGCTTTCGCACATCTTCTTCCGTAGTGGAGGAAGGCATCCACCGGCCTTGTAGGTCGGATCCGGACATCTTCGAAGATCCGAAGCGCCTAAAACTAGAGCTTTGGGTGTTGGAACTCGAAGCAAGGGGCGGATTTGATTGGTTTGAGAAGAAGGGAGTCGGGCCTTGGTTCCTTTATAAAGGAGGTGAATACCAAGAGCCCTCCCCGTAATCGTTTGAGACTCGCTTTCAATTAGGGGGTCATACCTAAGTCACGGTTGGGTTACCCACACCCGTATTGATGAGAATCCCGAAATAAGGGGACACGATCTCTGCTTTGACAAGACGTTCGAAGGAAACCGCCTTGCTAAACGCGCCGAGGTGGAACAATAAAATAAATAAAGAGCCTGGCTGTGGCATGATGTCACGCCACGTCAGCAGATCCGATTAATACAAATATTATTCTCTCTACGAAGGAATGTGGAACTTATTTTGCAGAGTCGGACACTACCCTGGTGTCCAACATCTTCTATGAAACATTCGGAGGAGGAACCCACCTTGCAATGCTGAAGACAACTTGCGCGCCGGACTCGTTGTCATTGAAGCCTGGTTCAGGGGCTACTAAGGGAGTCCTGGATTAGGGGGTGTCCGGATGGCTGGACTATGACCTTCGGCCGGACTCCTGGACTATGAAGATACAAGATTGAAGACTCCGTCCCGTGTCTGGATGGGACTTTCCTTGGCATGGAAGGCAAGCTTGGCGATACGATATGAAGATCTCCTCCCATTGTAACCGACTCTGTGTAACCCTAGCCCTCTCCGGTGCCTATATAAACCGGAGAGTTTTAGTCCGTAGGACGAACAACAATCATACCATAGGCTAGATTCTAGGGTTTAGCCACTCCGATCTCGTGGTAGATCTACTCTTGTACTACCCATATCATCAATATTAATCAAGCAGGAGTAGGATTTTACCTCCATCGAGAGGGCCCGAACCTGGGTAAAAACATCGTGTCCCTTGTCTCCTGTTACCATCCGCCTAGACGCACAGTTCAGGACCCCCTACCCGGGATCCGCCGGTTTTGACACCGACAGAGAGCTTTATAAGAAAAGCACCACCGAAGTCCTTCAAAGGTGTATCTCTGAAGAGGAAGGGCGGAACCTTCTAGCTGAAATTCACACCGGACTCGGCGGGCACCACGCCGCAGCCCGGGCCCTTGTAAGCAAGGCCTTCCGTACCGAATTTTATTGGCCGACGGCCCAGGTAGATGCTCAAGACTTAGTCCAGCGATGCGTCGGTTGCCAATTATTTGCTAATCAAAGCCACATGCCACCTACCACCCTCCAAACTATACCCATTACCTGGCCTTTTGCGGTCTGGGAGCTTGACATGGTTGGACCCCTTAAAGGAGGAACCCACAAGCAAAAATATCTACTGGTCATGGTGGACAAATTCACCAAATGGATAGAGGCCAAGCCTGTTAAGACAGCCGAATCCGGACCGGTGATAGACTTCATATCAGGGGTTGTACACTGTTACAGCATCCCCCACAGCACCATCACAGACAATGGCACAAACTTTACAGCCGATGAGGTTAAACTCTGGTGCAAAAACATGAGCATCAAGCTCGAACGCTTCAGTCTATCACCCACAAACTAACGGGCAAGTCGAACGAGCCAATGGTCTAATCATGAGCGGCATCAAACCCAGATTAGTGCGATCCCTCAAGGAATGTGACACGCACTGTGTAGAGGAGCTCGACTCCGTACTCTGGGGGCTGCGGACCACACCGATTCGCACTACCGGATTCACACCATTTTTTATGGTATACGGCGCAGAGGCAATCTTGCCCTGTGACATAATTCATGACTCACCTCGCATGCGCATGTACGAAGAAACAGAAGCCGAGCTCGATCGGCAGGACAGCTTGGACACATTGGAGGAGGAGCGCGACGTGGCAAAAGCCCATTCCGCATTCTATCAATAGCAGGCTCGAAGATATCAAAGCAGAGAAGTACGGGCCAAAACTTACAATGTTGGCGAACTGGTTCTACGCCTGCCGGACAAGAAAAAGGACAAACTCAAGCCCAAATGGGAGGGTCCCTTCATAATCGACCAAGTCCTGACCGGTGGAGCGTACCGTCTGCGAGATGCATCGGATAACCGACTCGAGCCGAACCCATGGAACGCAGCACGCCTACGAAGATTCTACGCCTAGTGCCGGACTCTGTGTTCGTCTCCTTCCTCTGTCCCTCTTTTTTTATTTACAAATTAGCTACCTTATATTTCTCTCTACTCCCTCCCTTTTTCTTCCAAGCCTTTAAGGGCTTGCTTGCACATTGTTTGCACATAATTGACGCGCCACCCGCGCTCACTATACCCGGGGGCTTCTTTATCAGAATCTTATATACACGGGCCTCATGCCCAACACATGTGTGACACTTCCGCATGAACCTTTTATGCACCATTATATGCATCGATATGACTTAAGTCTTGGCCAAGCTGGGTTGCCTGGCTCCTGTGCTTACCCCTACGTTCCCGTTTGTTCGGCTAGGTGGTGAAGGGAGCACCTCTGCGATTTTTACTGTCGGGTCAGCCGGATGTGTACCTCAGACTGGGTGAAGCCGAAAGCTAGCGTTCTTAAGGGAATATTCGGTCGGTGAACTAAAAGATGATTTTTCACTTGTTTATTTATCTGCCCCCAGATGCTTTTCTGCTTTTTTCGCAGTCCGGACATGCACTTTAGGGCATGCCTCCCAGGGAAAGGAACCCCTAACGGAACTATTCTCCCTGGAAGATGTTTCTTACTAACCATGTAATATAACATAACTAGTTGGGCACTTGTCTGCTAAAGCACTTATGACCCCAACGCCTGGTCTCCACGCATGCCCCAGTTCTTACATAACCGAGAGGGTATTCGGACACAATCCGGACTGTCGGGTCCAGAGGTTGAAGCGAAAAGGTCCGCAATGACAAATGATCTACAATCCGGCTAGAAGGCATTTTACATGTCATTTTAAATTACATAGTCAATTTGACTGGGTATATTCTTCTTCAATACCATCCAACAGACTGTCTAATTTACAGTCCTGTTGGGAATACTTGGCGGCCAGCTCTACCTGGCTGTACACTAAACTGACAGGGATCTCCTTCCCGTCGGGCCCCACAGGTCCAATCTCGGCCATGTGGTTTGGGTCAGCCTTCGTGTACCGCGTCTTCACCATGGCCCAGGCCTCCCTGGCGCCTTGACGGCAGGCCGATATCTTCCATAATCGGAGGCGCTGCCGCGCTCCCTTCAGCTTCTCTGCAAGCTCTCCAAGGCCTTCGGGCATGGAGAAGGATGGCCACAAAGCCTGGACGACGCCTTGCATCGCCTGCCGAACTCGTTCGTGCAGTTGCGATAGCTCAGGAAGAAGGTCACCCATAGAACCGGGCATTTCCTCCGCAGGCCGACCTGTCAGCATATCTACAGACATAACTCTGTCAATCGACTTCCTCGCCGAACTCTTTTTCGGAGATTCGTTCAAGCACTTACTAAAAATGCCGCATCGAAGTCGCCGATTTTCCTTTACGGAATCCGACAGCTGAGCACGAACATCCTTTAGTTCCTCGCCCAGCTGTGTATTGGCATCTTGAAGCTTGTTCTTCTCTTGCCTCACCCTCGTAAGCACGCTCTCGCCGGCCTTTAACTGGCGCAAGAGTTGTTGCTTGTCCGGATCCACTCCGGCCCCATCTGCACTGTTATTGTCAGAATTGCACACATGCCGCACTTCACAACATACTTATCTTTTGAAGCATATATTACCTGAGGAGGTCCCCTTAGCATTCTCTGTAGCGGCTAGTGCGGTCTCAAGTTGGGCCTTGCACTCTTCCAGCTCCTGGGACAGTTGCGTATTCTTTTTTGTAAGATCCCGCATAACAAATGATCCTTAAATCAGTTATTTTAATTGTTTCAAGTCTCGGGGGCTACTGACATATATAACCATCAGATTTACTCACCCGTATGTCTTTTACATACTGCTCTGTGGCTCTGGCTAGACCATTTTGAGCGGCACGGAGGTACGCATCTCCCATATTAAAGGCGTCCAATGCCTCTTGGGAAAAACATGCGTCACGAAGAACAGTCCGGCGACGCCTGTGCTTCATGGCACTCTCCACCTCTGAATTGGTGGCAGATAGCCCGTCCGCGTCCTCTGTCGGAGGAACGTCCGGTGCGCGCCCCGTGTTCGCCTCCGCTTCCGGACCCGGCCTTGAAGCCTGGCCCGTGGATATAGTCCGGCGGGCGCTCTTCTTCCTGAAGAGAGCATGAGCGTTAGTATGCCTTGAGGGCATAAACCCTGGGCATTAAAGTTGCACACCGTACCGTTGCGTCGGCATCTCGATCCGGTCCGCACTTCTTTTTAGCCCGCTGGGCCTCGATGGCCCTTGTTGACCCGCCACCATGGGCTCGGCCCTCCTCCTCAAGGACTTCCCCTGCAAAAAAACGCCATTGGTATGCGGTGCTCAAAAATAAGCACGGATGGATCCTCTTGAAAGTACTGGGACTTTGGTCTCGGTTACCTTTGAGGCTGGGAGTAGTCCGGGATAATCGGCCGTAATGGCCACTAAGGTGTTGTCCTTACTCAATTGATGAAACACCCCATCAATTAGCTCCACACATAAGTCCGGGTCCTCTTGGGAGTCCGGGTCGAGGGACCGTTCCGGGTCCTCGGGTTGTGGAGGAGGTTTGTTTATCTCCTTTACAGTCTGGCGTAGCTCCTGCGTTAAAATTGCTAGACTAAGTACTCAACTATGGGAATTTGAAAACGGATAGGCAAGTGAAAGTGTTCGCTCACCCAGCTTGGAGGATTGTACATAGAGAATCCGCCCCGTGGGTTGACATGGAGGAATTCCTCCTCTTCTCCCTTGTACAAAGCGGATAAGATCTTCGTTAGAGTGGCAGCCGAATCCGGCCCCTTGCGACCGCACCGGGTGGCATCGTCCTCCCCATTGAAATCCCACATAGGGTGGCCTCTCTACTGAAGCGGCTGCACCCCCCGCATAATGCATGTGGCCATGACCTCGATCATGGTCAGTCCGGAATGAGCTAGCAACCTTATCCGGCTCATCAGGTAAAGGACGTCCCTGTCAGTTTCCCTCTGAGGGCTCCGTGGACGCCAGCTCAGGCATTTCTTCAAGGGAGCATTATTGAACTCAGGGAGGCCGATCCGTACAGGGTCCGGCAGGGGGACATCATCTATATAAAACCATTCTGAAGGCCAGTCCTCGGACGCCTTCTTTGGGGTTCCGGATAGATATCTAGTCCCGGCGATGCGCCATAGTTCGGCTCCGCCCACTTGATAAATCGACCCCTCCTAAGAGTGGGGCACGAGGCAGAAAAACAGGCCTGGGCCTCGATGCCCAAAAACAGCTCGCAAAGGGCCACGAAGCCCGCAATATGCAGTATGGAGGCAGGCGTGAGGTGGTGTAGATGGAGACCATAGAACTCCAGTAACCCCCGGAGAAACGGATGAATTGGAAATCCGAGCCCTCTTATCAAATAAGGGACAAGGCATACCCGCTCTCCTTGGGAGGGATTGGGGACGCTCTCTGCATGTTCTTCGCCACTATAGGTAGCAAGCCCGACTCGAACTGGGACCATATATGCTGGGGGGAGGAGCCCCTTGGATTGGAGCGCTACTAGCTTGTTGTGCGGGACGGAACACCTCTCCCAATCTCCGGGCCGAGGGCTGGAGGGGCGAGAGGAGGAGCTGCGTCGACCGGCCATGATGGAATGGATCTTTGTCGAAAGCGCTCCGATGAATGCTCGCGGAGGGAAGATGGCGTGATTTGGATCTAAATCCCCGTCTCTTTGATGGGCGGCTTATTTACGCAGCTAGGGGGGTAAATGAAAAAAGTCCCTGGCTTTTCGCATTCGTTTGACACGTGGAAGATGGCCATTATTGGGCACAGAAGCCGAGGAGTGCATCATGCACCAGAAGCCGGACACTATTCGACAGGTACATGGAATTTGGAGGAGAACTCGCCTTGCAATGCCGAAGACAAATCTGCGCGCTGGACTCATCGTCATTGAAGCCTGGTTCGGGGGCTACTGAGGGAGTCCCGGGTTAGGGGGTGTCCGGATGACCGGACTATGACCTTTGGCCGAACTCCCGGACTATGAAGATACAAGATTGAAGACTTTGTCCCGTGTCCGGATAAGACTTTCCTTGGCGTGGAAGGCAAGCTTGGCGATGCGATATGAAGATCTCCTCCCATTGTAACCAACTCTGTGTAACCCTAGCCCTCTCCAGTGTCTATGTAAACCAGAGAGTATTAGTCCGTAGGACGAACAACAATCATACCATAGGCTAGCTTCTAGGGTTTAGCCTCTCTGATCTCGTGGTAGATCAACTCTTGTACTACCCATATCATCAATATTAATCGAGCAGGAGTAGGGTTTTACCTCCATCGAGAGGGCCGAACCTGGGTAAAAACATTGTGTCCCTTGTCTCCTGTTACCATCCGCCTAGACGCACAGTTCGGGACCCCCTACCCGAGATCCGCCGGTTTTGACACCGACAACCGTGGTTACAAAGGACGAACGACATTCGACCATGGAGTGAGTTTCGAACTAAAGTGCCAGAAGACTCGATGAGAATCTTTCAAGCAGCAACAAGGTGCATGCCACACAATGGATTGGACACGCTTTTTGGGGAAGATCGATGGCTGGACGGAAGGCGGATACAGGAAATTGCCCCAGTCATACACGGCATGATTCCAAGCCGTGTTAGGTGGACGAGCCGGCTGGGTCAGGTGGTGGCCAACGGGTCATGGGCTGACTACATCAGTCCCAATCTAGGCATGGATGCACTACAGGAGTTCTTGCAGCTTTGGCAGAGGGTGTAGACCTGGGAACAGACTGAGAATGTCCCGGACAGAATAGCATGGTCATGGGAGGCAAATGGACAATTCTCAGTGAGATCAGCATACGCTGCCAAGTTTTGGGGCAGGAAGGTGATACCCACTATGGAGTTAACTTGCAAATCACGCGCTCCGTCACGATGCAAATTCTTTGCGTGGCTTGCATTACACAACAGATGTTGGGTGAGGGAGTCCTGGATTAGGGGGTGTCCGGATAGCCGAACTATCATCATTGGCCGGACTCCAAGACTATGAAGATACAAGATTGAAGACTTTGTCCCGTGTCCGGATGGGACTTCCCTTGGCGTGGAAGGCAAGCTTGGCAATACGGATATGTAGATCTCCTACCATTGTAACCGACTCTGTGTAACCCTAGCCCTCTCGGGTGTCTATATAAACCGGATAGCTTTAGTCCGTAGGATGAACAACAATCATACCATAGGCTAGCTTCTAGGGTTTAGCCTCCTTGATCTCGTGGTAGATCTACTCTTATAATACCCACATCATCAATATCAATCAAGCAGGACGTAGGGTTTTACCTCCATCAAGAGGGCCCGAATCTGGGTAAAACATCGTGTCCCTTGTCTCCTGTTACCATCCGCCTAGACGCACAGTTCGGGACCCCCTACCCGAGATCCGCCGGTTTTGACACCGACATTGGTGCTTTCATTGAGAGTTCCTCTGTGCCGTCGCAATCAGGAGGGATGCCTTTTCCCGTCTTTAAAGACGGCGCCGTCGTCAAGGGAGCTTTGGCCACCGGCCAAACTATCCGGCTAGGCGGTTTTCTTTTGACCGCCTGTTCGGCCGCCGCTCCGACAATGACCTCTCGAGTCATCAAAAGCGATCTTCACGTCAACTCGGAATTCGCCGAGTAGCTAGATCCGATGGAGCTCTCCTCCGTAAATGAGCTCTTGGATCGCATCGCCGCCCTGGGAGTCGCCAGAGACTACAATCAGATTGGGCTTAAAACCGATCTGAGAGAAATTAACTCTCCCCAGGCTACCCACCACGTTGTCGTGGTAGAGAACAACACGGCGACTCTTCCTCTATGTTAAAGACCAGTTATGTCCGGATTCCCGATCCCTTCATGCCGGATTCCCGTGGAGGGACGGATGTCAATCAAGTACTGAACCTAAAGTCAGGCATCGAACCAGATTTGTTGGATAACATCCAGCAATCCAAGCTTCCAAATCCGAAAACTTCTCGACCTTTGAGCCTCAGATTGGGCGGGGTTCCGAATTTAATTCCGCCCGCCCACCCAAACATAAGCGATCTATCTCAAATACGACAAGAGCCCGATGAAATAGTACATCATTACTGGTCCAGATTCCTCCTGGTCATGGACAGGATAAAGGACTGCCGTGAGGAAAGCGCAATCTCAATTTTCTGCAACAATTGCACAGACAAGGGAATCATGAATGCCATAAGTCGTCGCGAAGTTACACGCTTCGCCGACCTGGCGACCATAGTACAAAAATACTGTGCGATGGAGAGTGCCTGGAAAACCGAAACCAGGTTTTGGGACAATCCGGCCCTGAATATAACCCTAGTTCAAAATAAAAGGATGTGTCATACTCAAGCACCTGGGTTAAAAACCAAAAAGCAAAAAAACCCTAAAGGGCACGCAACCGTACTGGAGGGATGGCTCAACGGACCCTGTAAAATCCACAGTACAGAGGGCACCGCTCCAACACATAGCCTTCGAGCATGTTGGATACTACGGCAGGTGGCCAAAAGTGGCGAAGGCTTTCTAGCCCTGGGTAACCAGCCCAACAGTACCAGTATGGTATTAATAGTCTTCGAGACTTTCACATCAAATAACATGCGGAAACGAACAATCTGTAGCCTCGCCGAAGTCTACCAAGTAGCAACAACAAATCCATGGAGCGACACGGCTATCACCTTCAATGCCAGCGACGAACCTAAATTCCGAACAGCCCAAGCACCAGCCGCATTGGTCCTCAGTCCGATAGTGGACGGCTTTCGTCTTACCAAGGTACTCATGGATGGCGGCAGCGGATTAAACCTCATCTACGAGGAAACCCTCCAAAAAATGGAAATTGACTGGAGCCGCATTGAGCGAAGCAGCACAACCTTCAGAGGAATAATCCCTAGTCGAGAAGTACGCTGCACAGGAAAAATCACATTAGATGTAGTGTTCGACTCGCCGGACAATTACAGGTCCAAGGAGGTCACGTTCCAAGTGACCCCGTTCGGCAGCAGATATCACGCCTTGTTAGGGCGAGAGGCATTCACAATCTTCCAAGCTATACCCCATTACGGGTACATGAAGCTCAAAATGCCCGGGCCCAATGGAATAATCACTCTTGTCAGTGATCCAGATATAGCACTCCGCGCTGAAAATAAGACAGCCGCACTGGCCCTAGAGGCATTATCCGAAGCCCTAGCGGCAGAGGAACTCACTGCGCTGCGCTCCACGGTGGATAGGGACGATGTGATACTCGATAAGAGGTGTAAGTCCACCTCTTTTAAACCAGCAGACGAAATAGTCAAATTCCAGGTCCATCCAACGGACCACACAAAGACGGCCTCCATTGGGGCACAATTAAATCCTGATATAGAAGCCGCACTATGAGAATTCCTTCGGGAAAATTGGGACATTTTTGCCTGGCACCCTTCAGATATGCCAGGAATCCCATGCAGGCTGGTAGAACACAGCCTAAATATCCTAAAAGGATTCAAGCCAGTCAAATATGCTCTTTGGCGATTTTCCGAACCCAAAAGACAGGCAATGGGAGAGGAGCTAGCCAAACTCTTAGAAGCCGGATTCATCAGAGATATAAAACATCCGGACTGGCTAGCCAACCTAGTAATGGTACCAAAAAAGGACAAATCCTGGCGCCTTTGTGTCGATTTCAAAGACCTTAACAAGGCCTGTCCAAAGGACCCTTTCCCTCTCCCTCGCATCGACCAAATCATTGATGCTACCGCAGGGCACGATTCATTGTGCTTCCTCGACGCATACTCTGGATACCATCAAATCAAGATGGCGGAAAAAGACCAGGCCGCAACGGCATTCATTACTCCATACGGACCATTCTGCTTCAACACAATGCCCTCCGGACTCAAAAACACCGACGCAACATATCAGCGCATGATTCAGACATGTCTGGCTACCCAGATAGGCAAAACAGTGGAGGCATACGTAGACGATGTGGTCGTTAAGATCAAACACGTCGAAACTCTAGTAGACGATTTGAGGCTTACATTCGACAATCTCCGAGCATACGACATTAAGCTCAACCCGGAAAAATGTGTTTTTGGCGTACCAGCCGGAAAGCTCTTGGGCTTCATTGTATCCGGTAGAGGAATTGAAGCAAACCCAGCCAAGATCCGGGCTCTGTCACAATTGGATATCCCAAAAGACCTCAAATAAATATAAAAACTAACTGGATGCGTGGCGGCTCTAAGCCGCTTCATCTCCCGTTTGGGAGAAAAGGCGCTGCCCCTCTATCGCCTCCTCCGGCGCACCGAACACTTTGAATGGACGGATGCTGCCATGGCCGGACTCGAAGAAATTAAGGCCATATTGGCAACAAATCCGGTCCTGGACGCGCCCAACCTGGGCGAACCTATGTTATTATATATCGCGGCAACACATCAAGTTGTCAGCGCCGTACTCGTCGTCGAACGAGAAACAGAAGGGCAGAAATTCCCTCTTCAAAAACCAGTGTACTACGTATCCACTGTCTTAACTCCATGCAAGTCCTAGTACCCACATTATCAAAAGATAGCGTATGCAGTGTTCATGGCATCCCGGAAGCTGCGACACTACTTTCAAGAGTGTTCCATAACGGTGGCCTCCGAAGTACCTCTCAACGATATTATAAACAATCGCGACGCGACGGGCAGGATTGTGGGCCATTGAGCTCTTACCATTTGACATAACCTATAAACCACGGCGAGCTATAAAGTCGCAAGTTTTAGCTGACTTCATCGCCGAATGGACCGAAGCCGAACTCCCTAAAGAGTACGGCGCATACTCCAATTGGATCATGCATTTCGACGGCTCCAAAATGTTGGCTGGCTTGGGGGCTGGCGTCGTCTTGACGTCCCCAACCGGAGACATAGTCCAATACGTACTTCAAATAATGTACACGGACTCCAACAATGCAGCCGAATACGAGGCCCTTCTACATGGCCTCCGGATGGCAATCTCCATGGGTATTCAACGCCTAGAGGTGCGCGGGGATTCAAACCTCGCAATATCCCAAGTAAATGGAGACTTTGATGCCAAGGATCCGAAAATGGCAGACTACCGTAACGCCGTCCTAAAAATGTCAGCCCGGTTCGAAGGACTCGAATTCCACCATGTAGCCCGGGATAATAACCAGGCAGCAGACGTGTTGGCACGCATCAGCGCAAAACGCGACGCCGTCCCTCCAAACATCTTCCTGGAATGGCTCTTTAAGCCGTCCGTATTATGGGAAGAGGAGTCCGGAAATAACAACCCGGAACCAACTGCACCACCCAACACAGAACATTCTAACACAATCAGTGGCTCAGCCAATGAAATAACACCTTCAGCCCACGAAATAATGGCAGTAATTGCCCCGTGGACGAAACCATTCCTAGCCTACTTAATCAGGCAGGAACTTCCCGAAGACCAAAATGAGGCCCGCTGCATAGTTCGGCGATCTAAAGCCTACAAGGTCCATGAGGGAGAACTTTACAAGAAAAGCACAACCGGAGTCCTTCAAAGGTGTATCTCCGAAGAGGAAGGGCGAAATCTCCTGGCTGAAATTCACGCTGGACTCGGCGGGCACCACGCCGCAACCCGGGCCCTTGTAGGCAAGGCCTTCCGTACAAGATTTTATTGGCCGACAGCCCGGGCAGATGCTCAGGACTTAGTCCAATGATGCGTCGGTTGCCAGCTCTTTGCTAATCAAAGCCACATGCCACCCACCACCCTCAAAACTATACCCATCACTTGGCCGTTCGCGGTCTGGGGGCTTGGCATGGTTGGACCCCTTAAAGGGGGAACCCACAAGCACAAATACTTATTGGTCATGTTGGAAAAATTCACCAAATGGATAGAGGCCAAGCCGGTTAAAACGGCAGAATCCGGACCTATGATAGACTTCATATCTGGGGTAGTACACCGTTTTGGCGTCCCCCATAGCATCATCACTGATAACGGCACGAATTTCATGGCCAACGAGGTTAAACTCTGGTGCAAAAACATGGGCATCAAGCTCGACTACGCTTCAGTCTACCACCCTCAAACTAACGGTAAAGTGGAACGAGAAAATGGTCTAATCATGAGCGGCATTAAACCCAGATTAGTGCGGTCCCTTGTGGAATCTAACACGCACTGGGTAGAGGAGCTCGACTCCGTACTCTGGGGGCTGCGGACCACGCCAAACCGCACTAAAGGATTCACACCATTTTTCATGGTATACGGCGCTGAGGCAGTTTTGCCCTGCGATATAATTCATGACTCACCTCGCATGTGCATGTACGAAGAAAGAGAAGCCGAGTTGGATCGGCAGGACAGTTTGGACGCCTTAGAGGAGGAGCGTGACGTGGCGAAATCCCGTTCCGCATTCTATCAGCAGCAGGCTCGAAGATATCAAAGCAGAGAAGTACGGGCCAAAACTTACAATGTTGGCGAGCTAGTTCTACGCCTGCCGGACAAGAAAAGGGACAAACTTAAGCCCAAATGGGAAGGTCCCTTCATCATCGACCAAGTCCTTACCGGTGGTGCATACCTTCTACGCAACGCATCTAACAACCGACTCGAGCCAAACCCATGGAACGCAGCCCGTCTCCGAAGATTCTACGCCTAGCGCCAGACTCAGAGTTCGTCTCCTTCCTCCGTCCATCTTTCATATTTTTTCGCTGTCTTTGTTTTCCCTCCTTTTTCCTCCCTCTTTCAGTACAAGCCTTTTGAGGGCTGATCTACGCTTTGTTCGCACTCACTTGATGTGCTACTCGCACTCGTTATACCTGGGGGCTTCTTTAACAGAAGCTTATTTATATGGGCTTCATGCCCAACACATGTGTCATACTTCCGCATGTACCTTTTACTCACCATTATATGCATCGATATGACTTAAGTTTTGGCCAAGCTGGGTTGCCTGGCTCCTGTGCTTACCCCTACGTTCCCGATTGTTCGTCTAGGACGTAAAGGGAGCACCTCTGCGATTGTTACTGCCGGGTCAGCCGGATGTGTACCTCAGACTGGGTGAAGCCGAAGGCTAGCGTTCTTAAGGGAACATTCGGTCGGTGACCTGAAAGATGATTTATTACTTATTTATTTATCTGCCCCCAGATGCTTTTTCTGCTCTTTTCACAGTCCGGACATGCACTTTAGGGCATGCCTCCCAGGGAAAGGAACCCCTAACGGAACTATTCTCCCTGGAAGATGTTTCTTACTAACCATGTAATATAACATAGCTAGTTGGGCACTTGTCTGATAAAGCACTTATGACCCCTACGCCTTGTCTCCATGCATGCCCCGGTTTTTTTATAACCGTAAGGGTATTCGGACACACTCCGGACTGTTGGGTCCCGAGGTTGAAGCGAAAAGGTCCGCAAAGACAAACGATCTACAATCCGGCTAGAAGGCATTTTACATGTCATTTTAAATTACATCGTCAAACTGACTGATTGTACTCCTCTTCAATCCCATCTAACAGGCTGTCTAGTTTACAGTCCCGTTGGGAATATTTCGCGGCCAACTCTACTTGGTCGTACCTCAGGCTCACAGGGATCTCCTTCTCATCGGGCCCCACAGGTCCAACCTCGGCCATGTGGTTTGGATCAGCCTTCGTGTACCGCGTCTTCACCATGGCCCAGGCCTCCCTGGCGCCTTGATGGCAGGCCGATATCTTCCACAGACGAAAGCGTTGCCGTACTCCCTGAAGCTTCTCAGCAAGCCCTCCAAGACCCTCGGGTAGGGAGACGGAAGGCCATAAGGCCTGAACGACGCCGCTCATCGCCTGCCGAACACGTTCGTGCAGTTGCAACAGCTCGGGAAGAGGGTCTCTCGTGGAACCAGGCATCTCCTCCGCCGGACGACCCGTGAGCACACCTACAAACACATTTCTATCAATCGACTTCCTCGCCGAACTCTTCTTTTCAAAAGAGTTTGCTCAAGCACTTACTGTAAATGCCGAGAGAAGCCGCCGATTCTCCTTTACGGAGTTAGACAGCTAGACCCGAACATCTTTTAGTTCTTCGCCTAGCTGGGTGTTGGCATCTTGGAGTTTGTTCCTCTCCTGCTGCACCCTCATAAGCACCTTCTCGCCGGCCTTCAGCTGGCGCAACAGATGTTGCTTGTCCGGATCTAGTCCGGCACCCTCTGCAATATTATTGTCAGACTATACACACACGCCGCACTTCATAAACTACTTTTTCGAAATATGAATTACCAGAGGGGGTCTCTGTGGCTCCCCCGGCAGCGGCTAGTGCGGCCTCAAGTTGGGCCTTGCATTCTTGAAGCTCCTGGGACAGGTGGGTATTCCTCTCTATAAGATCCTGCATAACAAATGATCCTTAAATCAGTTAGTTTAACTATTTTAAGTCTCGGGGGCTACTGGCATATATAACTATTAAAATTCCTCACCCGTATGTCTTTTACATACTGCTCCGTGGCTCTGGTTAAACCATCTTGAGCAGCACGGAGGTGCGCGTCTCCCGCATTAAAGGCATTCAACGCCTCTGGGACAAACACGCATCACGAAGAACTATCCGACGGCGCCTGTGATTCATGGCGCTCTCCACCTCAGACCTGGTGGCGGACAACCTGTCGGCATCCTCCGTTGGAGGAGCATCCGGCTCGCATGCGCTCGCCTCCCTCTCCGGACCGGGCGTTGGAGCCTGGCTGGCGGAGGCTTGGTTGGCAACCTCTCCGGACTCAGTCCAGCGGGTGCTCTTTCTCCTGGAAGAATCGTGAGCATTAATATACCTCCCAGGAGTCTTTCCCTTAAAAGACAATGGCGCGCCATACCTTTGCGGCGACGTTTCGATTCGCGCCGCACTCCTCTTCCGCCTACTGGGTCGCACTGACCCTGGTTGGTCAGTCGCCGCGGGCTTGGCTTCCCGCCGTAAAGGCACCTTCTGCGAAGCACCATTGGTACACGGTGGTCAGAAATAGGCATTAAAAAAGTAACGGTGTCAGGACTTCGGTCGTACTCACCTGGGAAGCCGAAGATAAACCGGGGTAGTCAGCCGTAATGGCGACTAGAGCATTGTCTATGCTGAGCTGGTGGAACACCCTGTCAATCAGTTCCACCGTTATGTCCGGATCCTCTCCGGAGGCCGGATCAAGGGATCTCCCCGGATCCTCAGGTTGTGGAGTCGGGCTTTCTATGCCCTCCACATCCCGGCGCAGTTCCTGCGTCGAAATCATAAAGTAAGAGACTTATCTTTGAAAGCACGGATCGGATATATAAACGTCCGCTTACCCAGCTCCGAGGGTTATTCATGGAGAATCCATTCAATGGACTCGTGCGGAGGAAGTCCTCCTTCTCCCCCTTGTACAGGCCCGACATGATCTTCGCCAGATCGGCGGCTGATCCTGGCCCCTTGCGGCCATGACGGGTGGCGTCATTCTCCCCGTTGAAATCCCACATGGGGTGGCCCCTATATTGGAGCGGCTGCACCCCTCGCATAATGCATGTGGCCATGACTCCAATCATGGTTAATCCAGAATGGGCTAGTAACCGTATCTGGCCCATCAGATATTGGACGCTCCTATCATCTTCCCGTTGAGGGCTCCGCGGGCGCCAACTCAGGCGTTTCTTCAGAGGAGCGTTGCTAAACTCCGGGAGGCCGATACGAACTGGATCCGGCAGCGAGGCGTCTTCCATATAGAACCGCTCCGAAGGCCAGTCTTCGGACGCCTTCTTCGGGGTTCCAGATAGATATCCGGTCCCGGCGATGCGCCATATTTCGGCTCCGCCCACTTGATATATCGACCCCTCGTGAGAACGGGGCACGAGGCAAAACAGTCTCTTCCACAGCGCAAAATGGGGCTCGATGCCCAAGAACAGCTCGCAAAGAGCTACAAAGCCCGCGATGTGCAAAATGGAGGCAGGTGTGAGGTGGTGAAGTTGGAGTCCATAGAACTCCAGGAGCCCCCGGAGAAATGGATGTATAGGAAATCCGAGTCCCCTTATTAAGTAGGGGACGAAGCATACCCGCTCTCCTTTGGAGGGATTGGGGACGCTCTCCGCCTGCTTCCCACCCTTGTAGGTGGCCAGTCCGGCTCGAACCGGAACCATAAAGGCTGGGGGAAGGTATCCCTCTGCTTGGAGCGTCACTAACTCGCTATGCTGGACTGAGCATCTCCTCCAATCTCCTGGCTGAGAACTGGGAGCGCGAGAAGAGGAGCCGCGTCGACTATCCATGTTGGAATGGATTTTTGTCAGATGCGCTTCGATGAGTACTTGCGGAAGGAGGATGGTGTGATTCAAATCTGGATCCTCGCCTCTCTTATAGGCGGCTTATTCGCGCAGCTAGGAGGGTAAACATAAAAATACTCTGGCTTTTCGCATTCATACAACACGTGGAAGAGGGCCGTTATTGGACGTGGAAGCCAAGGAGCGCAACATTTATAAAGAAACTGGACACTATTCGGCAAACACATGGAGCATGGAGGAGAACCCGCCTTGCAAACGCCGAAGACAACATATGCACCGGACTCGTCGTCATTGAAGCCTAGTTCGGGGGCTACTGAGGGAGTCCTGGATTAGGAGGTGTCCGGATAGCCGAACTATCATCATCGGCCGGACTCCAAGACTATGAAGATACAAGATTGAAGACTTCGTCCCATGTCCGGATGGGACTTTCCTTAGTGTGGAAGGCAAGCTTGGCAATACGGATATGTAGATCTCCTACCATTGTAACCGACTCTGTGTAACCCTAGCCCTCTCCGTTGTCTATATAAACTGGATGGCTTTAGTCCGTAGGATGAACAACAATCATACCATAGGCTAGCTTCTAGGGTTTAGCCTCCTTGATCTCGTGGTAGATCTACTCTTGTAATACCCACATCATCAATATCAATTAAGCAGGACGTAGGGTTTTACCTCCATCAAGAGGGCCCGAACCTGGGTAAAACATCGTGTCCCTTGTCTCCTATTACCATCCGCCTAGACGCATAGTTTGGGACCCCCTACCCGAGATCCGCCGGTTTTGACACCGACATTGGGCGTCCGACAGGCTTGCTAGGAGAGGGTTACCACATCAAGACAAGTGTCCATTTGTGACCAACAGGAGGAAACAATAGACCATGTGCTACTAACATGCGTCTTTGCCAGGACAATCTAGGTGGTGGTCTGTACTGCATTGGGGAAGCCCGAGTGGATGCCAACCCCGCAGGATGCCTTACAACCATGGTTGTGTGCGAAACAAGGGTTAACTTCCATGGCTAGAAAAGACCTACATTTTTTCATGTTACTTACAATGCGGGAGTTGTGGAAATACAGGAACACAGTGGTGTTTGACGGTGCCTTGCCATCGACTGGCCAACTCATGCAGAGAATAGAGGCGGAAGGAAGGATTTGGGCGCATTCTGGACTTATGAAAGGAAACGTCGAATTCGTGCTTGCGGGTTTAGTGAGGTGGATTAGTGGGGAGGAGTAGTCTAATGTGTAGTAGGTGGAGTGGAGTTGTACATATGGATGTGAGGAATCACCACACTTGTAGTTGACCGGTGGAGGCTTTCTATGCCTTTCCTTCTTTAATATATGATATGCACACTTGTGCATATTCAAGAAAAAAAACTATTGGGTATACCTTCTACCACATATCCGAAGGCAAAATCTTTGTTGCTAAAAATGGGTCATTTCTAGAGAATGAGTTTCTCTCGAAAGAAGTGGGAGGAAAGTAGAATTTGATGAGGTAGTTGTACCTTCTCTCGAATTAGAAAGTAGTACATCAGAGAAAGCCATTCCTGTGATGCCTACACCAACCAGAGAGGAAGAAAATGATGATGATCATGAAACGTCAGATCAAGTTACTACTGAACCTCGTAGGTCGACCAGAACACATTCCGCACCAAAGTGGTATGACAATCCTGTCCTGAAAGTCATGTTGTTGGACAACAACAAACCTACAAACCATGAAGAAACTATGATGAGCCCAGATTCCGAAAAATGGCTTGAGGCCATGAAATCTAAGATAGGATCCATGTATGAGAACAAAGTGTGGACTTTGGTGGATTTGCCCGATGATCGGCAAGCCATAAAGAATAAATGGATCTTTAAGAGGAAGACGGACGCTGACGGTAATATCACTGTCTACAAAGCTCTACTTGTTGCAAAAGGTTTTCGACAAGTTCAAGGTGTTGACCATGATGAGACTTTCTTACCCGTAGCGATGCTTAAGTCTGTCCGAATCATGTTAGCAATTGCCACATTTTATGATTCTGAAATCTGGCAAATGAATGTCAAAAAACTTGCATTCCTTAATGGGTTTCTCGAGGAAGAGTTGTATGTGATGCAACCAGAAGTTTTTGTCGATCCTAACGGTGCTAACAAAGTGTGCAAGCTCCAACGATCCATCTATGGAATGATGCAAGCATCTCGGAGTTTGAATATACGCTTCGATGAGGTGATCAAAGCATATGGTTTTATATAGACTTATGGTGAAGCCTGCATTTACAACAAAGTGAGTGGGAGCTCTATAGCATTTCTGATGTCATATGTGGATGACACATTGCTGATTGGAAATGATATAGAATTTTTGGATAGCATAAAAGGATACTTGAATAAGAATTTTTCAATGAAAGACCTCGGTGAAGCTACTTACATATTGAGCATCAAAATCTATAGAGATAGATCAAGACGCTTAATAAGACTTCCACAAAGCACATACCTTGACAAAGTTTTGAAGGAGTTCAAAATGGATCAGTCAAAGAAAGGGTTCTTGCCTATATTCAAGGTATGAAGTTGAGAAGACTCAAAGCCCGACCAAGGCAGAAGATAGAGAGAGAATGAAAGTCATTCCCAATGCCTCAACCATAGGTTCTATAAAGTATGCCATGCTGTGTACCAGACCTGTTGTGTGCCTTGCCATGAGTCTGGCAAGGGGGTACAATAGTGATCCAGGAGTGGATCACTGGACAGCAGTCAAAATTATCCTTAGATACCTAAAAAGGACTAAGGAAATGTTTCTCGGTTATGGAGGTGATAAAGAGTTCATCGTAAAGGGTTACGTCGATGCAAGCTTTAACACTGATCCGGATGACTCTGAGTCTCAACTTGGATATGTATTGCACGTGGGAGAAATTAGCTAGAGTAGCTCTATGCAGAGCATTGTAGACATAGATATTTGCAAATTACATACGAATCTGAATGTTGCAGACCCGTTGACTAAAAACCTCTCTCACAAGCAAAACATGATCACACCTTAGAACTCTTTGGGTGTTAATCACATGGCAATGTGAACTAGATTATTCACTCTAGTGCAAGTGGGGGTGTCGGTGTCAAAACCGGCGGATCTCGGGCAGGGGGTCCCGAACTGTGCGTCTAGGCGGATGGTAACAGGAGATAAGGGACACGATGTTTTACCCAGGTTCGGGCCCTCTTGATGGAGGTAAAACCCTATGTCTTGCTTGATTGATATTGATGATGTGGGTATTACAAGAGTAGATCTACCACGAGATCAAGGAGGCTAAACCCTAGAAGCTAGCCTATGGTATGATTGTTGTTCGTCCTACGGACTAAAGCCATCCGGTTTATATAGACGCCGGAGAGGGCTAGGGTTACAGAGAGTCGGTTACAATGGTAGGAGATCTACATATCCGTATTGCCAAGCTTGCCTTCCACGCCAAGGAAAGTCCCATCCGGACACGGGACGAAGTCTTCAATCTTGTATCTTCATAGTCTTGGAGTCCGGCCGATGATGATAGTTCGGCTATCCGGACACCCCCTAATCCAGGACTCCCTCAGTAGCCCCCGAACCAGGCTTCAATGACGACGAGTCCGGTGCATATGTTGTCTTCGGCGTTTGCAAGGCGGGTTCTCCTCCATGCTCCATGTGTTTGCCGAATAGTGTCCAGTTTCTTTATAAATGTTGCGCTCCTTGGCTTCCACGTCTAATAACGGCCCTCTTCCACGTGTTGTATGAATGCGAAAAGCCAGGGTATTTTTACGTTTACCCCCTTAGCTGCGCGAATAAGCCGCCTATAAGAGAGGCGAGGCTCCAGATTCGAATCACACCATCCTCCTTCCGCAAGTACTCATCGAAGCGCATCTGACAAAAATCCATTCCAACATGGATAGTCGACGCGGCTCCTCTTCTCGCGCTCCCAGTCCTTAGCCAGGAGATTGGAGGAGATGCTCAGTCCCGCATAGCGAGTTAGTGACGCTCCAAGCAGAGGGATACCTTCCCCCAGCCTTTATGGTTCCGGTTCGAGCCGGACTGGCCACCTACAAGGGTGGGAAGCAGGCGGAGAGCATCCCCAATCCCTCCAAAGGAGAGCGGGTATGCTTCATCCCCTACTTAATAAGGGGACTCAGATTTCCTATACATCCGTTTCTCCGGGGGCTCCTGGAGTTCTATGGACTCCAACTTCACCACCTCACACCTGCCTCCATTTTGCACATCGCGGGCTTTGTAGCTCTTTGCGAGCTGTTCTTGGGCATCGAGCCCCATTTTGCACTGTGGAAGAGACTGTTTTGCCTCGTGCCCCGTTCTCATGAGGGGTCAATATATCAAGTGGGCGGAGCCAAAATATGGCGCATCGCCGGGACCGGATATCTATCCGGAACCCCGAAGAAGGCGTCCGAAGACTGGCCTTCGGAGTGGTTCTATATGGAAGACGCCCCGCTGCCAGATCCAGTTCGTATCGGCCTCCCGGAGTTTAGCAACGCTCCTCTAAAGAAACGCCTGAGTTGGCACCCGCGGAGCCCTCAACGGGAAGATGATAGGAGCGTCCAATATCTGATGGGCCGGATACGGTTACTGGCCCATTCCGGATTAACCATGATTGGAGTCATGGCCACATGCATTATGCGAGGGGTGCAGCCGCTCCAATATAGGGGCCACCCCATGTGGGATTTCAATGGGGAGAATGACGCCACCCGTCATGGCCGCAAGGGGCCGGGATCGGCCGCCGATCTGGCGAAGATCCTGTCCAGCCTGTACAAGGGGGAGAAGGAGGACTTCCTCCGCACGAGTCCATTGAATGGATTCTCCATGAATAACCCTCGGAGCTGGGTAAGCGGACGTTTATATATCTGATCCGTGCTTTCAAAGATAAGTGTCTTACTTTATGATTTCGACGCAGGAACTGCGCCGGGATGTGGAGGGCATAGAAAGCCCGACTCCACAACCCGAGGATCCGGGAAGATCCCTTGATCCGGCCTCCAGAGAGGATCCGGACATAACGATGGAACTGATTGACGGGGTGTTCCACCAGCTCAGCATAGACAATGCTCTAGTCGCCATTACGGCTGACTACCCTGGTTTATCTCCGGCTTCCCAGGTGAGTACGACCGAAGTCCTGACACCGTTACTTTTTTAATGCTTATTTCTGACCACCGTGTACCAACGGTGCTTCGCAGGAGGTGCCTTTACGGCGGGAAGCCGAGCCCGCGGCGACCGACCAACCAGGGTTAGTGCGACCCAGCAGGCGGAAGAGGAGTGCGGCGCGAATCGAAACATCGCCGCAAAGGTATGGCGCGCCATTGTCTTTTAAGGGAAAGACTCCTGGGAGGTATATTAATGCTCACGATTCTTCCAGGAGAAAGAGCGCTCGCCGGACTGAGTCCGGAGAGGTTGCCAACCAAGCCTCCGCCAGCTAGGCTCCAACGCCCGGTCCGGAGAGGGAGGCAAGCGCAAGGCGCGAGCCGGATGCTCCTCCAACGGAGGATGCCGACAGGTTGTCCGCCACCAGGTCTGAGGTGGAGAGCGCCATGAATCACAGGCGCCATCGGACAGTTCTTCGTGACGCGTGTTTCTCCCCAGAGGCGTTGAATGCCTTTAATGCGGGAGACGCGCACCTCCGTGCTGCTCAAGATGGTTTAACCAGAGCCACGAAGCAGTATGTAAAAGACATACGGGTGAGGAACTTTAATAGTTATATATGCCAGTAGCCCCCGAGACTTAAAATAGTTAAACTAACTGATTTAAGGATCATTTGTTATGCAGGATCTTACAGAGAAGAATACCCACCTGTCCCAGGAGCTTCAAGAATGCAAGGCCCTACTTGAGGCCACACTAGCCGCTGCCGGGGGAGCCACAGAGACCCCCTCTGGTAATTCATATTTCGAAAAAGTAGTTTATGAAGTGCGGCGTGTGTGTATAGTCTGACAATAATATTGCAGAGGGTGCCAGACTAGATCCGAACAAGCAACATCTGCTGCCCTAGCTGAAGGCCGGCGAGAAGGTGCTTATGAGGGTGCAACAGGAGAGGAACAAACTCCAAGATGCCAACACCCAGCTGGGCGAAGAACTAAAAGATGTTCGGGTCCAGCTGTCTAACTCCGTAAAGGAGAATCGGCGGCTTCGTCGCGGCATTTACAGTAAGTGCTTGAGCAAACTCTTTTGAAAAGAAGAGTTCAGCGAGGAAGTCGATTGACAGAAATGTGTCTGTAGGTGTGCTCACGGGTCGTCCGGAGGAGGAGATGCCTGGTTCCACGGGAGACCCTCTTCCCGAGCTGTTGCAACTGCACGAACGTGTTCGGCAGGCGATGAGCGGCGTCGTTCAGGCCTTATGGCCTTCCGTCTCCCTACCCGAGGGTCTTGGAGGGCTTGCTGACAAGCTTCAGGGAGTACGGCAGCGCTTCCGTCTGTGGAAGATATCGGCCTGCCATCAAGGCGCCAGGGAGGCCTGGGCCATGGTGAAGACGCGGTACACGAAGGCTGATCCAAACCACATGGCCGAGGTCAGACCTGTGGGGCCCGATGGGAAGGAGATCCCTGTGAGCCTGATGTACGACCAAGTAGAGTTGGCCGCGAAATATTCCCAACGGGACTGTAAACTAGACAGCCTGTTAGATGGGATTGAAGAGGAGTACAATCAGTCAGTTTGACGATGTAATTTAAAATGACATGTAAAATGCCTTCTAGCCGGATTGTAGATCGTTTGTCTTTGCGGACCTTTTCTCTTCAACCTCGGGACCTAACAGTCCGGAGTGTGTCCGAATACCCTTACGGTTATAAAAAAACCCGGGGCATGCATGGAGACAAGGCGTAGGGGTCATAAGTGCTTTATCAGACAAGTGCCCAACTGGTTATGTTATATTACATGGTTAGTAAGAAACATCTTCCAGGGAGAATAGTTCCGTTAGGGGTTCCTTTCCCTGGGAGGCATGCCCTAAAGTGCATGTCCGGACTGCGAAAAGAGCAGAAAAAGCATCTGGGGGCAGATAAATAAATAAGTAATAAATCATCTTTTAGGTCACCGACCGAATATTCCCTTAAGAACGCTAGCCTTCGGCTTCACCCAGTCTGAGGTACACATCCGGCTGACCCGGCAGTAACAATCGCAGAGGTGCTCCCTTTACATCCTAGCCGAACAATCAGGAACGTAGGGGTAAGCACAGGAGCCAGGCAACCCAGCTTGGCCAAAACTTAAGTCATATCGATGCATATAATGGTGAGTAAAAGGTACATGCGGAAGTATGACACATGTGTTGGGCATGAAGCCCATATAAATAAGCTTTTGTTAAAGAAGCCCCCAGGTATAACGAGTGCGAGTAGCACATCAAGTGAGTGCGAACAAAGCGCAGATCAGCCCTCAAAAGGCTTGTACTGGAAGAGGGAGGAAAAAGGAGGGAAAACAAAGACAGTGAAAAAATATGAAAGGTGGACGGAGGAAGGAGACGAACTCTGAGTCCGGCGCTTGGCGTAGAATCTTCGGAGACGGGCTGCATTCCATGGGTTTGGCTCGAGTCGGTTGTTAGATGCGTTGCGTAGACGGTATGCACCGTCGGTAAGGACTTGGTCTATGATGAAGGGACCTTCCCATTTGGGCTTAAGTTTGTCCTTTTTCTTGTCCGGCAGGCGTAGAACTAGCTCGCCAACATTGTAAGTTTTGGCCCGTACTTCTCTGCTTTGATATCTTCGAGCCTGCTACTGATAGAATGTGGAACGGGATTTTGCCACGTCGCGCTCCTCCTCTAAGGCGTCCAAACTGTCCTGCCGATCCAACTCGGCTTCTATTTCTTCGTACATGCGCACACGAGGTGAGTCATGAATTATATCGCAGGGCAAAACTGCCTCAGCGCCGTATACCATAAAAAATGGTGTCAATCCGGTAGTGCGGTTTGGCATGGTCCGCAGCCCCCAGAGTACGGAGTCGAGCTCCTCTACCCAGTGCGTGTTAGATTCCGTGAGGGACCGCACTAATCTGGGTTTAATGCCGCTCATGATTAGACCATTTGCTCGTTCCACTTGACCGTTAGTTTGAGGGTGGTAGACTGAAGCGTAGTCGAGCTTGATGCCCATGTTTTTGCACCAGAGTTTAACCTCGTCGGCCGTGAAATTCGTGCCGTTATCAGTGATGATGCTGTGGGGGACGCCAAAATGGTGTACTACCCCGGATATGAAGTCTATCACAGGTCCGGATTCTGTCGTTTTAACCGGCTTGGCCTCTATCCATTTGGTGAATTTGTCCACCATGACCAATAAGTATTTGTGCTTGTGGGTTCCCCCTTTAAGGGGTCCAACCATGCCAAGCCCCCAGACCGCGAACGGCCAAGTGATGGGTATAGTTTTGAGGGCGGTGGGTGGCATGTGGCTTTGATTAGCAAAGAGCTGGCAACCGACGCATCGTTGGACTAAGTCCTGAGCATCTGCCTGGGCTGTCGGCCAATAAAATCTTGTACGGAAGGCCTTGCCTACAAGGGCCCGGGCTGCGGCGTGGTGCCCATCGAGTCCGGCGTGAATTTCAGCCAGGAGATTTCGCCCTTCCTCTTTGGAGATACACCTTTGAAGGACTCCGGTTGTGCTTTTCTTGTAAAGTTCTCCCTCATGGACCTTGTAGGCTTTAGATCGCCGAACTATGCAGCGGGCCTCATTTTGGTCTTCGGGAAGTTCCTGCCTGATTAAGTAGGCTAGGAATGGTTTCGTCCACGGGGCAATTACTGCCATTATTTCGTGGGCTGAAGGTGTTATTTCATTGGCTGAGCCACCGATTGTGTCAGAATGTTCTGTGTTGGGTGGTGCAGTTGGTTCCGGGTTGTTATTTCCGGACTCCTCTTCCCATAATACGGACGGCTTAAAGAGCCGTTCTAGGAAGATGTTTGGAGGGACGGCGTCGCGTTTTGCGCCGATGCGTGCCAACACGTCTGCTGCCTGGTTATTATCCCGGGCTACATGGTGGAATTCGAGTCCTTCGAACCGGGCTGACATTTTTAGGACGACGTTATGGTAGGCTGCCATTTTCGGATCCTTGGCGTCAAAGTCTCCATTTACTTGGGATATTGCGAGGTTTGAATCCCTGCGCACCTCTAGGCGTTGAATACCCATGGAGATTGCCATCCGGAGGCCATGTAGAAGGGCCTCGTATTCGGCTGCATTGTTGGAGTCCATGTACATTATTTGAAGTACGTATTGGACCGTGTCTCCGGTTGGGGACGTCAAGACGACGCCAGCCCCCAAGCCAGCCAACATTTTGGAGCCGTCGAAATGCATGATCCAATTGGAGTATGCGCCGTACTCTTTAGGGAGTTCGGCTTCGGTCCATTCGGCGATGAAGTCAGCTAAAACTTGTGACTTTATAGCTCGCCATGGTTTGTAGGTTATGTCAAATGGTAAGAGCTCAATGGCCCATTTTGCAATCCTGCCCGTCGCGTCGCGATTGTTTGTAATATCATTGAGAGGTACTTCGGAGGCCACCGTTATGGAACACTCTTGAAAGTAGTGTCGTAGCTTCCGGGATGCCATGAACACCGCATACGCTATCTTTTGATAATGTGGGTACCGGGACTTGCATGGAGTTAAGACAGTGGATAAGTAGTACACTGGTTTTTGAAGAGGGAATTTGTGCCTTTCTATTTCTCGTTCGATGACGAGTACGGTGCTGACAACTTGATGTGTTGCCGCGATATATAATAACATAGGTTCGCCCAGGTTGGGCGCGGCCAGGACCGGATTTGTTGCCAATATGGCCTTAATTTCTTCGAGTCCGGCCGTGGCAGCATCCATCCATTCAAAGTGTTCGGTGCGCTGGAGGAGGCGATAGAGGGGCAGCGCCTTTTCTCCCAAACGAGAGATGAAGCGGCTTAGAGCCGCCACGCATCCAGTTAGTTTTTGTATTTGTTTGAGGTCTTTTGGGATATCCAATTGTGACAGAGCCCGGATCTTGGCTGGGTTTGCTTCAATTCCTCTACCGGATACAATGAAGCCCAAGAGCTTTCCGGCTGGTACGCCGAAAACACATTTTTCCGGGTTGAGCTTAATGTCGTATGCTCGGAGATTGTCGAATGTAAGCCTCAAATCGTCTACTAGAGTTTCGACGTGTTTGGTCTTAACGACCACATCGTCTACGTATGCCTCCACTGTTTTGCCTATCTGGATAGCCAGACATGTCTGAATCATGCGCTGATATGTTGCGCCGGCGTTTTTGAGTCCGAAGGGCATTGTGTTGAAGCAGAATAGTCTGTATGGAGTAATGAATGTCGTTGCGGCCTGGTCTTTTTCCGCCATATTGATTTGATGGTATCCGGAGTATGCATCGAGGAAGCACAATGAATCGTGCCCTGCGGTAGCATCGATGATTTGGTCGATGCGAGGGAGAGGGAAAGGGTCCTTTGGACAGGCCTTGTTAAGGTCTTTGAAATCGACACAAAGGTGCCAGGATTTGTCCTTTTTTGGTACCATTACCAGGTTGGCTAGCCAGTCCGGATGTTTTATATCTCTGATGAATCCAACTTCTAAGAGTTTGGCTAGCTCCTCTCCCATTGCCTGTCTTTTGGGTTCGGAAAATCGCCGAAGAGCCTATTTGACTGGCTTGTATCCTTTTAGGATATTTAGGCTGTGTTCTGCCAGCCTGCGTGGGATTCCTGGCATATCTGAAGGGAGCCAGGCAAAAATGTCCCAATTTTCCCGAAGGAATTCTCGTAGTGCGGCTTCTACATCAGGATTTAATTGTGCCCCAATGGAGGTCGTCTTTGTGTGGTCCATTGGATGGACCTGGAATTTGACTATTTCATCTGCTGGTTTAAAAGAGGTGGACTTAGACCTCTTATCGAGTATCACATCGTCCCTATCCACCATGGAACACAGCGCAGTGAGTTCCTCTGCCGCTAGGGCTTCGGATAATGCCTCTAGGGCCAGTGCAGCTGTCTTATTTTCAGCGCGGAGTGCTATATCTGGATCACTGTCAAGAGTGATTATTCCATTGGGCCCGGGCATTTTGAGCTTCATGTACCCGTAATGGGGTATAGCTTGGAAGATTGTGAATGCCTCTCGCCCTAACAAGGCGTGATATCCGCTGCCGAATGGGGCCACTTGGAACGTGACCTCCCCGGACCTGTAATTGTCCGGCGAGCCGAACACTACATCTAGTGTGATTTTTCCTGTGCAGCGTACTTCTCGACTAGGGATTATTCCTCTGAAGGTTGTGCTGCTTTGCTCAATGTGGCTCCAGTCAATTTCCATTTTTTGGAGGGTTTCCTCGTAGATGAGGTTTAATCCGCTGCCGCCATCCATGAGTACCTTGGTAAGACGAAAGCCGTCCACTATCGGACTGAGGACCAATGCGGCTGGTGCTCGGGCTGTTCGGAATTTAGGTTCGTCGCTGGCATTGAAGGTGATAGCCGTGTCGCTCCATGGATTTGTTGTTGCTACTTGGTAGACTTCGGCGAGGCTGCGAATTGTTCGTTTCCGCATGTTATTTGATGTGAAAGTCTCGAAGACTGTTAATACCGTACTGGTACTGTTGGGCTGGTTACCCGGGGCTAGAAAGCCTTCGCCACTTTTGGCCACCTGCCGTAGTATCCAACATGCTCGAAGGCTATGTGTTGGAGCGGTGCCCTCTGTACTGTGGATTTTACAGGGTCCGTTGAGCCATCCCTCCAGTACGGTTGCGTGCCCTTTAGGGGTTTTTTGCTTTTTGGTTTTTAACCCAGGTGCTTGAGTATGACGCATCCTTTTATTTCGAACTAGGGTTGTATTCAGGGCCGGATTGTCCCAAAACCTGGTTTCGGTTTTCCAGGCACTCTCCATCGCACAGTATTTTTGTACTATGGTCGCCAGGTCAGCGAAGCGTGTAACTTCGCGATGACTTATGGCATTCATGATTCCCTTGTCTGTGCAATTGTTGCAGAAAATTGAGATTGCGCTTTCCTCACGGCAGTCCTTTATCCTGTCCATGACCAGGAGGAATCTGGCCCAGTAATGATGTACTGTTTCATCGGGCTCTTGTCATATTTGAGATAGATCGCTTATGTTTGGGTGGGTGGGCGGAATTAAATTCGGAACCCTGCCCAATCTGAGGCTCAAAGGCCGAGAAGTTTCCGAATTTGGAAGCTTGGATTGCTGGATGTTATCCAATAAATCTGGTCTGATGCCTGACTTTAGGTTCAGTAGTTGATTGACATCCGTCCCTCCACGGGAATCCGGCATGAAGGGATCGGGAATCCGGACATAACTGGTCTTTAACATAGAGGAAGAGTCGTCGCGTTGTTTCTCTACCACGACAACGTGGTGGGTAGCCTGGGGAGAGTTAATTTCTCTCAGATCGGTTTTAAGCCCAATCTGATCGTAGTCTGTGGCGACTCCCAGGGCGGCGATGCGATCCAAGAGCTCATTTACGGAGGAGAGCTCCATCGGATCTAGCTGCTCGGCGAATTCCGAGTTGACGTGAAGATCGCTTTTGATGACTCGAGAGGTCATTGTCGGAGCGGCAGCCGAACAGGCGGTCATAAGAAAACCGCCTAGCCGGATAGTTTGGCCGGTGGCCAAAGCTCCCTTGATGACGGCGCCGTCTTTAAAGACGGGAAAAGGCATCCCTCCTGATTGCGATGGCACAGAGGAACTCTCAATGAAAGCACCAATGTCGGTGTCAAAACCGGCGGATCTCGGGTAGGGGGTCCTGAACTGTGCGTCTAGGCGGATGGTAACAGGAGACAAGGGACATGATGTTTTACCCAGATTCGGGCCCTCTTGATGGAGGTAAAACCCTACGTCCTGCTTGATTGATATTGATGATGTGGGTATTACAAGAGTAGATCTACCACGAGATCAAGGAGGCTAAACCCTAGAAGCTAGCCTATGGTATGATTGTTGTTCGTCCTACGGACTAATGCCATCCAGTTTATATAGACACCGGAGAGGGCTAGGGTTACACAGAGTCGGTTACAATGGTAGGACATCTACATATCCGTATTGCCAAGCTTGTCTTCCACGCCAAGGAAAGTCCCATCCGGACACGGAACGAAGTCTTCAATCTTATATCTTCATAGTCTTGGAGTCCGGCCGATGATGATAGTTCGGCTATCCGGACACCCCCTAATCCAGGACTCCCTCAGGGGGACTTATGGAAATGTGCCCTAGAGGCAATAATAAAATGGTTATTATTATATTTCCTTAATCATGATAAAGGTTTATTATTCATGCTAGAATTGTATTGACCAGAAACTTAAATACATGTGTGGATACATAAACAAATAATGTGTCCCTAGTGAGCCTCTAATAGACTAGCTCGTTGATCAAATATGGTTAAGGTTTCCTAACCATAGATATGAGTTGTCATTTGATAATAGAATCATTTCATTAGGAGAATGATGTGATGGACACAACCCAACCATTAGCATATCATATGATCGTTCAGTTTATTGCTACTGCTTTCTTAATGTCAAATACATGTTCCTTCGACCATGAGATCATGTAACTCTCGGGTACCGGAGGAAGACCTTGCGTGTGCGTAGAATTTTTTTTGTTTTCCATGCAACTTTCCCCAACATTAATATGGTGTGAGGTGGCGTACACCATGTTTCTTCTGATTGTGTATGCACCGAAATCTTATATCTTATATATATACCAACTATAAAAGTGGAGGTGTTGATCTCCAAATTAATTTATTGCAACAAAATTCCCTAAGTTAATGCATCGAGGTGGAGTCTACCGTATTTTCCTTGCATACACAGAGCATTAATTATGAGGTTGCACGAAGAGAGTACCATTTCCCCATGTGTACACAATTAGTTGTATTGATGTACATCACAAGGTGGGGGACAAGAGTTGTAGTAAACTCTTGCCTTAAGAAGTGCCCAAAATTCAAATGTCGAACTAAAGTTGTTGTGCTGCTCATCTTCCCACTAGCTTCGAGAAACTCACAAGGGTCGACCAGACCTGGCACATGCTCAAGTTGAACCAACACCAGCCTGATCTGACATGTCAGGTTCCCTCCCCCTCCACCCCGTGTGAACTTCGCCATCACACACACACAAATCGGATGAGGATCAAGCCACCGTACTTATTTCAAGGAAAAACATACTTATTTTGAAAGAAGTCAAACCATCAAATTGGTGAGTCTCGTTGTGTGGGATACCAAGAGGGAGCCAAAGATCCGTCCATAACTACAACTAGAACGGTGGAGGGAGAGAGAACTAATTATCCGCAAAGAAAGCAAGGTGAAACAAAAGATTGTACTATTGCATCCAAAATAGACACTAAACTGTCTTTTCCTACCTTGAATATTTTCTTACTCTAGGAAAGACGATGGATAGTAGCAAGCCATTGAAGGGCCGGGAAATGGATGGTAGATCGGTCTTGCCCCATCACGCCCTTTCCATTTCCGCCTCTATATATAGCCACCCATCACATTGCTTCGTGTGTTCCATTATAGTTCTAGATCCCTGACTCCACCGACCACCCATGCACTCCTCTCTCTCTCTCTCTCAACCAACCACACGACAGCCACATAATCCCATCAATGCATACCTTCCAAGTTAGTTTTAACAAAATATTGCTATATATTTAAGGTGGGATAAAGAAGAACGAAAAGGAATTAGAACACGAGTTCCTTCATTCCTCCAGCAAAATAATACGCTTTCCCACTATCTCCTTCTTATAAATATCGCCAACACTATCAACCAACAACTTCCATCCTTCCCATTATCCCCATCCCTCGCTCAATCCCTATAATCCTCACTTGACTCTCCATCTCAATTGAGAGCTCTTCTCATATGCTTATTCATGTCCCTGCCTTAAGACCTCGATGAAGCTCTCGCTCAGACACTCATCGCTATGTGTAGTGTCTCCGACAACCAAACCTTAGCGTATGACACATATAAGCCTATCTACGATCCAATAACTCGCTTTTTCATGTGTCTAAATCCCAGAATCCGCAGTCATATAGGCACGTCAATCTACCCATCTCGTTCACACATCCCTTGTGCCTATCCCTGGCATCTCTCCTCCATGCCAGCTCTGACTCGAGCTGCCGGGAACCATAGCGAGAATTAAAGGTATGTCCTGGTGTTCTTGGTTTGATATTGAACTTTGGAGGATGTGTGTTCCAATCTAGAAATGGACGAACGTCTTGAACCACTAGTAGCCATTACAATTTTTAATCAAACTTCCATAAAAACATACTGGTGATGGTACCTTGACTAGCTATTTTTACCATTCTAGAAGGTTGACTACTTGCATTGTTTTTGCGTGTGTTGTATCTTTATGTCAAAAACTCTATTTTGGAATTTTAATGATCTTGCAGCTGCTATGTCAACTTTATATGAGCGCACACAAATTAATGACAAACACAACATCACTTATAGTATTTAGTTGTTGTTGCCATTGGCCTAAGTTTTATATGTGATCGTTAGGTGTTGGTTTTTCCTTTTGCAAGGGGTCGTCCATTTTGGCCAAAAACAAACCAAGTGAATAACCGAAGTATTTTCATATGAAGAACACACATCAGTTGATAGTAGTGTGACCTTCCTTAGGTTCTTGAAGCTGGAAAAGCTTGTGCTATCTTCAAATATCTTGGCTTCAGTCTTAGGCACCCAAGAATGTAGTTCAAATCTGCAAATTGATCTACATGTGACTAATTTCAGATCTCCGACCAAAGAAAAGGATGAAAACAACAACTCTTGGGCCTTCAGCAATACAAAAGCATGAAAATATCAAATCTTAACTATTTGATGGCTTGGTGTGTGAACAATATAATGATTTATGCTCTGTGAGTTTTAATCGTACTGCTTTGTGCACATGCGTGCCAGCAATAACTCCACTTGTGTGCATATGACTGAGTTGTATTTTTGAAACTTTATGGCACCCTTTTGGACTATGATTATTTATTATAGTGATTGCACTCATTTTTTCCTTGCTAGGATTTCCATTTCTTTTGTTATTTGTGAGCAATACTATACATTTTACTCCCTTATCTCCAAAGATGTTCTTGTCCACAACTGTGGGAGGCCCGTCATTGCTCTTCTCAAAGTGGAAGCTGTTGGGGAACATTGCAGAAAATAAAATTTTTCCCATGGTTTCACCAAGATCAATCTATGAGTTCATCTAGCAATGAGAGAGAGGAGTGCATCTACATACCCTTGTAGATCGCGAGCGGAAGCGTTCAAGAGAACGGGGTTGAGGGAGTCGTACTCGTCGTGATCAAAATCACCGGAGATCCTAGCGCCGAACGGACGACACCTCCGCGTTCAACACACGTACGGTTGGGAAGATGTCTCCTCCTTCTTGATCCAGCAAGGGGGAAGGAGAGGTTGAAGAAGATCCAGTAGCATGATGGCGTGGTGGTGGATGCAGCATCGATCTCGGCAGGGCTTCGCCAAGCTTCTGCGAGAGGGAGAGGTGTAGCAAGGGGAGAGGGAGGCGCCAAGAGCATGGGTGCGGCTGCCCCCCTCCCCCCTCTTTATATAGGGCCCCTAGGGGGGGCGGCCCTAGGAGATGCAATCTCCTAGGGGGGCGGCGGCCAAGGGGGTGCCTTGCCCCCCAAGGCAAGTGGAGGCGCCCCCACCCCTAGGGTTTTCAACCCTAGGCGCAGGGGGGGGCCAAGGGGGGGGGGGGTGCACCAGCCCACCAGGGGCTGGTTCCCCTCCCACTTCAGCCCATGGGTCCCTCCGGGATAGGTGGCCCCACCCGGTGGACCCCCGGGAACCTTCCGGTGGTCCCGGTACAATACCGGTGACCCCGGAAACTTTCCCGATGGCCGAAACTCGACTTCCTATATATAATTCTTTACCTCCGGACCATTCCGGAACTCCTCGTGACGTTCGAGATCTCATCCGGGACTCCGAGCAACTTTCGGTTTACTGCATACTCATATCTCTACAACCCTAGCGTCACCGAACCTTAAGTGTGTAGACCCTACGGGTTCAGGAGACATGCAGACATGACCGAGACGCCTCTCTGGTCAATAACCAACAGCGGGATCTGGATACCCATGTTGGCTCCCGCATGCTCCTCGATGATCTCATCGGATGAACCACGATGTCGAGGATTCAAACAACCCCGTATACAATCCCCTTTGTCAATCGGTACGTTACTTGCCCGAGACTCGATCGTCGGTATCCCAATACCTCGTTTAATCTCGTTACCGGCAAGTCACTTTACTCGTACCGTAATGCATGATGCCGTGACCAGACACTTGGTCACATTGAGCTCATTATGATGATGCATTACCGAGTGGGCCCAGAGATACCTCTCCGTCATACGGAGTGACAAATCCCAGTCTCGATTCGTGCCAACCCAACAGACACTTTCGGAGATACCCGTAGTGTACCTTTATAGTCACCCAGTTACGTTGTGACGTTTGGCACACCCAAAGCACTCCTACGGTATCCGGGAGTTGCACAATCTCATGGTCTAAGGAAATGATACTTGACATTTGGAAAAGCTCTAGCTAAACGAACTACACGATCTTTGAGCTATGCTTAGGATTGGGTCTTGTCCATCACATCATTCTCCTAATGATGTGATCCTGTTATCAATGACATCCAATGTCCATAGTCAGGAAACCATGACTATGTGTTGATCAACGAGCTAGTCAACTAGAGGCTCACTAGGGACATGTTGTGGTCTATGTATTCACACATGTATTACGATTTTCGGATAATACAATTATAGCATGAATAACAGACAATTATCATGAACAAAGAAATATAATAATAACCATTTTATTATTGCCTCTAGGGCATATTTCCAACAGAAGCACATCCTCTACATTTTCATGTTGTGGCCCCTTGTAGCTAAAGCTAAAGTAAAATCAAAAGCTTGAAAAAACATAGAAGAAACTAAAATCACTAAGCTCCATCTTAATCCAAACCACCAATGCTCGATAAAATGACTGCAAGGTTCCATTGCATGGAAAAGCTAGAGGATGTGCTTCCACTTCAAGAGAAATGGTGGGGCTCCCATAATGATTGGAAGAACATCTTGACAGATAATATAATATATGGGGCGCTTCATTGTCAATAAAAAGGATGCAAAGCCTATCAAGACAAAAATGCAATCATAATTATAAAAAATAATCAACCATTCAAAATAGGTGTTGTAATTTTGGGAAAATGCAGCATGGTCATATGCACATAAGTGGAGTCCCACTCAAGAGTTTTTATAAGAAGTATTCAAAACAAAGGGAAACAAAATCTAATAGTTACAAAGTAATTTGTTGAGCACATGGTTGGCAAGAATGTGCACAAGGCAATACATTACAAACACATATACCACAAATGATTATATCGTTCATGCATCAATACGACAATTAGTTAAGAGTTTGTATATTTCATCCATTGTTTTAGTCGAAGATTCGAGAGTTGGTATTTTTCATCCTTTGCTTTGGTTGAAGACCTGGAATCGGTCACATGTAGAGGGGTTGAAGATTCGAACTACAATCTTGAGTACATTAAAGGTTGAACCTCACATATTCAGAGAGACAACTAGATATTCCAGCTTTATGAACCTACTTAAGTCACACTAGTATTTACTCATATATGCACACCTCCTATAAAAACACCTAGGTTGTTCAGATGGTTTTGTGCTAGCAAAAATACCTAATGACCTTTTATAAAAGGGAAAACAAAAATACCTAATGATCTATTATACCTGGAATTGGCCTAATAAGTAGGTATTAAACTTGGGGCAATTGCAGCGAGAACGAAATACTACAAGTGTTGTATATTTATGTCACTAATTTGTGTGCACTTGCGTCACAAAATTGAGCTACATCTGCACTATCACGAAATTCCCAACAATATTGATAGAAATCCACACCACATACATCAACAAAATGATGAGTCAACCTTTGGAAGGTAAAGTAGCTAGACAAGGTACCAACACAATTAAATTTCTCTAGGAGTTTGGTTCAAAGCTATGATGACTACTTGTGGTTCTAGCCGCCTAAAATTTGTAGTGGAGACCACATCCTGTTCACTGCCAGATATGTTGCCAGATCCTGATCACTGCCAGTCCTAGAGGCCGAGCCAAATGCTAGCCTTAAAAATCACCCTTTGGAAGAACATGGGCACACAAGCGCAAAGCCGCCATATGCTGAACCTATCATAGTAATGTTTTGTACATTTGATTGTGTAGTATAGCTTAAGTAGAAAATAGAGACAGTTCCCTTTTTATATTCTAAACAAAGGAGTTAGTTCCCTCTCTTATGTTCATTGAAGATGCGTTGTGCTCCAACTTCTTGTCTAGCTTCCTCCCCCTCCCACCAAAACAAAACTTCTTGCCTAGCTATTGCGGTGTTGCTTTATTTTTCCGTGGTTGACACTTCAATAGCATCACCATTAGACGTCACCGAGTATTCGTTTGTAGCTGGTAAGGTAGTTTGCTTTTACCGTCGTGTTCAGATAGTTTCCATCTTCCTAATCTTCAACAAGCCAGCAGATATGCGTTGCTAAAGAAAATGAATCATGAATGGCAAGCTACATCCGTCCAAAAAGAAGAAAAGAAAAAGGGAAAAAAAGGAAAAAGGCAAACCACGAATGGTTTGAGGTATCGCACACCGTTTCTTTCCAAACGCTCACCAGCCACTAGTGAGTGCCTTTTGTGGTGGCATACCATTTCTCCATTGCGTACACGAATTGGAGTAAACTCTTGCCTTTTTAAGCCCCCCAAAACCAAAATTCAAATTTCGTAGTACCTGCTCCGCCGCGCCGCTCCTGGAAGGAACCCACGGGTCCGCTGGGCTGGAACCAATCCGGTCCTGCCAGACCTGCCGGACCTGACCCGACCCCAGAGGCAGGTGCGCGTGCCGCGCTGAACCAGCAACGGCCCCGATCCAGTGATCGATCCGCGGGGCCCGCACGTCGGTCCCCTCCCTCCCGTGCCAACCCTCCCCCGCCGTCACGGTCACGCGCAGCTCCGCCCCGACGCCACCGTACTTCTTCCTCCCCAAATCCGCCACGCTCCCCTGACCGAACCCCACACCAGGCAGCCGCTCGCCCGCCCGGAGCTCCCCTCCCCTCCCCTCCCGCCCGCCCGCCCGGAGCTCCTCCCCCTCCTCCGTCCCCCGCCGCCGCCCCGCCCTCCGCTCCAGGTAAATCTCCGCGCCTCCGCGCTCCCTCGCGCCGATTCCGACGTCGCCACGTCCTGCTATCTCGCTTGCTCGCCCGGGGCTCGCCGTCCGCGTCGCCGCTCGTCGTGGGGCGCGGCAGTGGGCAGGGCCGCTCCCGCCGGTGCCCTCTCATCTCTCCCCCAGCGTGCGTTGTTGTTGGCTAGTTGGGCGGGTTTTTCGCTTGGGGCTGGCGTGCTGGGTTCGGTGGGCCGCGCCCCGTCCCCGGTGGCCTCTCCGCTCGCCTGGATCTGGCTCCGCTCGGATCCGCTCGGGAATTTCCATTTCCACGCCCCCTCCGTCCGCGTGGCGAGGGTGGCGTGGGGTTCACGGCGGGAGGGACGGTAGAGTCACGTGTTTCGTTGTTCTGAGATGTTCACCTTCCTTTAGGGGAACGCAATGCGCGCTCGAATTTCAGGCGCAACGAGCTCCCAAGTGCTCGCGTGTTTCAGCCCTATGTAAGCTGGGCAATTGGTGCTCTCAGATAGAGTCGCGTGCTCTACTCGCTTGCGTGTTGTTGTCGTGCTTGGGCATACCAATGGTTCGAAATTCTGATGAATAATGAGTACTGTTTGTGTAACTCGTGATCTTTGCCTGATGTCATAGTGTACTAATTCTGTTGTGTCTTCCCTGTGCTGCTACAGTCAATCTGATGGGGTGGGAGAAAAACGAGAAACATCTCCTCAGCCTTAGTCTCCAAAGCCTCCAATCTTTGTGCAAGGAGTATAACCTTCCTGCAAACAAGACCCACCCTCAGCTAGCTCGCTCGCTGGCCATTTATCTCGAGGTGAGTTTCAGTATACACCATCTGCTTCAACTTTGAGTACATGTATGTATTTTAAGGCGAAGATGTTACCTAGTGTTATTGTCACTTGTTTTCTTGCTTTGCAAGGGTGAAATAAATTGACTACTGATGCGCACCATCTTTCTTTTGCAGAATGAAAAAAATAATTCAGGACCTGAAAAGGAAAATTTGACTGTTCCTACTTCTACACAGGCTTCTCCTGCTACCTCTGCTGCCATGTTACCAAATACCAAAGAAGCATCCAAATGTATGTGTAGAAACTTCTTTATTAGTTTGGCAGATGCCAATGTTTACTGGCGGACACACTCAGGGACATGTGGATGTTAGTATATCTGACAAAACCTAATTGATTGCAGGTGAGCAAGATAACCACAAAAGAGGCCCATATAGTGACAGAGATGATGATGATGTTAGGCCACCATTAAAGCATAAAAAAGTGTCTAGAAAACAAGCAGATAGAAAATTGAAAAGTGTAAGTAATTGTTACCTCTGTCAATTTTATGTTGTTACAATACATCATTTTCTCTGATTCAACCTAATGTTTATCCTTGCAATGCAATGCAATACAACTAGGATTCCGATTGTCTAACTGAGTACTGGATGCATGCTCTTTAACATTTTGTAATCCAGTCAATTTCATACTTTAGTATAAATCAATTTCATTTGTTCAAATTCAAACATATTGAGTAATCTAGGCATTTCTTGGCATGTGTTCTGTAAACTGAATTTTATCTAGTCAAATCATACTATTCAATTTTTCGGTATCAGGCTATCAGCTTGTCCGGTTTCATGGCCAAGAGAAATGTGCGGGTTAGATTATTTAGTTTTCTTGTGTAACGAATAGAGTCATATATTTCCCAGTCCTCTTCACTTGATACCTGAAACTATTTCGGTGCCTTAGATGAGATTGGCCTTGAATCAGAAATATATTATTTTATTTCGTCTTGATAGTACAATACTCTTGACATGCACTGCACTAGGGTGAAAGGAGGTTCCACCCAACTTCTATAATTTGCCAGAGTCATCCAAGATTTGAATTCCTTGGACATTTCGTGCTAGTTGGCCCATTCCTATAAAAGATAGGCTGAATCTTCTCACTCATGAAAATGTGAAATATAGTTTCACTTGTTTCTTACTGCCTAGCCCCAACTCTTATTTTGGAATGGAGGGAGTAAAAACTACGATTATTCTTTGAAATGAACAAGGTGGATATTAGCAGCTGTAAAATTTACACGTGTACATACCACCTAGATAACAATTTGTTGCTGAATTGTGCTTGGATTTGAATTCAAGTACTGGATTGTTACTACAAATAGCTGTAGTGGTGTTTTGTCCAGTAAGCTGCAAATCTAGGACCATAATATTTTTATATGAAACCTATCTTCTGCAGTTTGCTTTTTCAAAAAATAGGATACTCTTTTGGATTTACCAATTATCATCATCGTTTTTGTTAGTTGATTTTTGTCTTACGTTTAAGGTGGTGTTTCTCTGTGATCTGTGTACTCATAATGCCTGTCAAAGTTTCTGTTTGTATACAGTGCGTATCATTTCTTCATTTGTTTCTGTATCTTGAACCAGGACTCTGGTACCAGAACGAGTCTTCCTCCGATTTCTAGTAACAATGGCAAAGGAGACTGCTTTAATTCATGTTCTGGACAAGGGATTTCTCATAATGTGAAACAAACTGCTGATGGTATTGCAACGTGCTCGACAGCCCCAAAGCTTAATGGAAATCATGTTTCAGTTGCTCCTGTGAATGACACAATTTCTTTCGTAGCAAGTCATCCTGGTCCTAATGGTGTGGCATCAAAGCCTCCCAGCCATATGAAAGCTGGTACAAATGGCATAGATAAGGGCAGTGGCTTGTCTAATGAGAACTTGGCAAATGTAAAATCTCCTTTTAAACTTTTTCTGATGGATGAAGATGGAATTGATCTATTTGTTGATCTTAATTCCACTCCAGGAGATTGGGTTGGCAGCTTCAAGGGTGGAGTGAACCTCCCTCCAAGCACACATAACTCTGAAACTGATATGTTCACCAATTCTATTAGCAGCCTTCGGAATAAGAATGATCAGAACACAATGTTGCCATCAGATAATATCATTATAGACATACAAGATAAGGGACCTGAGAGCATTGCTGCTTGCACCAATTCATCACTAGGTTCAACTGATGGTGAGAATTATCGCTCCAAATCCAATCCACGTGATACCACTGCTGTAAACTCGAGGTCATCTGCATCCACATTGTCTGGTACTCCTGTTGAAATTTCTGTATCTCAGGAGGGACCTCCGGTGGTACATTCTTCATGTTTAACATCTGATGTTCAGAACAATGTGTCACTTGATATGGTGGCTGGTGCTTTGGGTAGTAATGTGCTTCCTCAAGAATCTGCTGATGTCTCCATGTTGCCTGGAAGAAGCCATGCACCCCTGACCGATGATTCCATACAACCAACTAATGAAAGCACATTTAGTCCTGGTAAAACCAAAGCTTGTGTCAAGAATGGCTGCACTCAGAATGTTTTGGATGCTCATACTGACAAAGCCGTGTCATCTTCCCCAGGGCATGTGGTTATAAGCGACACTGACAAAAACTCTCGTCCACCATCTGTGGGCAAACAGGAAATGTTAGATGTTACTTCAGGGGTTCAACGTACCCGCAACAGTGATACAAATGGACTCCTAATGGAAAATGTACCAACGGCGGCAGTGGCGATGGAAGAAGATAATGGTCATGGTGGCAGCTCGTCAGTTCGTCAACTAGTCAATCAGGCGGTAATTGCACTACCTGCCGCAAATGCCCAGTCAGATGCTAGTTCTGCAGATCGTGGCGTTGCTGGAAACTTCGACCTCACAGACCCAACACGATCATCTGTTGCTTCGGTAATTTCGTTGTACTTCAATGCTAGCTAGAAAATTAACTGTGCCTAATACTCCCTCCGTTCATAAATATTTGTCTTCCTAGAGATTTCAACAAGTGACTACATACGGAGCAAAATGAGTGAATCTACACTCTAAAATATGTCTATATACATCCGTATATGGTAGTCCATTTGAAATCTCTGAAAAGACAAATATTTAGGAACGGAGGAAGTACCAAATATAGAAATGTGCATGATGATGATCGTGATATGTGCATCTTAATTACTTATGTCCTATCTTATTGCTTAATTTTACATTCTAGGTTTTCTGGAATCTTGAAATTTTTGATAATTTAATTAATAAAAAGTTTAATCTTACAAGATATATGACCTCATGATCTCGAACTTTAAAATGAGGATCTCCTTCTCACCCTACACATGATGTACATAAATCTTTTTTAACTGATTTATTTTAGTAGGAGCCTCTACTACTGTTTTCAGTCAATTTGTTTTTCCAAAATGAGTGGTCTCAAAAGCACTTTGGTAATGTTTATTTTCAGGAAGAAATATTGACAAACTAGGAAATCCGTATTTAATGACCTTCTGACGTGCCTGTCTTCTCTTGGCTTGGATCCTTTTTCTCTATCTCTTATGTTTAACTTTCCTTTGTGTACAAACACAGAATTTGCCTATATGGCTGGGCAAGCAAGCACTTCATTGAATTGCCGTGTCCTGTTGAATTAAATCATGTTTTTCCTGCATCATTTTGTTTGGGCCACAGAACTCAAGAACACTCTTTTCATTTTCTAGCTGAAAGGTAGTATTAACCTTCCTCCGTGCAGCTTCGATAACTGTAATTGTTGCTAGACCACACGGTCCACATCGTTCACATCAACGTTGGGCCTTTTGACCCAACACGTTGGTAGTATCCCCACATGCGCATGCAGATGACCGGCATGGAAATCAAGAAGCATATACATATTATGTTTTCCCTGCCTGCATCAATGTTCTCTTTGCTGTAAAAGAACTCAAGAACTCTAAACACTGTTCATTTTCTAATTGAAAGGTCGTATCAACCTTTTGCCGTGCCATTCCAATCTTGAAGGTGGTCCTCAACTTTGACTTACTGTGGATAAATTTTATGACAAGAGCCTTGTCAAATTCCTCATAGTAGAGGGCGGATGCAAAAGCGCCATCGCTTAGGCACATCATGCGAGCTGGGAATAATGAATTGCTAGTTCGCCATATCCGTCATGGGCCTAGTGAACCAACATGTTTATGAACCCACTTACAGGGTTCTTGCTGTCATTTTAATCTTCTCAGTCTCCATGACCATCAAATGCCGTCCCATATTGGTACTGTAGACAAGTTCCATGCAAACTTGCATGGCTCCAACAGCCTTTTGTAGGGTTTGTATCCAATATGTGAACTCTCGATTTGTCAGTTCATCACATTCAAAAAAGTTTAATATTTTCTCAATACAAAATGAAGTATTGATGCAAAAAAATCCAATAGGACTCGAAAATAGCAACATAATATTGACATTCTTGTGCCAATCATAAATAACTCTCTAATTTGACCAAGGAAACTTTCTAGCCAGAATACCAATATTAATGACCTTCTATACCAGGAATGACCTGTTATTGTAGCGAAGATTCTTCTTTCTTTTTTCTTAGAGTTTTTCTTGGGTTTTCTATATGGCCAAGTAAGCACTCCTTTGAGGTGTCGTGTTTCTGTGCTTGAGCTCTATCATCTAAGGCCTACTAGTGATACATCTTCCCTGCACAAATTTTCCTATTCATTTATTAAAATGAATTGGTGCCTACATCCCCTTTTCAAACAACTTTCAAGATGGCATCTTCTATTTGTAGTCATCCATGCAACGGTTTCAACTAGTCATAGTGTCAACTCTCACTGAACTAGTAGATGCATGGCTGACTTATTTTACTGGTTTATACTTTGTAGTAAAAGGGGAAGAAAGAAGGAAAGCTTGCCTGTATCATTCTGGCCTAACTGTGGCCAACTCCACATGCCCAAATCTTAGCTCTGCAACTGCAAACCTATCTATTTGGTAATTGATATTTGGGTAACCTCATTAACTGGCATCTTTGGTATTCACTACCAGTGCCTTCATATACCATGGCTTGGTGAATCTAGTGTTTTCTTTTTCTACAGGGATTAGTGAAATGATCACTTAAAAGAAATCGTATAATGCGTTGTAAAATCATTTTCGTTTACAATGTTTTCTTTGAAATTTCATTTCCATTTGTGTGTACAAAGTTATTAGTTGTATCTCTGTGTGCCTGTGTATCTCGAAGCTGCTTCATTGCTTGCTTTCATTTCTCGTTTTTTTGGTTGATTTATTTTATTTTATCCTCTTGTGCAGGACAATGCTGTTACTCCCCTGGCCACGAATCATGGTGCAAAGTATGTTCTGTGTAAACATAGTTAGCACCTCTGTTTTTGAAGTAGTTCCTTACTTACATAAACCTTATATTTTGCAGGACAGGCAATAGTCATGATTCTGCAGACAAAGAAAAACCGTGTGATCCTGAGGAGTTGCAGGGTGTGGCTACTAGAAATATACTATGTAGGTTAAGAAGTGCTGCTGCTAAGCAGACCAAGCCCTCTACAGTACCCAGACGGTCATCAAGGCTTGTCCCAAAGGTTAGCACAGTAGTGCTCACTGCTGTTGAATTTGGTACTCAATACCTCAACCTGATAGTGATTACTGATTAGTGAAAGAGCTGTTAATCATCAATACCATAGCACAACCTGATACTCCCTCCGCCCCGTAATATAAGCGCATTTTTGACACTACACTAGTGTAAAAAATGCTCTTATATTATGGGACGGAGGGAGTAGTAAAATTGCCATGATCGTGCAAAAGCTGATTAACAGATTGAGCACAAACATTATGTGTTAAGAGGGTCCTGCAGTTATATTTTGGCTGCCTTTTTTTGCGGGGGTATATTTTGCTCCTTCATTTTTGTGTGTTTGAAAATCAATACAACTGACATGCTTTACTTCTTCCACGTGCAGTGATTGCTAAAAATGACAGGGATGAGATCCACCGCCAAGGATGATGCATAGCTTAACTGCCGTCGTAGTCGATTTCCAACAGGGAATACCTTTCTAGACTCCAAACTTCACCGTTCTCGTCGATTCATCTTGCTAGCAACTGAGTAGCCTTTTTGCATACTTCTGTCAACAGCTCAATGCCACCAAATGTTTTTTGCCGTTCTTCTCTGTTATACAGCATCTGTTATACTTCACACAGTGCCGAGCTCCGCATACACCAACCATTGTACAAACATATCATGATTGTTAGGACATTTTTGAACCTGCAGTATGTCACATTGTTTTCCAGATGGGCAATAGATGCCAGATGCCGTCGTACTGTACTGTAATATATGGCTGGTTGTGATTTGTGTGCTGTGACAGAAATGCTATCCATGCAGGAGCCAGCTCGCTGCTTATATATTTCCTGTATGGCCAGTCATTATAACGCATGATTGCCTGCCATCTGTGGCAGTCCTCCCAGTCTTGATTGATGTTGCAAGGTTTGGTTGGTGAAAACTGTAACTGGCTATATTTCTTCCCATTTTGGGGCCTGAGATCTGCCTGGTTTCTCACGCCTGAGAGGTGATGCATCTGCAAATTTTTGGTCTGATCATGTTTTGTTTGGTTTACTTGCTTCGCTGGTACAAACTCCATGCTTTTGAAAGATGGGATGAGGTGGCGTAGAATTTTCTGGGAGACAAACTTATCTGCTGGTAAAGATTGCCAAGGCTCTGATGCCATGCCAGCGTGCTTGGCAGAGCATGAATGATCCCACCCAGGTTGACATACTGATCTATTCATAGTCTCTGCGACTTTCTGTAGACCCCATTTTCCTTTACAAATGTTTTTGTTGCGGGTTAAGGCCCTGTTTGATTATCGTTTGTCTTTGAAATACAAAATACAGATCTCTGCCTATCGGTTTTGTTTCTGGCTGGAAAATTTAATACCTCTGTATTAAGTTACACGGATGACAAGCGCGGCCTAAAGGTGACTATGAAATCCAAAAGCGAAGGAAAACACCTGATGAACAAAGTACCTTGGATGTCCTCCCACTCGGCGTACTTGGCCTCCGGGGATGACAATCTGTTTGTGTCCTCCACTTGGCGTATGTCGTCCTTCGGTGACCTCTTCGTGTTCTCCTACTCCCAATTTTTGTTTTCCGAAGATGATTACTGCTCCTACAAATTTTCGGCGAGAGTAGGGTTTAATTTGAATGGTGGGTGGTGGTGTATCTAGTGCGGAGATGGGTAATAAGTTTGGAAGGCGTTAGGAGGTGGTGCACAGAGGGGAGACAAGGCTATATGTTGGGGTTATATACAAGGGCTCACACCCATTGACCAATGAACAATTTCACGAAAGGCAAGGACAATATCTGGAGAGAACAAGCTTTTATGTAGAGTGGCAAAATTGTCATGATTTTTTTACTTTTTTGGATGTCTCCCAAGGACGTGATTTTGTTTACTTTTGTGAGAAGTAGGATATGAACTTTGACATGGCCCATGGTCCAAAATGTAAAGGGACACATACTTGTTTATCCTTTACTAGAAAATTGTGTTCTCTAGGATTTTCACTGTCTAATGAGTGTAGGGTATCCTTAACAACTACTCCCTCCGTTCCTAAATATTTGTTTTTCTAGAGATTTCAACAAGTGACTACATACAGAGCAAAATGAGTGAATCTACACTAAAATATGTCTATACACATCCGTATGTGGTAGTCCATCTAAAATCTTTAAAAAGACAAATATTTAGGAACGGAGGGAGTAGAAGGAAAGATGCGCCTTGCGCCCTTGCCGCATCGTTTTGTTCACTATCATTTAGGTTTTTTTATGCGAGTCGCATTTTATTGATGTTTAATATACCCGCAGCCTCATATTTTCCCTATTCTTGTGTTTTTAGAATCATGTGAATCAAAGAGCCCCCAAACCAACAACATGATTTTTTTTATCTGGCGTGGAGCAGTGCTAAAGCCGTAATCACTGCCTTGATCCATCACAGTTTTGGACACCTGAGCTGCCGCCGATCCACTTGGTGGCAGCGAATGTTGTGATTCAAGATGGCAATTGGAGCTAGAATGATCGCTTGTTACTACTAAGTTTCTAGATGGTTAACAGATGTCATCGTTGTATTGTAGTAATATATATGGGTGGTTTTGATTTTTATGATGTGATAGAATGCTATTCATGCAAGAGCCAGCTAGCTGGTCATTTTCTGTATGGCCAGACATGATCATGCATGATTGCCTGCCATCTGTGAGACTGTGACAGTGCACCCAATCTTGCCAGATTAATGTTGTAAGTTTTGGTTGGTGAAAACTCTTACCGAATAATTTCCCATTTTGAGACCTGATATGTCTGGTTTCTCACGCTTGAGAGGTGATGGCTTTGAAAATTTTGGACCTGAACATATTTTATTTGGTTTAATTAGTTGCTTGGCTGGTACAAACCTCATGTTTTTTAACACCACCAAACCCCATGCTTTTGAAAGATGGTACGAGGTGTGAGATAGCAACGTCAATTATCTAGGAAACAAACATCTTTGCAACCATGGCTTTGATGCCATGCTCTGATGCTAGTGTGCCAGGATGTAAAGATGGTCGTACTAATCTAATCATAGTGTGTTTTCCTTTCTCAAGTTTTTAAAAGTTGATCTTGCCGCTGAGGATGGTAAGAATTATCATGTTTACTCAATAATAATAAGGCCTTTCTCCTCTAAAAAGAGTTTTATCGGGGAGAAATGACAACAAAATCTAGAAGTGAACAAAAAACGCATTTGATGAATATCAAGTACCCGGGGTTTCCTTCTAATCAGAGTATTTTATTCTCTAAAGATAACAAGTTCTTTGATGACATTGGATTAGGCTTCAACTTTCGACTGGTCTGACGATAGATCTAACATGAAAACAAGGAATGAATTTGGAAGGTGGTGAGAGGTGGGGAGGAAGGGAGGGAGAAGGTTGCATCTTATATATACGGGATCACGAACCCTATGTGTTCTGACCTATTAAATTATCAAATGTACATTTTACTATCTTCTATTGGTGATTAGGGTTTTTATTGGTGGATATGGCAAGACATAATAGTCTCAACACATGATAAGAATTTAAGGTGCCATTAGAAGATGAGAGATGAAACAAAATGACGAGGTTTCATGTTAGAGTGGTAAAGAAATCATTGATTTTATTTATTTTGCGTGAAGGTCTCCATGGTACTTAATACTTTTAACAAAAGAAAACACATTGTTTTCTTATCCAAACCAACATCGTCATGTATCCCCATAAAAAATGCCAACCAAATGCTAGCTAAATATGAGACAAGGCACATGGTTCAACCAAGAACCATCCCACATTTCTAACTTTATTCTGCTACATCTTTCTTTCCCATCTCGCAAGGCGACTAGGACAAAGCCTTCCTCCTCACGATCTCCGTTGGCGAGCCTGTGGATTCTCCTCCCCTCTACCTGCTGTTCCGGCGGTCAGTGGTGGGGAGGGGAATCCTAGTGCCTCAGTGATTACCTTTGATCCGATTTTGAACGTAGATAGTTCTAAACTTACCTAGAGTGGCCCTAGGTTATCAAACCCAGGAGAAGTCATGCCTCGGAGAGTTGATTTCTGCAAGAATTTTTTACTACAAGTGTTCCAGTTTCCCGGACTTTAAAGGAAGAAACAATCCTGTGCTTGCGCTCGAGATCCTATCTATATACTCAACATGGTACTAGTAAACACATTTACTTACCTGTTGTCAACATGTTACTTATGGGAGATGCATCCAAATAACCCCGCGACTGACCGCCGTGTCCAGGTTCTACTGTCCAACAAAGGCCCTACCATCTTGCGGGGTTACATCAGTTACTAAGGAATTAATCAGACCAACTCATTGGGTGTTTAACGACTACACCTTATGTACCCCCAAAGAATAGGTTCTAGCTACCGCACTAATCTTACTATCACCAACGTTCGGTATAGCCTTTTGCTCCTCTATGCACTTAACCTCTCGTTGATAGATCCTCGGTATCCCGGTGACCTGTGGTGACTTAGAACAAGATAGAGACAAGAGATAAAAACTGTCGTGAAAACCCACATCAAATAACGTTAATGTTAAAGTAAACCAACAATCGCTTAGTGCACATACATGGGGCTGCGAGGCTAGGCCTCAACCCTTAGTCCGAGAGGACCACTCACACATCGTAGATGAATCAGAAACACCAGACATTGTAGAAATTGATACTTGATGATGAATGATTATAGTCTTCCAATGCTTGCAGAATGCGATGTTCTCCTGATTACAAGTGTAATGGCTATGGAGATGGGGATTATGGAGATGGAGAGTGGCTATGGAGATTGTGTGGTGGCTGCTGTAGATGGAAATGGTGGCGACGGTTGTGAAGGGTCTTTGGTGGGGCCATCAGGGCTTTATTGCAAAATTTTCACCCCCAACCAACAGGTGAGGCTATCAGTGTTTTACTGTGAAATGTCACATCACCTCGCCACGTTGTCCTTACGATTGTCGCCCACTTAGCGGTTGGACCGGTCAATTGTATGCCAGCTAAACAAAATATGTACACAAAAACATATCAGGGACTTTATGTAAACCCCTTTAGCGAGTTTAATGACCGTATTTTAGGTATTTTAAAGTACAGGGACTAAACTGGGTGCTAGAACAAGTTGAAGTTTTCTCTTCGGCCGCATATCTAAGCAGGTTGTGAGACGTGAGATCTGCTCACCAGGCGCGGCCAGCCCCAGGTTTTCCATGAGCACAGGTTGAGCCTTCTTTTTTTTTCGAAACGGAGGCAAAAGATTTGCCTCATCGATTAAATAAGAGAGAGTAGATAAGAGTGTTACAACAACCACCTTAAGCACGACATGCGGACTACTCTCGATATACAATACGCCCTAGTTTCTTTGCTCCAGCTGTAACCCAAAGCTTGGCCTCCTCCAGGATTGTGTTAAGAAGAATAGGCGGCGGAGCACTTTTGTGTCGGAACACCCTAGCATTACGTTCATTCCAGATGGTCCAGGAGACAAGGAGGGTTAGGGAGGCCAGGGCACTCCTGTTGGGGACGTGGCTCCCAGTACCATCCTCCCACCAATCTAGGACGGAGCCATGAAGATGCCACCTGGAGGTCTCAATGTGATGAAGACCGAGCTTGGCCGCGAGAGACCTCCAAAGCCGAATAGTGAAGCGGCACTTGAAGAGAAGATGAGCACCTGTTTCCTGCTCCCTAGAACAAAGAGGGCACAGACCGCAGTTGGCCCACCCGCGCCTCTCCAGGCGGTCCGCAGTCCAGATCCTATCTTGGATAGCCAACCAGGCAAAGAATTTGATCTTCGGAGGAGCCCAAACTTTCCAGACCATGCGATCCATTGGTGACAAGGTTAACCCAAGAAATTGAGCTTTATAAGCACTGGCTGTCGAGTACACCCCATCATTGGAATGCTTCCAGGTGATGTCGTCCTCCCGATGCTCATCAAGATGGACGTCATCCAGAAGCATCGAAAGAGTGAAAAACTCACGAATGTGATCTCCGGTGATGACGGTGTTGTAGATGATTTTGAAGATCCAAGCGTTCCCTCTAATAGCCTCCCTAACCTTCCAGTTCTTTCTCCTGGAGGCCTCATAGATGTGTGGGGCGATCTCTTTGGGCATACGGCCAAGGAGCCAAGGAGAATCCCAGAAAGGCGTTTTGGCTCCATTTCCCAGAGTAATGGTGGTGGAGGCATAAAAGAAGCTAAGATCATCCTCTGAACAGGGGTTGCCATAACCAACCCACAGTCTGTGGGGCTCCTTCCATTCGAACCAAGGCCACCTAAGGCGAAGGGCACGCGCAAATTTTTCAGAGTTAAGCACCCCCAAGCCACCATACTCCTTGGGCCTACAAACTGTGTCCCATTTCACTTTGCACTTGGCTCCCGTAGTCTTGTCAGCACCTGACCAGAGAAAAGCCCGTTCAAGCTTGGTCAGACTATGAAGAGTGCCTTTAGGCACGATGAGCGGTGTGACTGAGAACACCGCTTGGGAGCAAAGGACTGATTTGACAAGGGCCGTGCGGCCCATAGCTGTGATGTTTTGGCCTTCCCAAGTAACCAATTTTCCGGCCGCCTTGTCTTCGAGATACTGAAAATCCACCCGCTTGAGCTGCCAGACCGATAGCGGGAGGCCTAAGTATTTGACCGGGAATGACGCACGGGTGGCCGGCAAGCTCCCAAGGATTGGCTCAAGATGAATGTGGGCACATCTAATTGGCATGACCGAGCTCTTCTGGAAGTTGCAACAGAGGCCCGTAACCTCTCCAAAGCCTCTCAAGATCGCTGCAAGGTTGTCAATGTCCTGCTTGAGAGGAGCCACAAAGACGGCCGCGTCATCAGCATAAAGCGAAGTCCGTATCTCGGGCCCCCGTTGTTGGAAATATGCCCTAGAGGCAATAATAAAAGTATTATTATATTTCATTGTTCATGATAATTGTCTTTTATTCATGCTATAACTGTATTATCTGGAAATCGTAATACACGTGTGAATACTTAGACCACACTATGTCCCTGGTAAGCCTCTAGTTGACCAGCTCGTTGTGATCAACAGATAGTCATGGTTTCCTGACTATGGACATTGGATGTCGTTGATAACGGGATCACATCATTAGGAGAATGATGTGATGGACAAGACCCAATCCTAAGCATAGCATAAAAGATCGTGTAGTTCGTTTTGCTAGAGCTTTGCAAGTGTCAAGTATCTCTTCCTTCGACCATGAGATCGTGTAACTCCCGGATACCGTAAGAGTGCCTTGGGTGTATCAAACGTCACAACGTAACTGGGTGACTATAAAGGTGCATTACAGGTATCTCCGAAAGCAGCTGTTGGGTTGACACGGATCGAGACTGGGATTTGTCACTCCGTATGACGGAGAGGTATCTCTGGGCCCACTCGGTAATGCATCATCATATTGAGCTCAATGTGACCAAGGTGTTGGACACGGGATCATGCATTACGGTACGAGTAAAGTGACTTGCCGGTAACGAGACTGAACAAGGTATTGGGATACCGACGATCGAGTCTCGGGCAAGTAACGTACCGATTGACAAAGGGAATTGCATACAGGGTTTGATCGAATCCTCGACATAGTGGTTCATCCGATGACAACATCGAGGAGCATGTGGGAGCCATCATGGGTATCCAGATCCCGCTGATGGTTATTGACTAAGAGCGTCTCGGTCATGTCTGCATGTCTCCCGAACCCGTAGGGTCTACACACTTAAGGTTCGGTGACGCTAGGGTTGTGAAGATATGTATATGCAGAAACCCGAATGTTGTTCGGAGTCCTGGATGAGATCCCGGACGTCACGAGGAGTTCCGGAATGGTCCGGAGGTAAAGAATTATATATAGGAAGTGCTATTTCGGGCATCGGGACAAGTTTCGGGGTTATCGGTATTGTACCGGGACCACCGGAAGGGTCCCGGGGGTCCACCGGGTGGGGCCACCTGTCCCGGGAGGCCACATGGGCTGTAGGGGGTGCGCCTTGGCCATCATGGGCCAAGGGCACCAGCCCCTATAGGCCCATGCGCCTAGGGTTTCCCCCTAGGAGGAGTCCTAGTGGTGGAAGGCACCCCTAGGTGCCTTGGGGGGGAGGGAAACCTCCCCTAGGCCGCCGCCCCCCCTAGTAGATCTCATCTACTAGGGCCGGCGCCCCCCCTTGGCACCCCTATATATAGTGGGGGAGAGGAGGGACTTCATACACCAGCCCCTGGCGCCTCCACCTCCCCCCCGTTACGTCTCTCCCTCGTAGTCTCGGCGAAGCCCTGCTGCTGTGACGCCCTGCATCCACCACCACGCCGTCGTGCTGCTGGATCTTCATCAACCTCTCCTTCCCCCTTGCTGGATCAAGAAGGAGGAGACGTCTCCCGTCCCGTACGTGTGTTGAACACGGAGGTGCCGTCCGTTCGGCGCTGGTCATTGGTGATTTGGATCACGTCGAGTACGACTACATCATCACCTTGCAAGCTTCCGCACGCGATCTACAAGTGGTATGTAGATGCAAACTCTCTCCCTAGACTCGTTGCTTAGATGAACTCATAGATGGATCTTGGTGAAACCGTAGGAAAATTTTTAATTTTCTGCAACGTTCCCCAACAGTGGCATCATGAGCTAGGTCTATGCGTAGTTCTCTTTGCACGAGTAGAACACAACTTTGTTGTGGGCGTGGATTTTGTCATCTTACTTGCCTCTACTAGTCTTTTCTTGCTCAACGGTATTGTGGGATGAAGCGGCCCGGACCAACCTTACACGTACTCTTACGTGAGACCGGTTCCACCGACTGACATGCACAAGTTGCATAAGGTGGCTGGCGGGTGTCTGTCTCTCCCACCTTAGTTGGAGCGGAATCGATGAACAAGGCCCTTATGAAGGGTAAATAGAAGTTGACAAAATCACGTTGTGGTGATTCGTAGGTAAGAAAACGTTCTTGCTAGAACCCAATTGCAGCCACGTAAAAGATGCAACAACAATTAGAGGACGTCTAACTTGTTTTTGCAGCGATTGATCATGTGATGTGATATGGCCAGAAGTTGTGATGAATGATGAATTGTGATGTATGAGATCATGTTCTTTGTAATAGGATTCACGACTTGCATGTCGATGAGTATGACAACCGGCAGGAGCCATAGGAGTTGTCATTATTTTTTTGTATGACCTGCGTGTCATTGAATAACGCCATGTAAACTACTTTACTTTATTGCTAAACGTTAGTCATAGAAGTAGAAGTAGTCGTTGGCGTGACAACTTCATGAAGACACGATGATGGAGATCATGATGATGGAGATCATGGTGTCAAGCCGGTGACAAGATGATCATGGAGCCCCGAAGATGAAGATCAATGGAGCTATATGATATTGGCCATATCATGTCACAACTATATAATTGCATGTGATGTTTATTATGTATTATGCATCTTGTTTACTTAGGATGACGGTAGTAAATAAGATGATCCCTTATAAAAATTTCAAGAAGTGTTCTCCCCTAACTGTGCACCGTTGCTACAGTTCGTCGTTTCTAAGCACCACGTGATGATCGGGTGTGATGGATTCTTACGTTCACATACAACGGGTGTAAGACAGTTTTACACAGCGAAAACACTTAGGGTTAACTTGACGAGCCTAGCATGTGCAGACATGGCCTCGGAACACGGAGACCGAAAGGTCGAACACGAGTCGTATGGAAGATACGATCAACATGAAAATGTTCACCGACGATGACTAGTCCGTCTCACGTGATGATCGGACACGGACTAGTCGACTCGGATCGTGTAACACTTAGATGACTAAAGGGATGTCTAATCTAAGTGGGAGTTCATAATTTGATTAGAACTTTATTATCATGAACTTAGTCTAAAACCTTTGCAAATATGTCTTGTAGATCAATGGCCAACGCTAATGTCAACATGAACTTCAACGCGTTCCTAGAGAAAACCAAGCTGAAAGATGATGGCAGCAACTATACGGACTGAGTCCGGAACCTGAGGATCATCCTCATAGCTGCCAGGAAACAATATGTCCTAGAAGGACCGCTAGGTGACGCTCCTGTCCCAGAGAACCAAGACATTATGAATGCTTGGCAGTCTCGCGCTGATGATTACTCCCTCGTTCAGTGCGGCATGCTTTACAGCTTAGAATCGGGGCTCCAAAAGCGTTTTGAGCATCACGGAGCATATGAGATGTTCGAAGAGCTGAAACTAGTTTTTCAAGCTCATGCCCGGGTCGAGAGATATGATGTCTCCGACAAGTTCTACAGTTGTAAGATGGAGGAGAACAGTTCTGTCAGTGAGCACATCCTGAAGATGTCTGGGTTGCACAACCGTATGACCCAGCTGAACATTAACCTCCCAGATGAGGCGGTCATTGACAGAATCCTCCAGTCGCTCCCACCAAGCTACAAGAGCTTTGTGATGAACTACAACATGCAGGGAATGGAAAAGACCATTCCTGAAGTGTTCTCGATGCTGAAGTCAGCAGAGACTGAAATCAAGAAAGAACATCAAGTGTTGATGGTCAATAAGACCACTAAGTTCAAGAAGGGCAAGGGTAAGAAGAACTTCAAGAAGGACGGCAAAGATGTTGCCGCGCCTGGTAAGCCAGTTACCGGGAAGAAGTCAAAGAATGGACCCAAGCCTGAGACTGAGTGCTTTTATTGCAAGGGGAAGGGTCACTGGAAGCGGAACTGCCCCAAATACTTAGCGGATAAGAAGGCCGGCAACACCAAAGGTATATTTGATATACATGTGATTGATGTGTACCTTACCAGTACTCGTAGTAACTCCTGGGTATTTGATACCGGTGCCGTTGCTCATATTTGTAACTCACAGCAGGAGCTGCGGAATAAACGGAGACTGGCAAAGGACGAGGTGACGATGCGCGTCGGGAATGGTTCCAGAGTCGATGTGATCGCCGTTGGCACGCTGCCTCTACATTTACCTACGGGATTAGTTTTGAACCTTAATAATTGTTATTTAGTGCCAAGTTTGAGCATGAACATTGTATCTGGATCTCGTTTAATACGAGATGGCTACTCATTTAAGTCTGAGAATAATGGTTGTTTGATTTATATGAGAGATATGTTTTATGGTCATGCTCCGATGGTCAATGGTTTATTCTTAATGAATCTCGAGCGTAATATTACACATGTTCATAGTGTAGATGCCAAAAGATTTAAAGTTGATAACGATAGTCCCACATACTTGTGGCACTGCCGCCTTGGTCACATTGGTGTCAAGCGCATGAAGAAGCTCCATGCCGATGGACTTTTAGAGTCTCTTGATTATGAATCGTTTGACACGTGCGAACCATGCCTCTTGGGCAAAATGACCAAGACTCCGTTCTCCGGAACAATGGAGCGAGCAACCAACTTGTTGGAAATCATACATACCGATGTGTGCGGTCCAATGAGCGTTGAGGCTCGCGGAGGATATCGTTATGTTCTCACTCTCACAGATGACTTGAGTAGATATGGGTATGTCTACTTAATGAAACACAAGTCTGAGACCTTTGAAAAGTTCAAGGAATTTCATAATGAGGTAGAGAATCAACGTGACCGAAAGATAAAATTCTTACGATAAGATCGTGGAGGAGAATACTTAAGTCACGAATTTGGTACACACTTAAGGAAATGTGGAATCGTTTCACAACTCACGCCGCCTGGAACACCTCAGCGAAACGGTGTGTCCGAACGTCGTAATCGCACCCTATTGGATATGGTGTGGTCTATGATGTCTCTTACTGATTTACCGCTATCATTTTGGGGATACGCTCTAGAGACAGCTACATTCACTTTAAATAGGGCACCGTCTAAATCCGTTGAGACGACACCGTATGAATTATGGTTTGGAAAGAAACCTAAGCTGTCGTTTCTAAAAGTTTGGGGATGCGATGCTTATGTCAAGAAACTTCAACCTGAAAAGCTCGAACCCAAGTCGGAAAAATGCGTATTCATAGGATACCCTAAGGAAACTGTCGGGTATACCTTCTACTTAAGATCCGAAGGCAAGATCTTTGTTGCCAAGAATGGATGCTTTCTGGAAAAAGACTTTCTCTCGAAAGAAGTAAGTGGGAGGAAAGTAGAACTCGATGAAGTACTACCTCTTGAACGGGAAAGTGGCGCAGCGCAGGAAACCGTTCCTGTGATGCCCACACCAACTGAAGAGGAAAACAATGATGATGATCAAGGTACTTCGGATCAAGTTACTGCTGAACTTCGTAGGTCAACAAGGACACGTTCCGCACCAGAGTGGTACGGCAACCCTGTCCTGGAAATCATGTTGTTAGACAACAATGAACCTTCGAACTATGAAGAAGCGATGGCGGGCCCGGATTCCAACAAATGGCTTGAAGCCATGAAATCCGAGATAGAATCCATGTATGAAAACAAAGTATGGACTTTGACAGACTTGCCCGATGATCGGCGAGCGATAGAAAACAAATGGATTTTTAAGAAGAAGACGGACGCGGATGGAAATGTTACCATCTATAAGGCTCGACTTGTCGCTAAGGGTTATCGACAAGTTCAAGGGATTGACTACGACGAGACTTTCTCTCCCCTAGCGAAGCTGAAGTCCGTCCGAATCATGTTAGCAATTGCCGCATACTATGATTATGAGATATGGCAGATGGACGTCAAAACGGCATTCCTTAATGGGCATCTTAAGGAAGAGCTGTATATGATGCAGCCGGAAGGTTTTGTCGATCCTCGGAACGCTAACAAAGTATGCAAGCTCCAGCGATCCATTTATGGACTGGTGCAAGCATCTCGGAGTTGGAACATTCGCTTTGATGAGATGATCAAAGCGTTTGGGTTTATGCAGACTTATGGAGAAGCCCGCGTTTACAAGAAAGTGAGTGGGAGCTCTGTAGCATTTCTCATATTATATGTAGATGACATACTCTTGATGGGAAATAATATAGAATTTCTGGACAGCATTAAGGCCTACTTGAATAAGTGTTTTTCAATGAAGGACCTTGGAGAAGCTGCTTACATATTAGGCATCAAGATCTATAGAGATAGATCGAGACGCCTCATAGGTCTTTCACAAAGCACATACCTTGATAAGATTTTGAAGAGGTTCAAAATGGATCAGTCCAAGAAGGGGTTCTTGCCTATGTTACAAGGTGTGAGATTGAGCTCGGCTCAGTCACCGACCATGGCAAAAGATAAAGAAGAGATGAGTGTCATCCCCTATGCTTCAGCCATAGGATCTATTATGTATGCCATGCTGTGTACCAGACCCGATGTAAACCTTGCCGTAAGTTTGGTAGCAAGATACCAAAGTAATCCCGGCAAGGAACACTGGACAGCGGTCAAGAATATCCTGAAGTACCTGAAAAGGACAAAGGACATGTTTCTCGTTTATGGAGGAGACGAAGAGCTCGTCGTAAAGGGTTACGTCGACGCTAGCTTCGACTCAGATCTGGATGACTCTAAGTCACAAACCGGATACGTGTATATGTTGAATGGTGGAGCAGTAAGCTGGTGCAGCTGCAAGCAGAGCGTCGTGGCGGGATCTACGTGTGAAGCGGAGTACATGGCAGCCTCGGAGGCAGCACATGAACCGATTTGGGTGAAGGAGTTCATCACCGACCTAGGAGTCATACCCAATGCGTCGGGGCCGATCAAACTCTTCTGTGACAACACTGGAGCTATTGCCCTCGCAAAGGAGCCCAGGTTTCACAAGAAGACCAGGCACATCAAGCGTCGTTTCAACTCCATCCGTGAAAATGTTCAAGATGGAGACATAGAGATTTGCAAAGTGCACACGGATCTGAATGTCGCAGATCCGCTGACTAAACCTCTCTCGCGTGCAAAACATGATCAACACCAGAACTCTATGGGTGTTCGATTCATCACAATGTAACTAGATTAGTGACTCTAGTGCAAGTGGGAGACTGTTGGAAATATGCCCTAGAGGCAATAATAAAAGTATTATTATATTTCATTGTTCATGATAATTGTCTTTTATTCATGCTATAACTGTATTATCTGGAAATCGTAATACACGTGTGAATACTTAGACCACACTATGTCCCTGGTAAGCCTCTAGTTGACCAGCTCGTTGTGATCAACAGATAGTCATGGTTTCCTGACTATGGACATTGGATGTCGTTGATAACGGGATCACATCATTAGGAGAATGATGTGATGGACAAGACCCAATCCTAAGCATAGCATAAAAGATCGTGTAGTTCGTTTTGCTAGAGCTTTGCAAGTGTCAAGTATCTCTTCCTTCGACCATGAGATCGTGTAACTCCCGGATACCGTAAGAGTGCCTTGGGTGTATCAAACGTCACAACGTAACTGGGTGACTATAAAGGTGCATTACAGGTATCTCCGAAAGTAGCTGTTGGGTTGACACGGATCGTGACTGAGATTTGTCACTCCGTATGACGGAGAGGTATCTCTGGGCCCACTCGGTAATGCATCATCATATTGAGCTCAATGTGACCAAGGTGTTGGACACGGGATCATGCATTACGGTACGAGTAAAGTGACTTGCCGGTAACGAGACTGAACAAGGTATTGGGATACCGACGATCGAGTCTCGGGCAAGTAACGTACCGATTGACAAAGGGAATTGCATACAGGGTTTGATCGAATCCTCGACATAGTGGTTCATCCGATGACAACATCGAGGAGCATGTGGGAGCCATCATGGGTATCCAGATCCCGCTGATGGTTATTGACTAAGAGCGTCTCGGTCATGTCTGCATGTCTCCCGAACCCGTAGGGTCTACACACTTAAGGTTCGGTGACGCTAGGGTTGTGAAGATATGTATATGCAGAAACCCGAATGTTGTTCGGAGTCC
>NC_041389.1:495708271-495710102 GCF_002162155.2 Triticum dicoccoides
TCACATACAGGAAGTTGTCATGGATGCTGCGCCGCTTGATGAAAGCGCTTTGGGCGTTCGAGACAATACCATCCATAAGTGGTGCAAGCCGGAGCGATAGTACTTTGGCGATGATTTTGGCAATGGAGTGAATTAGGCTAATGGGCCTGTAGTCGGAAATGCCCTCAGCCCCCTCCTTCTTGGGCAATAGAACAACACTGGCAGAGTTTAGCCAGTGGAGCTCGTCTATGTGAAGGGAGTCAAAGCGTTGGACCACCCTCATGACCGTATGCTTGATGACCCCCCAGCACCTCTTGAAGAACAGACCCGTGAAGCCGTCAGGGCCAGGTGCTTTATCAGAAGGCATTACCTTGATGGCCTCCCACACCTCCTCCTCGGTAATGGTGGCATCAAGGCCATGCAAATCATGGGGTTCAACACCTAGCTCTTCCCAGTTAAAGTCCTTGGCGCTCGAACCCCTTATCCCCATCACCTCATGGAAGTGGTCGTGAATGATCTTCTCTTTTTCTCTGTGCTCGGTTACCCAACCATGCCCGTGCTTGATCCGATGAATGTGGTTCTTTCGCCGCCTAGCATTAATGCGCCGATGGAAAAATTTGGTGTTAGCATCACCATCTTTCAAATTTGCAACCCTTGCACACTGGCTCTTTCGAGCCCTCTGGAGCACCGACAAGCTAATAACCCTTCTCTCCAGTCTCGAGCGGAGGTCCCGTTCCTCAAGGGAGAGGGGTCTCCCTTCCTGCGCAATGTCAAGGTGGAGGATCACAAGCTGAGCCGCATGAAACTGGACTTTCGCCTTGGAGAAAAGCTTTTTACTCCACTCAGAGAGACGCAACGCGGTTGTCTTGAGCTTTTGATACAGAATCTGGTATGGCTCCGTGTGTCTCACCCGCTCGGCCCAAGCCTTTGAGACCACCTCGTCAAAACCCGGCAAGGACACCCAGAGGTTTTCAAACTTGAAGGACCGAGGCCGCCTAGGCCCCCTTTCGTCGGCGAGCAGCAGAGGGCAGTGATCGGAAAGGGATGACGAAAGGGCATGAAGCACATGAGTGTTGAAGGACAAGTCCCAGGTCTCATTGCAGAAGAAGGAGTCCAGCTTGCAAAGGGTTGGGTTTTCCCTCTCGTTGCTCCACGTGAACCGCCTATTCTGCAGATGGATCTCCTTGAGCTCACATGACTGCAGAGTGTCCCGGAAGCGCTTAATCCTCCTCCGGTTGATGTTTCGCTTGTTCTTGTCCCTAGCACGATATATTTGGTTGAAGTCCCCAAGCACGAGCCATCCCAAACCAGGAAGTGGCTTGCAGGAGCATAGCTCCGCAAAGAAGGCCTCCTTGCACGCATAGTCCGTAGGCCCGTAGACATTAGTCAGCTTGAAACACACCTCACTCTCGAGGACTCTGACCGAAGCCGAAAGGCAATAAGCCGAGAAAGAAATGTCGGAGACCTCGAGAACACTGTCATCCCATAGCAGCAACAAACCACCCCTTGTCCCTACAGCCGGACGTTGCGCAAAATTCCGCAGCCTGTTTCCACCGAGAAAGGCAGCAGTAAACACATCCACGTTATCCAGTTTCGTCTCTTGCAGACACACAATTTGACAGGAGGAAGACGCGATGGTAGCACTAACAGTTGCCCGCCTTGCCGGGCAGTTTAGTCCCCTAACATTCCAACACAGAGTGTTGATGGGTTGACTTAACATGGAGACAGCAGGAACACACATGGTTGAGCAGAACCATAAGAGCATAAGTCTGTGAAGAAGCATCGCAAGCTTGGAGATAGCAGGCACATTTGACTTTGGAGACTGGAGGCGCAACATCCATCCATGTGCACC
>NC_041389.1:495710112-495730677 GCF_002162155.2 Triticum dicoccoides
GAATGTTGTTCGGAGTCCCGGATGAGATCCCGGACGTCACGAGGAGTTCCGGAATGGTCCGGAGGTAAAGAATTATATATAGGAAGTGCTATTTCGGGCATCGGGACAAGTTTCGGGGTTATCGGTATTGTACCGGGACCACCGGAAGGGTCCCGGGGGTCCACCGGGTGGGGCCACCTGTCCCGGGGGGCCACATGGGCTGTAGGGGGTGCGCCTTGGCCATCATGGGCCAAGGGCACCAGCCCCTATAGGCCCATGCGCCTAGGGTTTCCCCCTAGGAGGAGTCCTAGTGGTGGAAGGCACCCCTAGGTGCCTTGGGGGGGAGGGAAACCTCCCCTAGGCCGCCGCCCCCCTAGTAGATCTCATCTACTAGGGCCGGCGCCCCCCCTTGGCACCCCTATATATAGTGGGGGAGAGGAGGGACTTCATACACCAGCCCCTGGCGCCTCCACCTCCCCCCCGTTATGTCTCTCCCCGTAGTCTCGGCGAAGCCCTGCTGCTGTGACGCCCTGCATCCACCACCACGCCGTCGTGCTGCTGGATCTTCATCAACCTCTCCTTCCCCCTTGCTGGATCAAGAAGGAGGAGACGTCTCCCGTCCCGTACGTGTGTTGAACGCGGAGGTGCCGTCCGTTCGGCGCTGGTCATCGGTGATTTGGATCACGTTGAGTACGACTACATCATCACCTTGCAAGCTTCCGCACGCGATCTACAAGTGGTATGTAGATGCAAACTCTCTCCCTAGACTCGTTGCTTAGATGAACTCATAGATGGATCTTGGTGAAACCGTAGGAAAAATTTTAATTTTCTGCAACGTTCCCCAACACCCGTCCCCGGACCTTGCGAAGGAGACCTTTTGTTGTTGCCAGATTAAGGATTTTCTGAAGCGGGTCGATCGCAATGACAAATAGCAGGGGGGAGAGGGGATCCCCCTGCCGAAACCCGCTGCCATGTTTGATGGGCGGCCCTGGCAGACCGTTGAGAAGGATGCGGGAGGATGATGTCGAGAGAAGAGCAGCAACCCAAGCACGAAATCTGGTGGGAAACCCAAGTCATTGGAGAAGCTCCAGGAAATATCCCCACTTCACCGAGTCAAAAGCCTTCTTGATGTCAAGCTTGAAGAGGAGGGCCGGAGTTTTGCACTTATGTAACCTCCGCGCGAAGTTTCTCACATACAGGAAGTTGTCATGGATGCTGCGCCGCTTGATGAAAGCGCTTTGGGCGTTCGAGACAATACCATCCATAAGTGGTGCAAGCCGGAGCGATAGTACTTTGGCGATGATTTTGGCAATGGAGTGAATTAGGCTAATGGGCCTGTAGTCGGAAATGCCCTCAGCCCCCTCCTTCTTGGGCAATAGAACAACACTGGCAGAGTTTAGCCAGTGGAGCTCGTCTATGTGAAGGGAGTCAAAGCGTTGGACCACCCTCATGACCGTATGCTTGATGACCCCCCAGCACCTCTTGAAGAACAGACCCGTGAAGCCGTCAGGGCCAGGTGCTTTATCAGAAGGCATTACCTTGATGGCCTCCCACACCTCCTCCTCGGTAATGGTGGCATCAAGGCCATGCAAATCATGGGGTTCAACACCTAGCTCTTCCCAGTTAAAGTCCTTGGCGCTCGAACCCCTTATCCCCATCACCTCATGGAAGTGGTCGTGAATGATCTTCTCTTTTTCTCTGTGCTCGGTTACCCAACCATGCCCGTGCTTGATCCGATGAATGTGGTTCTTTCGCCGCCTAGCATTAATGCGCCGATGGAAAAATTTGGTGTTAGCATCACCATCTTTCAAATTTGCAACCCTTGCACACTGGCTCTTTCGAGCCCTCTGGAGCACCGACAAGCTAATAACCCTTCTCTTCAGTCTCGAGCGGAGGTCCCGTTCCTCAAGGGAGAGGGGTCTCCCTTCCTGCGCAATGTCAAGGTGGAGGATCACAAGCTGAGCCGCATGAAACTGGACTTTCGCCTTAGAGAAAAGCTTTTTACTCCACTCAGAGAGACGCAACGCGGTTGTCTTGAGCTTTTGATACAGAATCTGGTATGGCTCCGTGTGTCTCACCCGCTCGGCCCAAGCCTTTGAGACCACCTCGTCAAAACCCGGCAAGGACACCCAGAGGTTTTCAAACTTGAAGGACCGAGGCCGCCTAGGCCCCCTGTCGTCGGCGAGCAGCAGAGGGCAGTGATCGGAAAGGGATGACGAAAGGGCATGAAGCACATGAGTGTTGAAGGACAAGTCCCAGGTCTCATTGCAGAAGAAGGAGTCCAGCTTGCAAAGGGTTGGGTTTTCCCTCTCGTTGCTCCACGTGAACCGCCTATTCTGCAGATGGATCTCCTTGAGCTCACATGACTGCAGAGTGTCCCGGAAGCGCTTAATCCTCCTCCGGTTGATGTTTCGCTTGTTCTTGTCCCTAGCACGATATATTTGGTTGAAGTCCCCAAGCACGAGCCATCCCAAACCAGGAAGTGGCTTGCAGGAGCATAGCTCCGCAAAGAAGGCCTCCTTGCACGCATAGTCCGTAGGCCCGTAGACATTAGTCAGCTTGAAACACACCTCACTCTCGAGGACTCTGACCGAAGCCGAAAGGCAATAAGCCGAGAAAGAAATGTCGGAGACCTCGAGAACACTGTCATCCCATAGCAGCAACAAACCACCCCTTGTCCCTACAGCCGGACGTTGCGCAAAATTCCGCAGCCTGTTTCCACCGAGAAAGGCAGCAGTAAACACATCCACGTTATCCAGTTTCGTCTCTTGCAGACACACAATTTGACAGGAGGAAGACGCGATGGTAGCACTAACAGTTGCCCGCCTTGCCGGGCAGTTTAGTCCCCTAACATTCCAACACAGAGTGTTGATGGGTTGACTTAACATGGAGACAGCAGGAACACACATGGTTGAGCAGAACCATAAGAGCATAAGTCTGTGAAGAAGCATCGCAAGCTTGGAGATAGCAGGCACATTTGACTTTGGAGACTGGAGGCGCAACATCCATCCATGTGCACCTAGCAAGGTTCAGAGTACAGACACAACATAGAAGAAAAGATACAGACCCCTCTGGGCCACCTAGCCATACTTGCTAACATAAGAACATGGCAGCATCCAGGGCAAACTAGCAGATCAGACTGCATCAAGGCCCACACTTCCCTGGAGCACAGCGTCATCTTGAGTCGAAGCAATCTCCAGGGCCCCCTCGCCGCCATGCTCGATCAGGGCATCTTCAACATCATTGACGGCCTTGTCGTCGAGGCGGAAGAAATCACGCATGGCCACGATGACCTCTGTGGGTAGCTGCTCCTTGAACTTGGCGGTGAAGTCGTCCAGAGTGGCTTCTGTCACATCCTTGCCATCCTTAGTAATCCCCAGTCTGCGAGCAACCAGCTGCTCAGCAGATTTGGCCACCGGAGCGATCACCGGGCCACCAGGGCGCCTGATGCGCTGCAGGGAGAGGCCACCCCTGTAGGAAATCCGCACTCCAGCCAGTGTCTTCCTGCGAGCCGCCGGCGGCCTGGGAGGCGAGGAACCAGGCGAGGCAAGGATGCCCGGCTGACGATCCACGAACAGAGGCGCCACAGCCCCCTCCCCAGCCGGGGCCACGCTAACATGCACCGGAGAAGGGGTCCGCCGCACCGAACCATCACAGAGCAGCGGCGGCGTGGGTGACCCTTCGAAGCCCGGGGGCCTAGCTGGTGAAGGTAGCGGCTCCAGCAGCATCCCAGGCGAGCAGAGAGCCAGCGTGACGGGATCGACATGCAGCAGCGGAGAACTCTGTGCTCCAGCCCTCTTGGACCGCGGGTTGGGCCGCAGCACAGAAGTTGGGGAGCGGGGCGGGGACGCCGGCGAAGAGGGAGCCTCCAGCGAGCGCCTCCGATCACCACGGGGAGAGCCGTGCCGAGTGGTGGAACGCCCACGGTTCCCAGCACGCTCCCCCTCCAGAGCGGGCAGGAGCTCCACGGCACGGTCAAGGGCACTGCCACCCGAACCGGAGCCACGCAGGAGCCCAGCGCCGGCGACCACTGCCTGAACAGAAGCCGATAGGGGAAGGTCGGAGGGCACCGCCGCGCGACGACGACCGCCCGACCGGTCCCTGGAGCGATCTTGGCCAGCCTCCCGCTGGCGATCACGCGTGTTGCGGGAAAGGGAACGACGCATCCTGGTGGCCCAGCCCTCACGAGTGCGGGCACCATCGCGGCCACGGCGCCCATCGTGGTCTTCATCATCACGCCGGTCATTGCGCCGAGCATCACGGGCCGGAGCAGCGTGCCTGTCTGGCGGGATGCAGGTACCATCGACGAACTTTCTGTACCAAGTGAACTCCTCGACGTCCGGCGGCGGCGGGTTGTCGTCATCTTCTCCGGCCTTGGAGTGGTCTTCAAGGAGGTCCAGGTGGATTATGACGCGGTGGCGAAGCCCGCGGCGCCCTCGACGCCGGTGCTCGCGGGCGGGCAGGGTGAGCCACTTCACCTTAGGGATGGCGCTGGGGTCGGCAGTCCAAGCCCAGAGCGACAGGTCACGGGTGTCCTCCTTGCGACGGGAGCGGGGCTCGATGTAGTCCAGAGAGCAGCGACGACCGATGAGGAATGTGGCCACGTACTCATTCCAGGCATGCAGGGGCACGCCCTCCAGGCAAAGCCGGACGTGCAGCAGCATGTCTTCATTGTCAGCATGAGCCTCCAGCCTCCATTGCCGCGCAAAGATGCGAAAGCCCGAACCAGGCAGGTAGTCGCGGGACACGGCATCAGCGCAGTGGTGTTGGTGCATGAAGCGGATGAGGAACCTCTCCGGGTAGTGCTTGACCACCTCGACGTCCTCCTTTCGAGCCCCCAAGGCCCTGGCGACGTCCGCCGCCACCTGCTGGCAGGAGACATCCTGACGGTCACCCTCAAGCCAGGCAACCGCCGCGTTGGTGGAGAGGACGGCCGACTCCGCTTGCATCTTGGGCGTCGCCGGGACGACGACGAAGTCTTCGGCCGGCCTGAGCGAGGCATCCCCAGGCCGCAGCGCCATGCCCAAGGGGGCGGGCGAAAACAGAGGAGGTAGCGGCACAGCACCGTGCTCGTCCGGCGCTCTGGATTCCCACCCCCGGCCTGGGCGGGAAGGAGCTTGAGCAGAGGTTGCAGCGGGGCGAGGCAGAGGAGGGGGTGGCAGGACGGGGCAGTCAAGAGAGCTCAGGGGCATCCATCTGTTACGGCAGCCCAGCGATTTATGCCCATTCTGCAGGCAGTGGGAGCAGCGAAGCGGGTCTCGGCAGCTTGAAGCTCTGTGGCCCTTGACTAGGCACCTGCAGCAACGCCCGAAGAGCCAACGCGGGATGGGCAGCGGCTTGAATGCCGGAGCAGGCAAGCCCGGCTGGCGCGGCCCTTTACGCGATGTGACCAGCGTCCAGCCGCCGGTCGCCGCCATCTCGCGCCCCGCGCCACCAGAGCCACCATCCAGCATTGAAGGCGCGCCCGCGGCAAGGCGGGGGGAGGCCAACTGCCCCCCACCACCGCAGTAAACAGGGGCTTCGTCTTGAATGCGCGTTGAGAGAGCCGCGGAAGCGGCCGGCCCCGAGCCGACCAGGGTGCGGTGCGGAGACGCCCCGACCGGCTGCGAGTCCGGGACGAACTCCACGGATGCAGTGGGGCTGACCCGACCCCGACCACCACGATATGGATCTCGATCTGGGGCCGACGAGGAACGCGCTGGGGGCGCCAGCTGCGCGAGCTGCGCAGGGGAACAGGGGGGAGCACCAGCAGGAGGAGGTGGCAGGGGCATGAACCAGGAGCCCAGCACCAGGCCGGGAGCAGCATCCGCCGGCGCCGGGACGGATGCGGGTGCGGGCGCGGGCGCCGCCTGGAGCCGCGGGGGAGGGGGCATGGTGTGTAGGTTAAATCCTATTTTTGTTGAGCCTTCTTGACCGCATTCATATCTGACTACTGTGTTATTTTAGTTAAAAGAAGGGTGATGGACACTACTACCATTTTCGTTTAGTACTCCGTATAAAGTTGATGTGACGTTTAACACTGACGTTGGACGGGTCGACAGCGTGTGCGTGCGGCCCCGTGGATGGTGACCATGCCGATGCCGATACGGCCGGGGATCGACGGCGTCCCTGCTGGCTTACGTGCGCCGCGTGGGCTTCGTCGCCCGTGGGTCTGTCCGTGTCGACGGAGTCCGGCCGCGCGGTGGACTCGCGCGTGGCGACGTCGGTCGGTGCTGTGCTGGCTGCGTGCATGCACGCACGCACGGACGGACGAAGCTGCCAATGGGCTTTCTGGATGAGTGGTCACTTTTGCTGGACATGCACATGTACGTGGAACGTGGCCGGTTGCATGGCCCTGTCGACCCCATCCCATGACTGCCGCGCGCGGAGAAGCCGGCTCAAACGGGCGACCGGTGCCGCCACGCGCACGTGCGCCTGGGGTTGGTGGAGCCGCAGCTTGACGCTCGTGCGTGCCGTCGATCGGCTCGCCGGCCGGCGGAGCCAAGATTAGTCCACGCACTTTCCACGTGCGCGCGCTACCCTCCTGCTCGCGCATGCAGGCGGCTGGAGGCCCCGGTTGCACGCGCATGGAAGCCGCGCGGGAGCTCGACAGCATGGTTGGGCAGATTTTTGAACGTAGCTGGTAGATTCACTTTTGTCTCGTCTGCCCATGTATACGCTATCCTTCTAGGGTCTTTCAAGAGGAATCAAAAAGAAATATGATAGATCTAGATATATGTTTTTACTTAGTGGCGAGAAGGAGAAGAGAAAATACCATATACTCCCTCCGTTCCGATTTACTCGTCGTGGTTTTAGTTCAAATGAACTAAAACCACGACGAGTAAATCGGAACGGAGGGAGTATATGCTTGGCTCCGTGTCTACCTACCAAAGGATTTAGGTGGTCTTGGGATTTTGGATTTGGAATTGATGAATGTTGCTCTGTTAGCTAAATGTCTTTAGAAACTTTTTAATGAACATGGTCTCCGGCAGGATTTTCTATGCGCAAAATATGTTGCTAGTTCTACTCTTGGTCAGGTTCAACTTAGATGAGGGGACTCACATTTTAGGCAGGGTTTGCTAAAAATTAAAGGGCTCTTCCTGTCTAGATTCTGGGAAGATAGATGGCTGGGAAATGAAAGCCTATCTCAAACCTTCCCAAGACTTTATAGTATTTCTCTTGATCATAACATTACTGTACATGATGTTTTTACTGGTTGTCTCTCCAAACTTTCTTTTCGGAGGGCCTTGGTTGGGGAGAAGGAGATCCTTTGGTCTAAATTACTAGACACATGTGCCCCTGTTACTTTGTCTGAATCTGAAGATAAATTGTCTTGGATTATAGACAAATCTGGAGTATACCGGTTTAAAATCCTTCTACTCGGCTATGTAGGTTGGATGTAAAGTCCCTTACAGATTTTCGTGGAAAGTTAAAATTCCTTCTAGAATCAGAATGTTCATATGGTTAGTGCTGAGGAAAAGCATATTGACCAAAGATGTTCTACTATATTTGTTTTGTGGACAAAAAGAAACGATTGATCATCTCTTCTTTGAATGTCCCCTTGCAAGTTAAATTTGGTGTGTGATGAAATGTAGTTTTGGTGTTGATTGTTCTTTTATGGACATAGAAGTTTGTTTTACTGTTTGGCTTAAAAACTTACCTACCCAGAGAAGGAAGCTATACTCAGTGGGAGTGGCAGCTGTTCCTGGGGAATTCGGACAGCCAGGAATCTAGCATGCTTTGAGCTTAAATGGCCATCTGATCCATTTGTTGTGATGTTTAGGGTAGCCCACTGGATTGAGTTCACTACAGATGAAGGAGGACGCAAAGGTGGCGCTCTGACAGGGCACAAAAATTCTGAAACGAGTCGCAACTAATGTGTTCCAAGCCAGTGCCATGGATCCCTCGACTGGAAGATGGGGGTTGAGTCTGGAGTGCACGGAGAGATGTTGTGTAATAACAAAAACCGGATTACTTTGAGCTTTGTTTTGTTCTAGCTTGAGTTAACTTTGGTTGGTCAGGTCCACCTAGTCTATACTTGTAACCAAGGATTTGGTCACCGAGCGAAAAAATCCGTTACCGCCCGGTAACCACGAATCTTGGTACCGCACGAGAAATCTCATTACCAGGCAAAAAAAACCTGATTTTGTGAATTTTGAATGAATTTTATTTGAATCCGGAATCCATTAAAAAAATTGTTGCTAACTTCCCGGCGTTTTCGAGTTACCTTGGTGTAGCTGAAAGTCTCAGTGCTACACCAATCTTTTCTTTTCTTTCGGAATCCAAATCCTTGCTTCCAACAGGTTTTCCTTTTTGAGGGAAAGCAACTTTAGTTGACGCGGAATGACGACTTTAATTGTTAAAATATGACAATTTTATCCTAGCTCGTTTTCCTGTCAGAAAATTGTCATGTTTGCTAACTACGCGTGAACTAAAGTTGCCATAAAAAACGTTCAGGTTGTCATGCATAAAATCCGGACGTTCGGGATTTATTATTTTCGTTGTTTTTTACTACACCAACTGCACAATTTTATTTTTGTTGCAAACTAAAAGTTTGCGTGTGCTGATTTCTTTCATTTTGAGTAAGAGTATCAGCGCTGCTGTTCCTGTATACATGCGCCAAAAAGGGAACAATTCTCGTCGCACCTATCCATCGAGAGGAACGGCGCCGTTCGTGCTCAATAAATGCTAAGCAGCAATTAGAGACCTGTCCCAACTTGCAACCCCTGGCGCGTACGTAAACCGCGTGCATGCATGCGGCCGTTGGAGCAAGCGCCGCGGTCGCGGTCAAGCGACCTTTTGTTCTGACCAACAGGGCACGCCGCCTTCGTAGGTCGTAGTAGGTGAGTTCCCTGGCTGAAAGGGTCGCCGGAGAATTTCACCAGACTTCATTTTTTCGACATAAATTTCGCGAGACTTTGCGCCACGCTGAAACAGTCCCTCCCTCCCGGCGGGCTGCTATATTAGGACGAGCAGCGTTGAACTGTTTGCTTAGCACTGCTAGCTCCGGTGCGTGATCTCATCACCATCTCCTCCTCCACCTACTACGTGAGCCTAATCCTCCGGCCGGCCGCGACTACGTCCATTAAATCCTGCTTCCGCGGCGCGCTCTGGCTGCGCATCTTGGCTGGCCGGTTGACTTTGTTGGGGACGGGCGAGCTCTAGCTGGAGCCGGCGGCCGGCCATGCATAACTACGGAGGCGGCGGCGGGGCGGGGGACATCGTGGAGGCGGGCGGCGAGAGGGCCGTGCTGCCCCACAGCGGGCCTCTGGTCGGGAAGCGCGCCGCCACGCGGAAGAGCGCGCGGTTCGCGGACTCCGTGTCCGCGCCGCTGCGCCGCGGGAACCACCACCATGGCCAGGACGACGACGACGACGACTACGTGGAGGTCACCCTCGACGTGCGGGACGACTCGGTGGCCGTGCACAGCGTCAAGCCGGCGCCCGGCGGCGAGGAGGACCCCGACGTCACGCTGCTGGCGCGGGCGCTGGAGACGCGCTCCTCCTCGTACGGCGGCAGGGCCCATGGCGGCGGCGTGCTCCGGAACGCGTCGACAAGGATCAAGCAGGTGTCGCAGGAGCTCCGGAAAATCGCGTCCGTCAAGCGCCGCCCCAGCCGCATCGACCGGTCCAAGTCCGCCGCCGCGCACGCGCTCAAGGGGCTCAAGTTCATCAGCCGCCCCGACGGCTGGCCCGCCGTTGAGAAGCGCTTCGACGAGCTCGCCGAGAACGGCGGCCTCCTCCACCGCTCCAAGTTCGGCAAGTGCATCGGGATGAAGGAGCTCGCCTTCGCCGGCGAGTTGTTCGACGCGCTCGCCAGGCGCCGGGACATCTCCGGGGACAGCATCAGCAAGGCGGAGCTGCTCGAGTTCTGGGACCAGATTTCCGACACCAGCTTCGACAGCCGCCTGCAGACCTTCTTCGACATGGTGGACAAGGACGCCGACGGCAGGATCACCGAGGCGGAGGTCGGGCAGATCATCGGGCTCAGCGCCGCCGCCAACGACCTCAAGAAGATCACGGAGCGCACAGAAGAGTACGCCCGGCTCATCATGGAGGAGCTCGACCCCGACAACCTCGGCTACATCGAGCTGTCCAACCTGGAGACGCTGCTGCTGCAGGCGCCGCCGACCCAGCCGACGCGGGGCGGGAGCGGGACGACCAGCAGCCGTAACCTCAGCCAGATGCTGAGCCAGCACCTCAAGCCGACGACGGAGCCCAACCCGCTCCGCCGGTGGTACCGCCGCGCCAGCTACTTCCTGGAGGACAACTGGCGCCGTTGCTGGGTGATCATCCTGTGGTTCTCCATCTGCGCCGGCCTCTTCGCCTGGAAGTTCGTGCAGTACCGGCGGCGCGCCGTGTTCGAGGTGATGGGCTACTGCGTGTGCGTCGCCAAGGGCGGCGCCGAGACGCTCAAGTTCAACATGGCGCTCGTGCTCCTCCCCGTGTGCCGCAACACCATCACGTGGCTCCGCAACCGCACCGCCGCGGGGCGGGTCGTGCCGTTCGACGACAACCTCAACTTCCACAAGGTGATCGCCGCGGGGATCACCGTCGGCGCCGGGATGCACATCATCTCCCATTTGGCGTGCGACTTCCCGCGGCTGCTGCACGCCACCGAGGAGGAGTACGAGCCGATGAAGCCTTTCTTCGGCGACGTCAAGCCGCCCAACTACTGGTGGTTCGTCAAGGGCACGGAGGGGTGGACGGGGCTGGTGATGCTGGCGCTCATGGCCGTCGCCTTCACGCTCGCCACGCCGTGGTTCCGCCGCGGCAGGGTCCGCCTCCCGGGGCCGCTCAGCCGGCTCACCGGGTTCAACGCCTTCTGGTACACGCACCACCTCTTCATCATCGTCTACGCGCTGCTCATCGTCCACGGCCACTTCCTCTACCTCACCAAGAAGTGGCAGAAGAAGTCGACGTGGATGTACCTGGCGGCGCCGATGGTCCTGTACGCGTGCGAGCGGCTGGCGCGGGCGCTCCGGTCCAGCGTGCGGCCGGTGAAGATACTCAAGGTCGCCGTGTACCCCGGCAACGTGCTGTCGCTGCGCTTCTCCAAGCCGCAGGGGTTCAGGTGCAAGAGCGGGCAGTACATCTTCGTCAACTGCGCCGCCGTCTCGCCGTTCCAGTGGCACCCGTTCTCCATCACGTCGGCGCCGCACGACGACTACATCAGCGTCCACATCAGGACGCTCGGCGACTGGACCCGGGAGCTCAAGAGCGTCTTCGAGAAGGTTTGCCGGCCGCCGACGGACGGGAAGAGCGGGCTGCTCCGGGCAGAGTACGCCGGTGACGGCGGTGCCATGCCCAGCCCGAGCAGCTTCCCCACGGTGCTGATCGACGGGCCGTACGGCGCGCCGGCGCAGGACTACAAGCAATACGACGTGGTGCTGCTGGTGGGGCTGGGCATCGGGGCCACGCCCATGATCTCCATCATCAAGGACATCATCAACAACATGAAGCGGCTCGACGGCGACATCGAGTCCGGCAGCCCCAGCGACAGGAGCGTGTCGGCGGCGTCGTTCCGGACGCGGCGCGCCTACTTCTACTGGGTGACGCGGGAGGAAGGCTCCTTCGACTGGTTCCGCGGCGTCATGGACGAGGTGGCCGAGAGCGACAAGAAGGGCATCATCGAGCTCCATAACTACTGCACCAGCGTCTACGAGGAAGGGGACGCCCGGTCGGCGCTCATCGCCATGCTCCAGTCCCTCAACCACGCCAAGCACGGCGTCGACGTCGTCTCCGGCACACGCGTCAAGACCCACTTCGCCCGGCCCAACTGGCGCAAAGTCTACAAGGACATCGCCATCGCCCACGCCGGGCAGCGCGTCGGAGTGTTCTACTGCGGCGCACCGGTGCTGATCAAGGAGCTGCGCCAGCTTGCCCAAGATTTCTCGAGGAAGACGAGCACCAAATTCGAGTTCCACAAGGAGAATTTCTAACTTTGCAGCCAGCCCAGTTTCTCTTTTCGCGAGGAAAACTCTGTTAATTCAGTACATACCCAGTTCTATAGATCGAAGTAGGTGTTGGTTGATTTTGACAAGTTGGGTCAAGAGTTTCATCGATTTTTTTTGCCTATAGAAGAATAATATCCAATGCCCCCTTGTACTGATATTCCCTTCTAAAAAAATATACAATTAACACTTCAGGTGTATGTACACATACAACTAAAAAAAACACAATAGTTATATGCAAGTTGACTGAATTTGCAATTTGAATAAGTTGATCTTGTGAGAGGAGAAATCGGTTGGAGGCGAAAGAAAAGCTAGAGGAAGAAGAAAGAAGGATGACCGTTAAATCTTAATCTAATGGTCCAAAAATAATTCAAATGTATAGTCAGTCCTAAAAAGGGAAAATATGCTAAACTTCATAGAGACTTATGGTGTGTATGTCATCACAACCGATGTTCTTCATGAAAAATCATATACTTATGAGCCATCTTAGGCCTCATGCAATGCAAGGTGCTTAGAGCGGTACCACATCGATCTCTATTCACCAATGTAAAATGTCTTGGCAGTTCAAGTACTTAGTGGCATGATTCGGTTGTTGCCGCTCAGGAGTTAGGAGCAAGGCAGACGAACCTTATCCTCTTGCGCCCGTCGCTCCCGCGAACCGCGGCTAGCAGCTCCGAACCCGGTCACCCCCGCTCCTCTCCCTGCTCCCTGCTCCTCGCCATCGCCAAAAGGTGTCGGCGGGCGCAGCCTTGCTCGCATCGGTGGTGGCGGGTCTTCCTTCTACCCTCGTGCGCCGGCGAAGGCGTGGGTCCAGGCCAGTCAGTAGGGGCACGGTGCTTCAGGCGAGGCACAACCTACTTCTACTAGGTGACGAGGGAGGAAGGCTCCTTCAACTAGTTCCGCGGCGTCATGGACGAGGTGGCCGAGAGTGACAAGAAGGGCATCATCGAGCTCCATAACTACTGCACTAGCGTCTATGAGGAAGGGGGGCGCCCGGTCGGCGCTCGTCGCCATTCTTCAGTCCCTCAACCACTCCACGCACGCCATCAACGCCGTCTCCCGCGCCCGCATGAAGACCCACTTCGCCCGTCCAAACTGGCGCAACGTCTACAAGGACATCAACCCTTAAGCACACGTAGCGCGTTGGTGTTGATCAAGGAGCTGTGGCAGCTTGCGCAAGATTTCTCGAGGAAGACGAGCAACAAATTTGAGTTCCACAAGGAGAATTTTTAGTTTTTGCAGCCAGCCCCCAGTCACAAGAAGTTTTTCTTTTTGCAAGAAAAATTGTGTCAATTTAGTACATACATCAAAGTAGATATTGGTTGATTGCAATAAGTTGGGTAGATCATTACATCTGTTTTTTTTTTTTGCCTCCAAGAATAATCCAAATGCCTTTTGTACAGGTATTTCCTTTAAAAAATAGTACTAGCCCTGATATATGTACGCACACACAACGAACAAAAGTGCTAAACTTCGGAGAGACTTTCAAGAAAATATGGGTCTCATTCCACGTGCATAGCGATGTAGCGGTTTTTCGATGTCGGCCCCTTAGGATTTTGACATTAGGAAAGAAGAGGGTTGTTTGATTAATTGATAGAAGACCGGACAAAAATCGTTACCCACGTAGAGCAACACTGGTCAATCTGGGCCATCCACATAAAGACACGACAACACTGGAGAGAAGAAAAACAAAGGCGAGGTCGTCACCAAGCGTCATCGTCAACACTCCTCCATGAGCTAGCGACTCCGACTTTACCATCGACTTCCACCAACAAAGTCCTCATCGCCGCAAACGCCGGAATCAGTGTCAGTCAATGCCAAATAGTCGCCCACCGGTGCAAGTCAGGCGCCCAGACAACTCCAACTATGAAGATAACTGAAACACAGGAGAAATGGGCAGAGTTTGCGCCAACCAACACCTCCTTGAAGACCACTTGCCACCAATCATGGTCACCACCTAGGCACCTCAAGGGTAGTCCTGGCCATGGGAAGCCCGGCCCGGCCCGAAAAGCCCGACCCGGCCCGGCCCAATGCTGCCCCAGGGCCGGGCTTGGGCCTAGTTTTTGAGCCCGAAGGCCGGGCCGGGCCGGGCCTGGGCCCGTCGTTTTTGCCATTTTTTGAAGGTTGGGCCGGGCTGGCCCGAAGCCCGACGTGCTTTTATGTGCTCGGGCCGGGCTCGGTCCCAGAAACACAGGCCCGATGGCCGGGCCGGGCCCGGGCCTGAGTTTTTTGTGTCGGGCTTGGCTAGGCCCGGCCCGAAGCCCGGCCCGGCCCGAGGTTTGGCCAGGTATACTCAAGGGCAGCTCCGACAAAGCAACAACATGGTGAGACCCAAAAGTGACATGTCGAGTACGTCGGAAAAAATCTGACAACCAAAGCATTGTCGCAACCCTATACTGCTGGCCATCATCATCATTGCCAAACTAGACATACACCACCACATTGTCGGTCTTGTGTCTGCCGACCGCACTGCCATGAGCATGTAGCACATAGAGAGTGCGAATGAGATCCCAAGTCTTCAATACGACACCCCAAAGGGGGAAGCGACAATGCCGTCGTCGTCACCCGACCTGACTGGGCATTAGGTTTTCACCCGAAGAACTGGATCTGGGGATGTGCAGGGAATGGATTCCACGCCGACGCCTCAAAGAAGGTGAAACAACGTCCATGGACACCGACCGCCGACAAGAGCCCGATAAGGTTTAGTAGTCTGGAGCACTGCCCAACCCAACACCCGCGCGCACCGCATCCCCGCTAGACCGACCGCCTCCCGCGAAGCCGATGCACTGACACATGCAAGATAAACCATCTTCTCACCACGAACTAAAGCTAACAACCCAGATCCATCCGCCCAATCAGATCCAGCATCCTCCCGCGATAGCATCGCCAAGCCCGTCAGCCATCTTCCCTCCCTTTTTCGTTGCGTAGGTTACACCTTTGGAATACCCCAAATGGGGATTTCGCTCTATTCCTCCAATCTTCACTTTACACCATGTCAGACTCTCCATCATGGTATTAGACCAAGAGTCAAAGACCCATACCATGCGACCCCGTCTTCAGTATCTTATCGTTTTCGCATAGGAGATTGAGACACAACCTTAGGGCTAAGGGGAAAGTGGATCGATTGCCCTAGAAGGGCACGCTCCAGCCAACATGAGACCAGGCCGCCACCCCGCCATGCTAACCCGGGCAGATCCGGTGGGACTGGGACAAAGGCGGTGACGCAGCCATGAGTTCCTAGAGCCACCTCCACAGGACAGGAGCAAACAACCTGGTGTCTGCCGGACCGGGCCCAAGGAGCCGCTGCACCGCGCGATAGAAGTCGCCGACGCGGAGCAAAGCAATGCGCAGATCGGGAGGAGGGCCTCCCCCACCATGGTAAACACTAGGGCGCGCGAGCAAGCTCCTCGCTGCTGCCGCCGCCGCCACCTCCAGCTAGCATCCTTCGGCGACGGCAGGGAGAGTCCAGGGAGGGGTCGGCAGCGGTGGCGGGCTAGGATTCCGCCTGTGCCGTCACAGGACCGACATGTGTGTGTGTGCGCGCGCGTGTGTGTGCGTGTGCGTGTGGGTGTGCATGTGAGCGTTGCTCCACAACTAACTGATCGCATAAGATGTCCCAAAACAATACTACTCAGTTTTATGTGTTCACATACGGGCTCACACGTCAATTAATATGTTCCAACCACTCGAGTCCAATCATGCAAACTATGATTAGCTTGACGTTTGGTGGCGTTGGTTGAGTTCGTGGATTAGTCTCTGCGAATTTCCCCGGTAGATACGCAGAATTAGCCGAAAGTGCCTCTCTGCTCTCAAGCTCATTTGAACTCGGTGAACAGTAAAACTGAAAAAAAAATTGAAGAAAATTTAAAAATTTCCAATTTTGTTTGAGGAGAAACATTGACAAAAGTTCCAAGTGCTTGCAAAAATTCATCATAAAATCACATTTCTGTAAGGCGTGGCAAAAAAAAAAAACAAATTCAGGCTCCAAAATACTTTTGAAAGTAGCATTTTCAGAGTACCGATTTTGTTTTTTTTTACCACGCCTCCTAGAAATGTGATTTCATAATAATTTTTGCAAGCACTTAAAACTTTTGTCAATGTCTCTCCCAAAAAAAATTTAGAATTTTTTAAAATTTTGTTGATTTTTTTCCGATTTTACTGTTCACCCGAGCTCAAATGAGCTCGGGTGCAAAAACTCAACGTCCAGAATTAGCTAGTTTTAGCCATCACTGCCAAACAGACAGCTGCTATACATATGCATGTACTGATGTGTCAATTCTTCTTTTTTTTTGAACATCAATACAGACACAAACGCTCATATACATGCGCATACATTCACCCCTATGAACGCACACACGCACACCCTACCCATATGAGCACCTCCGAAAGACTGAGGCGGCATATCATCTTGAGATTTACAAAGTCACCATAGGCGCCTCGTTGTCGACGGGAACGTCTCCTCCCACTGAATGCGCATCGCCGAAAATCCTGAAATAAATCCAGGAATAAATGCGAGCACCAGGATTTGAACCCTGGTGGGCTGGAGATACCACAGTCCCTCTAACCATCCAACCACAGGTTGATTCGCATGTGTCAATTCTTCTATGTTGTCAGCCAACTTGCATGCTTAATTAGTACTAGAAGCATACGCGCGCCTTGCCGCGCCGTTTTCTCTAACCATTACACAATAATGACGCATACATTCAGACAAAAATTCTTTGAACTGGACATAAATAAAAGGTTGCATTACCGAAGCCAATACCAAATTCAAAATGACAGTGCAGAGAAAAATAGAGTCCGATCGGTTTATCTAAGCTATCTAACTAATTTCAATCCTTGAAATACCATCCGTGTCTGTTGCCTTAGTCGTATTAGTGGATTACAGTGGAGTTCTTCTCCATGTTCTATTTGCAAATTTGTGTCTTCCTGAAACATCCAAAAATAAGAAATAAGCAAAGCCACCATGAATTCAATTAAATTGCAATACTGAGGTGGTGAGTAGGAATCTTGCTACACCATGAACTTTAGTTTTCCATGAACCCAAATACTTTGAAATGTACAATTAAGTGTTCTTGAAAGTGAGGAAGGTAATGCAGAGTTTAGAGTAATATAACATATATTTATTGAGCCAACTACATGTAATCCCATAGGTCACAATAGGAGCATTTTGTCCTACAACTAAAATGCAGCACCATAATTACTGAAGGCCAAAACCTGCACAAAACACTTTTAGTAATAATACCACAAGTTACCTACTGAAGCAACAAGTTGGATTGTATTATTCACTATAAATAGCATATTTGCACAATGACTCTAGAACTTTTTACCAATCCTCAGTAGCAAGCAATGCTACCATCTAGTCAAAACTTAGGAAGTTCAAGTGTAACATGGGACAAAATAAATTTTCATCTCCTCAACCTTGAGCTAATATTTTTGTAACACAATTTTTCTAGAATTCAGTACTGTAGTTGCAATGATTAAAACAATCATCATTTCAATTTCACAGTTGTTCTCAAAACTGGTACCAAAAAATGTAAAACAAATATCTACTCTCTAGGAATATATATCAGAATATATAACATGAAGAAAATTTGATCTTATGCCTTAGTATTTATTTCATAGTGACATCTCATCAAGATATGCTAATATGTTTGGATCTTCATTAATAAATCTCCAATAAATTAAAGTTGGATGCAAACCTCTCTCCAAATCAGGTGGTGGGAATGACGGGTAGAGGAAGCATTATTGTAATATATATTCCCAGAGAGTAGATAGATTATTCTTATTCAACTATATAAACGACAAAATTTAAGGATATTTATGCACTTGCAGTCGACCTAGACTAATGCATTGGTAAAGTGCAAAATAGTCGGTTCTCACAAAATGATGAGTCACCTTGACAGTTAATGTCCTAAATAACATTTACTTCTGAAAGCATTGTTAATTAGCAACATAACATATGTTCTAGAATGTCAATCCATCCTTTATCTAAGCACTAGCACTAGTAGAAAAGGGGGCATTGGTCCAGGCCAGGTCAGCCCTTTAGTCCCGATTCAATCCAGAACCGGGACGAATGGGGGCATTGGACCCGGTTCGTGAGCCCCGGGGGCCGGCCGGGCCACGTGGGCCATTGGTCCCGGTTCGTCTGGCCTTTTGGTCCCGGTTGGTGGGACGAACCGGGACCAATGGTCCTCGCTCCTGGCCCACCACTATTGGTCCCGGTTGGAGGCATGAATCGGGACCAAAGGCTGCCCATTAGTCCCGGTTCATACCACCAACCGGGACTAAATGGTGCCAGAGTTTAGTCCCACCTCGCCAATCGAAGGGGGCTCACACCGGTTTATAAGCCCCTCCCTCTCTGCCTTGTTGAGCTCCTCTCAAAATGAAAATAGATGCCCTTATACAGGGAATTTGACCTAAATTCATACTAAATTTCTCTGAAGTTAGTAGAAATTTATTATGAATTTAGGTTTAATTTTCTCTATAAGCGCATCTATGCTCATTTTTTTAGTAAAGTTAATCACAACTATTTTTTCTTTTATTTATTTCTGAGTAGTTTTTTATATAGTTTTTTTCTTTTCTGATATATTTATTTTTTTCTATTTTTTTCTGAGTTGTAATAAGTCATTAAAAATAAAAAAGATTTTAGTAAAGTTAATCACAACTATTTTTTCTTCTATTTATTTCTGAGTAGTTTTTTATATAGTTTTTTTCTTTTCTACTATATTGATTTTTTTTCTATTTATTTCTGAGTTATAATAAGTCATTAAAAATAAAAAAGATTTTAGTAAAGTTAATCACAACTATTTTTTCTTCTATTTATTTCTGAGTAGTTTTTTATATAGTTTTTTTTCTTTTCTGCTATATTTTTATTTATTTATTTATGTGTGGTAATAAGTCATTAAAAATAAAAAAGAGGCGCAATGCTAGTTAATTCGCTTCAAACCTTTCAGAATAGTGTAAACTGCACTGCACATAGCTCCGTGCAGTCTACCCTATTCCTCAAGGCTTGAAGCGAACCAACGTGCAGGTGAGCACTGAGCCTCTTCTTCATCCTCTCTGCACTCAGGGCTTATAAACAGCTGATGATGCCTCTCGCTTGGCGAGGTGGGACTAAAAAAACAGCTGCAGAAAGAATCAACTAAAAAACAGCTGCAGAAAATAAATAAGTAATTACACGGGTCCATTGGTACCGGTTGGTGGCAACAACCGGGACCAATGCCCCTCTTTAGTCCCGGCACATAATGCTTTAATGTCTTCTGGTTCGGCCCTCGTGATACCATGCCAACTTTCAACTTTCAACTTTTTCAGAGTTCATTTGAAATGTTTTAATGCAAAAAATAAAAGAAAATAAATAATGCAGAAAACAAAACAAAAAAATTGGAAATAAAATAAAATAGCAACAATAAGTATTTTGTTGTAAGTAGAAACAAAATAAAATAAATAAAGCAAAAACAAAACAAAAAGTGTATTCAAACTTGAAAACTAATGGCACTAACAGAAAGTTTATATTTTTTCTAAAACTAAAAGCAAAAAGAATTAAAAAATAAAGCAAAAAAACAAAAGAAAATAAATAATGCAGAAAACAAAACAAAAAAACTGGAAATAAAATAAAATAGCAACAATAAGTATTTTGTTGTAAGTAGAAACAAAATAAAATAAATAAAGCAAAAACAAAACAAACAAGGTGTATTCAAATTTGAAAACTAATGGCACTAACAGAAAGTTTATATTTTTTCTAAAACTAAAAGCAAAAAGAATTAAAAAATAAAGCAAAAAAACAAAAGAAAATAAATAATGCAGAAAACAACAGAAAAAATGTGGGAAAAAATAAAAATAGCAACAATAAGTATTTTGTTGTAAGTAGAAACAAAATAAAATAAATAAAGCACGAAACAAGCAATAAACAAAAAAAGTGTTTTCAAATTTGAGAACTAATGGCACTAACAGAAAGTTTATATTTTTTCTAAAACTAAAAGCAAAAAGAATTCAAAAATAAAGCAAAAAAACAAAAGAAAATAAATAATGCAGAAAACAAAACAAAAAATCTGGGAAAAAAATAAAAATAGCAACAATAAGTAAAGAAAAAAAGTGCCTCCTACTGGGCCCCCACGGCCTGAATACGACTAGAAACCCACCATGGGCCAGGATTCAGGCCCACATGTGACCCAGTAGGCCCATCAGGCAAAGCAGTAGTAAGTAGGCCCGTAAGCCTGCGGTAGAGAGGAGCTCGAGAGGGGTGCGGCAGTGGGGCTTATAAACCACTACGCGCCCCTCTCAGCTAGCGAGGTGGGACTAAACTTTCGTGCCGCACCGTGCCAGCACACGGCCATTGGTCCTGGTTGGCGGCTCCAACTGGGACCAATGCCCACCCTTTAGTCCCAGTTGGTGGCACCAATCGGGACCAAAGCCCTCTGCTTCCCTCCCTTTGGGCTGCTGAAAAGAGGCCTTTGGTCCCGGTTGGTGCTACCAACCGGGACTAAAGGGTGCATTAGTCCCGGTTGGAGCCACCAACCGAGACCAAAGCCTTTGCTATATAAGGAAAAATTTGAGAACCGTATCCCCACTTTGATCTCTCCTCCTGCTCGATCTCTCCCGACGCCGCGCGCCGTCGCCTGCCTCCACCTCGCCGTCGCCGCCCCGCCCCGACGCCG
>NC_041389.1:495731231-495749924 GCF_002162155.2 Triticum dicoccoides
AAAGTACTATAATTGAACTAGCTAGTTAGAAAAATATAATTACTATTTTATTTAGATTTTTTTGGTAATATAATTAGTTAGAAAAATATTAGTTAGTTAGAAAAATACTAGTTTATTTTTAGTAAGTATTATATAGTAAGTGCTACTTTGTTTTTAGTAAGTAATACTTTATTTATTTATAGTAAGTGCTTAGTATAGTTTGTATAGTTGATTTAATTAATAAAACTATTTTATTTAACTATATATAGAAGTAGTTTGTAGTAAGTGCTACTTTATTTAACTATATATAGAAGTAGTTTGTAGTAAGTGCTACTTTATTTATTTATAGTAAGTGCTACTTTATTTATTTATAGTAAGTGCTTAGTAGTTGAACTAGATAGTTGATTTAATTAATAAAACTACTTTATTTAATTATATATAGAAGTACGTAGTTCCCGCATCGACGTCGGCGATGCCTATCCCGCATCCTCGTCGTCGTCGACTCGGCGGTGGAGGCCTGCTTGATCAGGGCCATGTTCGGGACTGGGCTCCGCCGGGCTGGTATTGGGAGGTGCTACCTTCTGGGGGACGTAGGTTGGTGAGGAGGCAGCCCGTTGTTGACCCGATCCTTGTTTGGTGGCGGTCGCGTGGGCCAGTGACGGTGCCGAGGCTTCCGGACACCGCGAAGGTGGTACGTCACCATGTCAGCGAGGAGGACGAGCACGTTCGTCGCTACATGGTTGCGTTGGAGGGCAGGTTCGACAATACCTAGCAGGTTCTTCAGGGATCTCACTGGAGCTATGATCCTGTGATCGTTCCTTATCTTTGGGTGCCCACCGCCCGCGACGATACCCGTCGGGCGCTACGGTTCTAGCTGTATTAATTAGCGATGCTATATGTATGATAGTATTCGAGGAGTATTCGATGATGTACGTGTTGAGGAACGTAGCAGAAATTCAAAAAATTTCCTACGTATCACCAAGATCTATCTATGGAGAGACCAGCAACGAGTAGAAAGAGAGTGCATCTACATACCCTTGTAGATCGCTAAGCGGAAGCGTTCAAGTGAACGGGGTTGATGGAGTCGTACTCGTCGTGATTCAGATCACCGATGATCCTAGTGCCGAACGGACGGCACCTCCGCGTTCAACACACGTACAGCTCGACGATGTCTCCCACGCCTTGATCCAGCAAGGAGAGAGGGAGAGGTTGAGGAAGACTCCATCCAGCAGCAGCACAATGGCGTGGTGGTGATGGAGGAGCGTGGCAATCCTGCAGGGCTTCGCCAAGCACCTACGGGAGAGGAGGAGGTGTCACGGGAGGGAGGGAGGCGCCAAGGGCTCAGGTATGGATGCCCTCCCTCCCCTCCACTATATATAGGGGCAGGGGAGAGGGGGGAGGCGCAGCCTTGCCCCTTCCTCCAAGGAAGGGGTGCGGCTAAGAGGGGGGAAGGAGTCCATCCTCCCCAAGGCACCTCGGAGGTGCCTTCCCCCTTTAGGACTCTCCCCTTTTTCCTATATCTTGGCGCATGGGCCTCTAGGGGCTGGTGCCCTTGGCCCATGTAGGCCAAGGCGCACCCCCTACAGCCCATGTGGCCCCCCGGGGCAGGTGGCCCCACCCGGTGGGCCCCCGGGACCCTTCCGGTGGTCCCGGTACAATACCGATGACCCCGAAACTTGTCCCGATGGCCGAAACAGGACTTCCTATATATAAATCTTTACCTCCGGACCATTCCGGAACTCCTCGTGACGTCCGGGATCTCATCCAGGACTCCGAACAACATTCGGTAACCACATACAAGCTTCCTTTATAACCCTAGCATCATCGAACCTTAAGTGTGTAGACCCTACGGGTTCGGGAGACATGTAGACATGACCGAGACGTTCTCCGGTCAATAACCAACAGCGGGATCTGGATACCCATGTTGGCTCCCACATGTTCCACGATGATCTCATCGGATGAACCACGATGTCAAGGACTCAATCAATCCCGTATACAATTCCCTTTGTCTAGCGGTATGGTACTTGCCCGAGATTCGATCGTCGGTATACTGATACCTTGTTCAATCTCGTTACCGGCAAGTCTCTTTACTCGTTCCGTAACACATCATCCCGTGATCAACCCCTTGGTCACATTGTGCACATTATGATGATGTCCTACCGAGTGGGCCCAGAGATACCTCTCCGTTTACACGGAGTGACAAAATCCCAATCTCGATTCGTGCCAACCCAACAGACACTTTCAGAGATACCCGTAGTGTACCTTTATAGCCACCCAGTTATGTTGTGACGTTTGGCACACCCAAAGCACTCCTACGGTATCCGGGAGTTGCACAATCTCATGGTCTAAGGAAATGATACTTGACATTAGAAAAGCTTTAGCATACGAACTACATGATCTTGTGCTAGGCTTAGGATTGGGTCTTGTCCATCACATCATTCTCCTAATGATGTGATCCCGTATCAACGACATCCAATGTCCATGGTCAGGAAACCGTAACCATCTATTGATTAACGAGCTAGTCAACTAGAGGCTTACTAGGGACATGGTGTTGTCTATGTATCCACACATGTATCTGAGTTTCCTATCAATACAATTCTAGCATGGATAATAAACGATTATCATGAACAAGGAAATATAATAATAATCAATTTATTATTGCCTCTAGGGCATATTTCCAACAGTCTCCCACTTGCACTAGAGTCGATAATCTAGTTCACATCGATATGTGATTAACACTCAAGGTCACATCCCCATGTGACTAACATCCAAAGAGTTTACTAGTGTCACTAAACTAGTTCACATCATCATGTGATTAAGACTCAATGAGATCTGGGGTTTGGTCATGTTCTGCTTGTGAGAGAGGTTTTAGTCAACGGGTCTGAACCTTTCAGATCCGTGTGTGCTTTACAAATCTCTATGTCATCTCCTAGATGCAGCTACCACGTTCTATTTGGAGCTATTCCAAATAACTGTTCTACTTGGAGCTATTCTAAATTGTTGCTCCATTATACGTATCCGGTATCTCTACTCAGAGCTATCCGGATAGGTGCTAAGCTTGCATCGACGTAACCCTTTACGACGAACTCTTTTACCACCTCCACATTTGAGAAAATTCCTTAGTCCACTAGTTACTAAGGATAACTTTGACCGCTGTCCTGTGATCCATTCTTGGATCACTCTTGTACCCCTTGACTGACTCATGGTAAAGCACACTTCAGGTGCGGTACACAGCATAGCATACTGTAGAGCCTATGTCTTAAGCATAGGGGACGACCTTCGTTCCTTTCTCTCTATTCTGCCATGGTCGAGCTTTAAGTCTTAACTTCATACCTTACAACTCAGGCAAGAACTCCTTCTTTGACCGATCCATCTTGAACACCTTCAAGATCACGTCAAGGCATGTGCTCATTTGAAAGTACTATTAAGCGTTTTGATCTATCCTTATAGATCTTGATGCTCAATGTTCAAGTAGCTTAATCCAGTTTTTCCATTGAAAAATACTTTCCAAATAACCCTTTATGCTTTCCAGAAATTCTACGTCATTTCCGATCATTAATATGTCAACAACATATACTCATCAGAAATTCTATAGTGCTCCCACTCACTTCTTTGGAAATACAAGTTTCTCATAAACTTTGTATACACCCAAAATCTTTGATCATCATCAAAGCATACATTCCAACTCCGAGATGTTCACTCTAGTCCTCAGAAGGATTGCTGGAGCTTAGCATATTTCAGGATGGACAAAACCTTCCGGTTGTATCACATACAACCTTTCCTCAAAAATCGTCGAGGAAACAATGTTTTGACATCCTATCTGCAAGATTTCATAAATAATGCAGTAATTGCTAATAAAATTCCAACAGACTCTTAGCATCGCTACGAGTGAGAAAGTCTCATCGTAGTCAACTCCTTGAACTTGTCGAAAAACATCTTAACGACAAGTCGAGCTTTCTCAATGGTGACACTTACCATCATTGTATGTCTTCCTTTCAAAATCCATCTGCACTCAACAGCCTTACGACCATCGAGTTGTTCTGCCAAAGTCTACACTTTGTTTTCATACATGGATCCTATCTCGGATTTTATGGCCTTGAGCCATTTATCGGAATCCGGGCCCACCATCGCTTCTCCATAGCTCGTAGGTTCATTGTTGTCTAGCAACATGACTACCAAGACAGGATTACTGTACCACTCTGAAGTAGTACGTATCCTTGTCACCCTACGAGGTTCGGTAGTGACTTGATCCGAAACTTCATGATCACTATCATAAGCTTCCACTTCAATTGGTGTAGGTGCCACAGGAACAACTTCCTGTGCCCTGCTACACACTTGTTGAAGTGACGGTTCAATAACCTCATCAAGTCTCCACCATCCTCCCACTCAATTCTTTCGAGAGAAACTTTTCCTCGAGAAAGGACCCGATTCTAGAAACAATCCCTTATTGCTTTCGAATCTGAGACAGGAGGTATACCCAACTGTTTTGGGTGTCCTATGAAGATGCATTTATCCGCTTTGGGTTCGAGCTTGTCAGCCTGAAACCTTTCCACATAAGCATCGCAGCCCCAAACTTCTAAGAAATGCAGCTTAGGTTTCTCTAAACCATAATTCATACGGTGTCATCTCAACGGAATTACGTGGTGCCCTATTTAAAGTGAATGTGGTTGTCTCTAATGCCTAACCCATAAACTATAGTGGTACTTCGATAAGAGACATCATGGTATGCATCATATCCAATAGGGTGCAGTTATGATGTTCGGACACACCATCACACTATGGTGTTGCAGGCTGTATTAGTTGTGAAATTATTTCCACAATGTCTTAATTCTGTGCCAAACTCGTAATTCAGATATTCATCTCTATGATCATATCATAGATATTTTATCCTCTTGTCACGACGATCTTTCAACTTCACCCTGAAATTACTTGAACCTTTCAATAATTCAGACTCATGATTCATCAAGTAAATGTACTCAACATCCACTCAAATTATCTGTGAAGTAAGAACATAACAATATCCACTACATGCCTCAGCACTCATTGGACTGTACACATCAAAATGTATTACTTCCAACAAGTTGCTATCTTGTTCCATCTTACTGAAAACGAGGCTTTTCAGTCATCTTGCCCGTGTGGTATGATTTGCATGTCCCAAGTGATTCAAAATCAAGTGAGTCAAAACGGTCCATTTGCATGGAGTTTCTTCATGCATATACACCAATAGACATGGTTCGCATGTCTCAAACTTTTCAAAAACGAGTGAGCCCAAAGATCCATCAATATGGAGCTTCTTCATGCGTTTTATACCGATATGACTTACGTGGCAGTGCCACAAGTAGGTGGTACTATCATTACTATCTTTTGGCATGAACATGTGTATCACTACGATCAAGATTTAATAAACCATTCATTTTAGGTGTAAGACCATTGAAGGTATTATTCAAATAAACAGAGTAACCATTATTCTCCTTAAATGAATAACCGTATTGCGATAGACGTAATCCAATCATGTCTATGCTCAACGCAAACACCAAATAACAATTATTTAGGTTTAACACCAATCTCTTTGGTAGAGGGAGCGTGCGATGCTTGATCATATCAAGCTTGGAAAAACTTCCAACACATATCGTCAGCTCACCTTTAGCTAGTCTCCGTTTATTCCGTAGCTTTTATTTCGAGTTACTAACACTTAGCAACCGAACCGGTATCTAATACCCTGGTGCTACTAGGAGTACTAGCAAAGTACACATTAACACAATGTATATCCAATATACTTCTATCGACCAGCCTTCTTATCTACCAAGTATCTAGGGTAATTCTGCTCTAGTGGTTGTTCCCCTTATTACAGAAGCACTTAGTCTCGGGTTTGGGTTTTACCTTGGATTTCTTCACTAGAGCAGCAGCTGATTTGCCGTTTCATGAAGTATCCCTTCTTGCCCTTGCCCTTCTTGAAACTAGTGGTTTCACCAACCATCAACAATTGATGCTCCTTCTTGATTTCTACTTTCGCGGTGTCAAACATCGCGAATACCTCAAGGATCATCATATCTATCCCTGATATGTTATAGTTCATCACGAAGCTCTAACAGCTTGGTGGCAATGACTTTGGAGAACCATCACTGTCTTATCTGGAAGATCAACTCCCACTCGATTCAAATGATTGTTGTACTCAGACAATCTGAGCACAAGCTCAACAATTGAGCTTTTCTCCTTAGTTTGCAGGTTAAGAAAGTCATCGGAGGTCTTATACCTCTTGACATGGGCACGAGCCTGAAATCCCAATTTCAGCCCTCAAAACATCTCATATGTTTCGCGATGTTTCAAAAACGTCTTTGGTGCCGCAACTCTAAACCGTTTAACTGAACTATCACGTAGTTATCAAAACGTGTATGTCAGATGTTCGCAACAACCACAGACAACGTTCGAGGTTCAGCACACTGAGCGGTGCATTAAGGACATAAGCCTTCTATGAAGCAATGAGGACAATCCTCAGTTTACGGACCTAGTCCGCATAATTTCTACTATCAACTTTCAACTAATTTTTTCTCTAGGAACATATCTAAATAGTAGAACTATAGCGTGAGCTACGACATAATTTGCAAAAACCTTTTGACTATGTTCAGGATAATTAAGTTCATCTTATGAACTCCCACTCAGATAGACATCCCTCTAGTCATCTAAGTGATTACATGATCCGAGTCAAACTAGGCCGTGTCCGATCATCACGTGAGACGGACTAGTCATCATCGGTGAACATCTTCATGTTGATCGTATCTTCTATACGACTCATGTTCGACCTTTCGGTCTCCGTGTTCCGAGGCCATGTCTGTACATGCTAGGCTCGTCAAGTTAACCCTAAGTGTTTCGCGTGTGTAAATCTGTCTTACACCCGTTGTATGTGAACGTTAGAATCTAACACCCGATCATCACGTGGTGCTTCGAAACACGAACTGTCGCAACGGTGCACAGTTAGGGGAGAACACTTCTTGAAATTGTTGTAAGGGATCATCTTATTTACTACCGTCGTTCTAAGTAAATAAGATGTATAAACATGATAAACATCACATGCAATCAAATAGTGACATGATATGGCCATCATCACTTTGCTCCTTTTGATCTCCATCTTCGGGGCTCCATGATCATCATCGTCACCGGCATGACACCATGATCTCCATCATCATGATCTCCATCATCGTGTCTTCATGAAGTTGCCTCGCCAACTATTACTTCTACTACTATGGCTAACGGTTAGCAATAAAGTAAAGTAATTACATGACGTTTAAGTTGACACGCAGGTCACAAATAAATAAATACAACTCCTATGGCTCCTGCCGGTTGTCATACTCATCGACATGCAAGTCGTGATTCCTATTACAAGAACATGATCAATCTCATACATCACATATATCATTCATCACATCCTTTTTGGCCATATCACATCACATAGCATACCCTGCAAAAACAAGTTAGACGTCCTCTAATTGTTGTTTGCATGTTTTACGTGGCTGCTATGGGTTTCTAGCAAGAACGTTTCTTACCTACGCATGAACCACAACGTGATATGCCAATTGCTATTTACCCTTCATAAGGACCCTTTTCATCGAATCCGATCCGACTAAAGTGGGAGAGACAGACACCCGCCAGCCACCTTATGCAGCTAGTGCATGTTTGTCGGTGGAACCGGTCTCACGTAAGCGTACGTGTAAGGTTGGTCCGGGCCGCTTCATCCCACGATGCCGCCGAATCAAGATAAGACTAGTAACGGCAAGCATATTGACCAATATCGACGCCCACAACTACTTTGTGTTCTACTCGTGCAAAGAATCTACGCAATAGACCTAGCTCATGATGCCACTGTTGAGGAACGTAGCAGAAATTCAAAAATTGTCCTACGTATCACCAAGATCTATCTATGGAGAGACCAGCAACGAGTAGAAAGAGAGTGCATCTACATACCCTTGTAGATCGCTAAGCGGAAGCGTTCAAGTGAACGGGGTTGATGGAGTCGTACTCATCGTGATTCAGATCACCGATGATCCTAGTGCCGAACGGACGGCACCTCCGCGTTCAACACACGTACAGCTCGACGATGTCTCCCACGCCTTGATCCAGCAAGGAGAGAGGGAGAGGTTGAGGAAGACTCCATCCAGCAGCAGCACAACGGCGTGGTGGTGATGAAGGAGCGTGGCAATCCTGCAGGGCTTCGCCAAGCACCTACGGGAGAGGAGGAGGTGTCACGGGAGGGAGGGAGGCGCCAAGGGCTCAGGTATGGATGCCCTCCCTCCCCTCCACTATATATAGGGGCAGGGGAGAGGGGGGAGGCGCAGCCTTGCCCCTTCCTCCAAGGAAGGGGTGCGGCTAAGAGGGGGGGAGGAGTCCATCCTCCCCAAGGCACCTCGGAGGTGCCTTCCCCCTTTAGGACTCTCCCCTTTTTCCTATATCTTGGTGCATGGGCCTCTAGGGGCTGGTGCCCTTGGCCCATGTAGGCCAAGGCGCACCCCCTACAGCCCATGTGTCCCCCCGGGGCAGGTGGCCCCACCCGGTGGGCCCCCGGGACCCTTCCGGTGGTCCCGGTACAATACCGATGACCCCGAAACTTGTCCCGATGGCCGAAACAGGACTTCCTATATATAAATCTTTACCTCCGGACCATTCCGGAACTCCTCGTGACGTCCGGGATCTCATCCGGGACTCCGAACAACATTCGGTAACCACATACAAACTTCCTTTATAACCCTAGCGTCATCGAACCTTAAGTGTGTAGACCCTACGGGTTCGGGAACCATGCAGACATGACCGAGACGTTCTCCGGTCAATAACCAATAGCGGGATCTGGATACCCATGTTGGCTCCCACATGTTCCACGATGATCTCATCGGATGAACCACGATGTCAAGGACTTAATCAATCCCGTATACAATTCCCTTTGTCTATCGGTACGATACTTGCCCGAGATTCGATCGTCGGTATCCCGATACCTTGTTCAATCTCGTTACCGGCAAGTCTCTTTACTCATTCCGTAACACATCATCCCGTGATCAACTCCTTGATCACATTGTGCACATTATGATGATGTCCTACCGAGTGGGCCCAGAGATACCTCTCCGTCACACGGAGTGACAAATCCCAGTCTCGATTCGTGCCAACCCAACAGACACTTTCGGAGATACCTGTAGTGTACCTTTATAGCCACCCAGTTACGTTGTGACGTTTGGCACACCCAAAGCACTCCTACGGTATCCGGGAGTTGCACAATCTCATGGTCTAAGGAAATGATACTTGACATTAGAAAAGCTTTAGCATACAAACTACATGATCTTGTGCTAGGCTTAGGATTGGGTCTTGTCCATCACATCATTCTCCTAATGATGTGATCCCGTTATCAACGACATCCAATGTCCATGGTCAGGAAACCGTAACCATCTATTGATTAACGAGCTAGTCAACTAGAGGCTTACTAGGGACATGGTGTTGTCTATGTATCCACACATGTATCTGAGTTTCCTATCAATACAATTCTAGCATGGATAATAAACGATTATCATGAACAAGGAAATATAATAATAATCAATTTATTATTGCCTCTAGGGCATATTTCCAACAGTACGGACACAAGAGTTGATGTACTTTTGGTTATAATTGATTGCATGCTAATTTGAATACTACTTTATTTTACGATTTGGTTTTGCTTATTGAATGCTCATATTGGAAAAGTACTCCTACTTTGAATGCTAAAGTTGAAGAGCACTCTCCATGCAGAAATCTAGAAGCTCCCTCCATCATCCACGCCGTCGTGGGGGTAGCTTCTCCTTCATTCCCGTGTGCTAGACAATTTGTTGTAATAATGCACTCGGGAATGAAAGGAGGAGCTACATACCATCACCGATAGTCAACCCGTGATTAATAATAATGATCTAATTTAGGTTTTTTAGTACATATATTTAATATTTGAATTATGAACTTAGGCCGGAAATGTCGTACTCGGACGATGAAAACCGTCCGGGGGAGTGCGACTGGTGCCACGACGACCGAGGTATGTGCGACAGGTTCATTGAGCTGGACGAAGATCGGCGCTTCAACATTAAGCTCGAGGAGACCTTCGATGTTCATACGGTACGCAACGACGACAATAGTTTTTTTCGCAATTAAGCATGACTTCAACTATTTTAACGTGTATTTTTCATCTTTTCCAATTTGACTAGCTTATCCCATGCTTTGCAAGACGCTATGTCTTGGAGAGGATGGGTTTTGAAGACCATGAAAGTATGGAAACCAAAAAATTATCCTAAGTACCCATCATGGTGTGGATTTTTAAGTAAAGCTGTACAACGCTCAGAGTGTAACCCATTTTGATTGCAAAAACTGGGAAGCACTTTGCAAGATGTATGGTTTTGATGAGGGTATGCTTGTCACATGGATCTTGGTGATCCTACAATCGTGTAAGAGAGACCTTCGATTTTCGTCCTTGTGGATACACCTCCAATTTTCCCCCCATGTGAGCTTAACATAGTTATTAAGTAATTTATATTATTTATTTTAAAATAGTTGACAACTTATTTTCATTGACAGCTTATTTTCATTCTTCAAAGAATGTGCGGAAGATGGTAGACAGAACCTACTACATCGAAGGCTCCGAATTAACTTATCAGGAGAAAAATCATGTGGTCGCATTTTGTACTGATCTTGAGAATTACAATATCTACAATCAAACTCCTCAACATTATGGTCAATACGTGCCACTAGTGCATGTGTTGAACTACGGTAACTACCATGGAGATACCCTGATAAGATTTTTTACTATTACGACATCCGTGCATCTTTTTGCACACTTCTAAAACTAGTACATCATTGCTAACTACGAATTTATTACTATGTTTTTCAACAGATAATCCCGAATGATTGTGTGCCTCATCTGATGTATACACACGGTAGCCTTCATGTTTTGAACATACAACCAGGTCTTCCTACGAATCTGAACTGTCCATACCGGGTTTCTAAAAGAAGTGGAGACATGACAATCAAAGAATGGAAAAAATGTATGGACAGTCATAAGGAGCTTCTTGGAAGCAACAATCAGCGGAGGGCAAGAATTGGAGACATGATGATCGCCATTCTTCATAATGAAGAGTCAGGGTCTATATTGTTTTATGCTATTTTACCTTAAGGGTGTTTAGGTCATGTCCTACCTGATACTGATGATCATGTGCTAATTAAGAATAATTATATAGGGTTGGGTTCGATGACTATGAGGATGATGATCGTATGACTTATTATTAATAACGAGTAGAAGTTGTATGATGATGCATGATTAGTAGGACTTGTTATTATATATGATGATGTATGATGCGAGCATGCATGAGTTATTATATCAGCGGGTGAAATGAACATATATAGCAGCAGCGTTGGTAAACCAAGGACGAAGATATAAGAGAGGACACTTCTCTCTATTAGCTAGCTAATAACAACCTAAAAATAACCCCCAAAACCCCTAAAGCAGCCGCTTTTCTAAAAAAACATGGACTTTTGGTCCCGGTTGGTGTCACCAACCGGGACCAAAGGCCCCTGACTGGGCTCGGCGCACAGGGCCACGTGGAGGCACATTGGTCCCGGTTCGTGTTTGAACCAGGACTAATGGGTGGAGGTATTAGTAACGACCCATTAGTCCCGGTTCATGAACCGGGACTAAAGGCCCTTACGAACCGGGACTATTAGGTATTTTTCTACTAGTGTAGGCATCAGACTACTACTTCTCCCTCCGTCTAGGTGAGTAAGTCATCTTAGGTTGTGCACCGTGACCAAGGAGGATGAGAAAATGAGAGAACTTAATGTTCATTTGCTAATTAATAGCATTGCATACAATGAACTAACCACTGCATGTCATGTTTGGTAGTCTCAAGTCATTAAAAACATGCACATCCCACATCTCTTATTGGTTGATATGTTAAGAAACAAGAAACGAGGTAGAATTTAATGCACCATGCCTAAGTGTTTTGGGATTATTTGATTTCCATAAGATGACTTACACACCTAGACGGAGGGAGTAGTTTGCATTCATCAAACCAGTCGTAGGCCATCCAATCGAAAGAAGGACGTACGTCCGATTTATGTAATTAAAACACACAAGAGATTTGGTGCTTCAGTCGCTAATTTATTGCTGCTTCCTAACTAGTACTTCCGCAACGTACGCCCTCCAATCCCGCTTCTCTCTCCAGACGTTCTTTCCTCTGGAAACGTTGCTTCCTGTGCCACAGGTAGGAAGCGATGTTTGCTAGCTCCTCCGGAAACGTTGGTTTCCAATCGGTAGTCTGAATGCTTCCTAGTTTGTTTCCTAACAATTTCTTCCACATATCAGGGCCGTCACTAGCTCCGTAAATTACGCAAGTGTCCGCTCGTTGTTTTCATGTCAGGCTATTTGCTTCTTTAGGAAGCTGATCGTGCCTCCAATATTATTTAAATTTGCTTCCATGATTTTCATGTGACTTTGCTTACATTTTTGTCCAATATAATGCAGAAATAAAACTTCTTCTGTTTATCAATGAATTTTCTACCATGATGAATTAAACTTTCTATGATCCACAAAAAAATGGTTTCTGCCTAATAAAAAAGTTCCGGATTGCTGTAACCAAATAAGACCTTCCGATAGGAAATTACCATTATTACGAGTATAACACATAAAGCATATTAGGGAAGTGATTCCAAGAAATAAAAATATGCTCAATTTGATTTCCTTGTATAAAAATTGTGCTTCCAACACTACAAACCATGCTTCCTAATCCATAGTCATTTCCATCTCCAAGCAGTGTCATGTAGTGTGCTTCCTTTATTTTTTTTGTCTTGTATGATTCCATGTGTATATAGTATGTGCACTTCCTGTCTACTATGTCGCACCGCCACTACGGTCCCATTCCGTCCCGGTCCCTCAGTCCAGTGAGGAGCAACTAGGCCGGCACCCTTGACCTTCGATAACTGAGTGCGTGTCCTTGTAGTTTGCTTCCAAAACGATGACAAAACATTGGACACTGAGATGCTCGACTTCATGCCGCACGTCATGCCCACCATCGATGACCGTGACATGCTCAGCATTGACAAAGCATGATCTTTCGCTAGCCTATGGAAATTTAGGAAGCATGAGTAGTTTGATTTGAATACAAACACGACACCTATGAAACAATACACACACATGGAAATGAAGCAAACTGACACAATGTAGAAGCACACTAAGTAATCCGTAAACAATGAAGAAGGATGACTATTTTGCATACGAAGCAAACCGTGCACCATGATGAAACACATGTATGATACAAATGAATCATGAAAAATTGGATGCATCATATTCATGCAATCTCAACATAATTTCTACATGGCGGAAGCATTTTCTTAAATGGGGATATAAAAGATTTCTGCACGGTCTATCAAATTAAATACAATTGTTCAAATGAGAATGCATCAAATTCATGCAATCTCAACATAATTTCTTCGTGCAGTTTCTCCACAATATATGTGAAATTTGGGAAGCATGATTTAGTTGTCAGTTAAGAAAAAACATGATGCATACAGGAAAATACGAGGCATGGGCAGGAAGCAATACTAAACAGAATGTAGAAGCTCAAGTTTGATATATACGAAGCATGAAAAATAAAAAAATGAAGCAAAAACTAGTATCGACGGCAACCATATTAGTCTTGGAAGCATGAAATTTTGAAAGAGAATATGTTGCCAACTGTCGAGCATATTTGTGGATGCTCTATATACAGGAAGCAATGAAAGATTATTTTGTCGACAATTCTCATATTAATTCGAGGTATCTGAAACTAGGGAATAAGCACAATTTCCTGCCTACATATCTAGTGGCCATCGACTGATGTAAATACTCCAACTACAATTTTTTTTGACGATTCATAACCCCTAATACCTGAACATAATCATACTAGGCAGACAGAGAACATAAACACCAATGAGTACTTGGAAGGAAATGAAATACAAACGAAATTTCTGGAGGTCGCATAAGTGGAGAGCATGATGGAGTGGAGAGGAGCAGGGGAAACGGATCTGGGTGTTAGCAGGCAGTAGGCGAATGGATCTCGAGAGCATGATGAGGTTGGTGAGGCCCGGGTGGTGCGGTTGGCGGCAATGGCGAGGAAGATTCCCTGCGCGGCAAGGTGAGAAAGGAAGACGAGATACGGGTGAGTGATTTAGGGAGGGAGTTATTACGTGGGTGATTAACTCCTTGGCCATCAGGATAAGGCATATCTACAACTGTGCAATTCTAATAGAATCGACGGTTGTCGGGTGGTCTGACGATGGTCTAGTATCAGACTATAGATTTAAAGTGTTTCCCTTTATCTAATCTTCACAGGAGTTATTTTTATCAGAACACCTTTTATTTCAAAATAATTGTTAACATCCCGCAAAAAAAAGTTTGTTAACAGAAGTTTCTTCTACAAGTAGATTATCAGCATAAAGCTCTTTCCTCAATTCCAAATAGAGGAATATATTGCATGCGTAACACATCTTGTTTTGATAGAAGGCTCTTTTATTGTGTGTAGCCCAGCTCAAAGGCAAAAATCTGATCATCCACTTACTTAACGATGTCATGCATGCTTATGATCTTCCTGCACGAAATAAAATACCTCGATTACCTGATTCCGTAATCTGCAGTACCTAAAGAAAACCTGCGCATCTTCATGCAAGAGATCGTGTTGGTTGCCTATTGTTGCTTACTGCCTCGATCACCTAACTCCAGATCTAACCGACAGCTATACATTGAGGATTGTAATTATACATATCCGAAAGAGAGAAGGTTGAAAATGTAACAACAAACTATCGTGTCACACAAAGAACATAAATTTCCAGTACTTGGCTTTCATAATGTGACAGCCACAAACTTTGAACCCAATGCTCCAAAGAAGTATTGCAAAAAATTAGCACAAAGGGATACTATTATTAATCCCTTCTCTATACACAGATATCATTATTTTTCCGGTTCATGGCTTCTTGCCACTACAATACTACTCGAAGAGCAGCAGTAAACAATATACAGTACAACTTGAAGAGTAGCAGTAAACAATACACAGTACAACTTGAAGAACTGCAGTAAACAATATGCAGTATACAACTCAAAGAGCAGGAGGCGGAGATGGTCAAGAGTCATTACCTAGACTCTGCGATGCCACCGACAGTGGCACTGAGGTCATGCATCGGTACATGGCGCCGTAGGTGCGGGAGCTCGAGTGTTGAGTTCTTCCAGAGGACACAAAAATAATATGAACATGGGTGTGTCTATAGCTCATCTAGATGTGACATATTATATCACATCTAAGATGACATCATCAACTGTTTGTAACCTTTTTTTTTCTTTTTTTTCTTTTTTGTTTGTCTTCAATTTTTCCTTGTCACCCATGCACGAACCAGATTTGAGTAAAATTAATTCTCTGCACTGCTAGGCTGCGTTGAGTCGCTGATGCATGGCGCAATCCGATTGAGCCGCAGTGCTACAGTGTGCGGTTTGCTACAGGAATTTTGCGTCAACGACGCACTACACGTCCTATACTAGGGATCACTTAACATGTTAACAAGCACTCAAGTGACAATTTTAGAAATTAAAAAAAACAGTGAATAAATTGTAGAACTAGGTGAATATATTTTTAGGACGAGGTGAATATATTCTTACTTTTTTTCGTTTGTCGCGCACGAAAAAGTCACGCACCCACTGTGTCGCAACTCGGACAAAAAGAGCTGGACCACATTTACGAGTTGAGGATGGACTTGCAACTAGGACAACAAAAGTCGGGCCCGGGTTGCGAGTTCAGGATAGACTTGTAACTGGGACAAAATAAAGTCGGGCACGAGTTGCGAGTGAAGGGTGTGATTGCAACCTAAACAAAAAAAAGTCGTGCCCCAGTTGCGAGTCGAGTGTGGACTTGCAACGGGAAAAAAAGGTTGGACCCCGGTTGCAAGTCAAAGATGGACTTGAAACTAGGACAAAAAAAGACCAGGGCCCAGTTGCGAGTTAAGGTGGACTTGCAACTAGGACAAAAAAAAGGTCGCACTCCAGTTGCAAGTTGAGGGTGGACTTGCAAGTAGGACAAAAAAAATGTTAGACCTAGTTGCGAGTCTGAGGGTGGACTTATAACTGGGACAAAAAAGGTCGGGCCCCCAGTTGCAAGTCAAGGGTGGACTTGCAACTGGGACAAAAAAAAGGTCGCACTCCAGTTGCGAGTTGAGGGTGGACTTGCAACTAGGACAAAAAAAATCTTATATCCAGTTGCGAGCCCGAGGATGGACTTATAACTGGGACAAAAAAAGGTCGGGCCCCCAGTTGCAAGTCAAGGGTGGACTTGCAACTGGGACAAAAAAGGTTGGGCCCGGTTGCGAGTCGACGGTAGAGTTGCAATTGGGACAATATGTTGACCCAGTTGTGAGTCAAGGTTGGAGTATCAACGGGAAAAAATGTCGAGTCCAGTTGTGAGTCAATGGTGAACTTGTAACCGGGACAAAAAAGTCAGGCCTAGTTGCGAGTCGAGGATCGATTTGCAATCGAAACTAAAAAAGACCATGCTCCAGTTGTGAGTTGAGGGTGAACTTGCAACTAGGGAAAAAAGTTGAGCCTCATTTGCAACTCGAGGGTGGAATTAAAACCGGGACAAAAATAGTTTCGAGCCCTAGTTGCGATTCGAGTATGGACTTGTAACTTACAATTTTTTTAAGCCCAGTTGCGAGTCAAGGGTGGGATTGCAACTATGACAAAAGAAGGTCGGGGCCTGAGTTGCAAGTTGAGGGTAGAGTTGCAATTTGAAAAAAAAAAGGACAACCCATGTTTGGTGGTGGACCATCAATTAACAACGATGAAAAGAAACATGAATTGAAAAATAAAAAATGAAAAATAATAAAATAATACCAAATCATGAATTTAAAAAGTTAACGAATTTGAAACAAGTAAATGAAAAGAAAGAAAAACGAAAAAAAGAAAATTGAAAATTGAAAAATGTTCACTTGTAGCCACAACAGCCAACGAGGCACACACGAAGAACAAAATCAAATGGATCTACAGCGGCCTACTGCCACGGGCGCCCCGTGAATAACGCGTACAAAAAGGACGCGGAGGAATTGATCCCGGGCACCAGTGATCCCGGATGAACAGTAAAATCCGAAAAAATAGTAAAAAAATTCAAAAAAATCTGAATTTTTTTGTCAAGAAACTTTGATGTTTTTTCTACATGCGTGCCAATTTTCGTGATGAAATGATATTTGTGGAGGTGTCAGCAAAAAAAACAAAATCATGCTCCAAGAAAACTGTTTTTGAAGCATTTTGAAGCATCGATTTTGTTTTTTTTGCTGAGACCTGCATGAATGTCATTTTGTCATGAAAATTTGTACGCATGTGAAAAATATGTCAATGTTTGTTGCCAAAAAAATTCAGATTTTTTTGAACTTTTTAAATATATTTTTTGTTTGCACTGTAGCAAAGGGTGCCTGTGAGCTCGAGCTTACAATAGCACTTTCGGTACAAAAAGAGTATCAATCCATAAAAAAAACAAAGAATACTAATCTTGATGTCTAAATCATGTGGTTAGAAAAGTAGATGTGAGATACTATGTCACATCTAGATGTGAAATAGCAAATCTGTATGAATATTAACTCCTTCAACAACATCTAGAAATACCATGAGCTCACCACAATCCATAGCTTGAATGAACCAAATAAGTATAGGCCTCCAAATAGCACAGGATTTTGCTCGGAATTAAGATATACTTTCTGGAATTAACCTACCAGAAAGCAATCGAATCATACAGAGATTGGGAAAAGAGAGATCCGAGTAGGTGGAGTGGGGGAAGGGGATGCGGACAATGGTGGGCTTGAGGAAGGCTGCCGAGGCGGTCGTCCCTGTCCAACGCCATCACAGCGCGTCTTGTCGGCGGCACGACACACGGTGGGGGCCTTGGCGGCCTCCCGCCGCCAAGGTGGTATAGCCAAGGAGGAGATGCGCGGTGGTGGCCAGAGCTGGGTGGACGGCGAGTGGTAGGCGGACGAAACCCTAGCTGAAGAAGAGAGATGTTGCAGGGAGGCCGACGGTCGACGCGCACAGCTGACAACGGGAGATGTCAGAGTTCCGTGATGGGGGCAGGTGTGAGGAGGGGATGCGAGACAGGGACCGAGGGAGGAAGGAAGGAGGCATGATGGAGTCGGCGGCGTCCACTCCAGCCGACGACGAGCCCGTCCATGGCGAGCGGAGGAAATCCTAGTTGTTTCTCTCAGCGCAGCGAGGCAGCGACGGAGGAAAAGGAAACGGTGCGCTGCGAGGCAGCACGACCGCAAGGTTTCTTTCAAAGGCAGCTACTGACTAACTGTAGCTGCTTGGACTTGGACCAGGCCGCCCCAGCTTTATCCAGCTCTGACGAACTGTAGCCAGCCAAATTAAGTTGTGCACGCAAAAGAAATACACACCACCGGAGAAAAGAAGCAAAACTGAACATGCAATCTCTCTAAGCGCTCCAATTCGTGGGAGCTTAATAACTTTACTGACATCGATCGAGTGGGCGTGGTGATCGAGCTGTGAAATCATCTTAAATCATTTTTGATCGCGTTGAGCCGTTGAGACTTGAGAGGAGGACGTTTAACTGAACAAAGCCTAAAGGGTTTTCAGATCTATGAGACTTCTTCGCGAAGGCAGGAATAAAGCAACAATGTGTTATTTCTTTCTTCTTCTTCTTT
>NC_041389.1:495750351-495760543 GCF_002162155.2 Triticum dicoccoides
TTTCTGTACAAAGAATATAACAACTCCCATGTTATCGTTCAAAAGAATGATGGCGGTGAGGGATGTTAAAAAAGAGTATTCAGATTTTTAAGCATGCCAAATAAAATATTGTGCATGACAGATTATGCTGTCGTCAGGATGGCAATTCTTTTGAAAAGCATGACAAATCCTGGCAAAAAGCTGAACATGGCAAGCTATGATTGCTAAAGGAAATTGCCAACATGGCGAGGATTTTCCATGTTTGCTAAAGGAAATTGCCATCCTAGCAACAACATAGTTTGCCATCTCGAACGTTCACTTTGTCATGCTCAAATACCCGACGTTTGATTTATATTGGTTTCCCTCTTTTTGGGAATAGGATGATTAAACCATTGTTGATCATGTTACCGAAAAAGGGTTTTCACCCACTTTGTATTTCAAAGCAACCAACATGTACCACGTGATCCAGTGAAATAGTAATGTTACTTACACCTATTGATTTCATAGGAACTTTATGCACTAGATTTACTTTTTGAATGGAAAGCCTCATGTCACTTACACAGGTAGCTAAAATTATGGAACTCTTACAGTTGAAATAAACAAGTGGTAAGAGTTTTTCGGAAGTTTCACGTAGGAATAGGATTTTGAGCTACCGCAGGTCAAATAGTCTCTAGCTTACATTATGCTCTCTCTCTCTCTCTCTCTCTCTCTCTCCCTTGAGGCGAAACACAAATCATCAGTGTTTGTGGGGCCAAATGCTAAAAAAAATTCAATCTAAGAGCATCTACAGCCGAAGCCTCAAACCATCCCTCATACGCCCTCGGACGCGCCTGGTCAGTGACCGGACAGGAGAGAGAAGAAAAAACGTGACCCAACCGGGCCCCTCTTATCATCCCTATACGCCCTGGCTGTCCGCGAACCCTCATATCCATCTCAAATATGGGGAGGATATGAGGGCTCGCGGACGGGGCCCCATCACGGACCACCTTTTCTCTTTCTATATTCATTCTTTTAATTTTCTCTCTTCATCGCCACCAATTACGTGCAAGTGACCGGACATATGAGAAGAAAAAATAAAAAGTGTGGTTGCGCGGATCGACAAATAAGGGCTTAAAATGGCCAAACCCGGTCATCGACGTGACGCGTATGTGGACGTTTAAGGGGTCATCTTTGCTATGTCCGGCTGTAGATGCTCTAGGCCCTATTAAAAAAGGGGGGGGGGGAGCCGCCCCCCGGCCTCAATGTAGCTATGGCACTGCATCCCAGTATATCCGACCAATGTCATGTCAACCCAACCAACGAATCTGATGACGGGAGTTAACTCAACCCTATCATACCAGTAAGAGACTGAGAGCAATGTACTAGGGGCGTGTTTGGTTGCAGTTTGCAACAGTAGTTGCATTGCATGTTCATCTCTAGCCAGCCTGGTTGCTGAATAACAGCCTCAAATGCAGCAGATGTAACCTGTTTGGTTGCCTGCATCACATCGAGAGGCACTTACCCCCTGCTCATTGATTGCCTGCATTTGTGCTTAGGGTGTGAGCAGATGCAAACTTCAGCTGTTTGGTTGCAAACAACGTTTGTGTTCTGCTCACCCCATTCAAATGTGGTGGCCTTACCACCACACATGATCAGCACAACAGCAACAACACAACAACAAGATCAAACACAGCAAACTGAACACATCAAGCAAGAAAATGACAGCAAATTACTTAACTATATAGCATAAGTCTAGATTAAGAGCAGGGGCATCCTCCTTCCCTGCTGTGCTAGGGTGCTGCTCCTGGCAAAAATATGAACAAGTTCCCAACACAAGTCTCGATCGCCACACACCCTAAAAGTTCTCCACTAACACCTGACTTAACTTAACTACATAGCCTGCTCGATGCCACCAAGGCAGTTGTGCCTGCTGTAACGATACCTGCACATCACCAATGAGTCGTGGTTGTAGATCTGAACCTTCAGTCCGAGGTCGGAGATGCGCACAACAACGAGGTCGCCAGGGACGATGCCGTGGCGGCGGCAGAAGTAGTTCCACCCCGGCCAAGAACCATGTGGCCCTCGAAGTTCTGGACCTGCACCCAGAACACGCACCGCTTGTTGGTCGAGAGCCTGACCACGCGCGGGAGGCGCTTGATCACGAGCCAGGTGCTCATCACCTCCACGAACTTGGGAGGGACGACAAGCATGGCGAGGTCCTCGTTGTCCTTGATCTGCTGGTAGAATCTCATTGGCTCCCTGGCTCCCTCCTCATGGCCCTGCCTCGGAGATCATCCCCTTGAACGCGGCATGCTCATGAAGGCGATCCTGCCAGGCAGGTCCACCGTCCTGAGCCACCTGTTCGTGGGGATGAAATCCTCGGCACGCTCAGCTTCGGCCACGACCTGAGCTCCTCCGCCCGCCACATCCCAGTCAGTCTTCAGTATCTTGTCAGGCAACATGACAAGTATTAATATCAAACAAAGCAAGCAAGCAAACAACAAACAAGCAAACAAGCAAATGCCAATGATCAGTGGCACTGATCAGTGGCACTTGCCCAACAACAAGTGCCACTGATCAGTGATGAATGCTAGAATGCCCAACAGCAAGTGCCACTGATCAGTGCCACTGATCAGTGATGAATGCTAGAATGCCCAACAGCAAGTTCCACTGATCAGTGGCATGTGCTCATGGCCAAATGGCAATGATCAGTGGCACTTGGTGTTGGGAAAGAGCACTAATCTACTTGCTGTAGTGCAAATGGCACTGACCAATGACACTGATCAATGACTTGCCCAATAGCACAACCATGACACTGATCAGTGACTTGCCCAATAGCAAGTGCCATTGATAAGTGCCATTTTGCCCAACAGCAAGTGTCATTGATAGGTGGCATTTGCCCCTAGGCAAATGCCACTTATCAATGACACTTGCTGTTGGGCAAGTCACTTATCAGTGGCATCTTCTTTGCTGCAACTGGCACTGATCACTGCACTACCTAAACAAGAAAACATCCTAAAATAGCAACAGCAAGTGCCAATTGCACCCATGTGCAACCATGCAGATTTGGGACCATCCTAAAATGGTCCTACTACATGCACGCATAACATCCACTCATGTCACAAACTGTAACACCCTCGATGCGGCTATATCTCCCACGTGTCGAAGCACGACTTAGAGGCATAACCGCATTGAAAGCAATGTCGCAAGTGAGGTAATCTTCACACAACCCATGTAATACATAAGGGAAAGAGATACATAGTTGGCTTACAATTGCCACTTCACACAATTACATGAATAAAGCATTACATCATCCAGATACAATCAAGGTCCGTCTACGGAACCAAAATAAAAGAAGAACCCCAAATGCGACAAAGGTCCCCGATCGACCCCAACTGGGCTCCACTACTGATCAACTAGAACGAAACAACACGAAGGGCAAGATCTTCATCGAGCTCCTCCTTGAGCTTGGTTGCGTCTCCTGCTCGGTAATATAGGCACCTGCAAACTGGTTTTGGAAGTATCTGTGAGCCACAGGGACTCAGCAATCTCGCACCCGCGAGATCAAGACTATTTAAGCTTATAGGAAGGATGGAGTAATGAGGTGGAGCTGCAGCAAGCGACTAGCATATGTGGTGGCTAACATACGCAAATGAGAGCGAGAAGAGAAGGCAAAGCACGGTCGATAAAAGCATGATCAAGAAGTGATCCTATAGCAACCTACGTCAAGCATAACTCCAACACCGTGTTCACTTCCCGGACTCCGCCGGAAAGAGACCATCACGGCTACACACACGGTTGATGTATTTTAATTAAGATCAACTTCGGGTTTTCTACAACCGGACGTTAACAAATTCCCATCTGCCCATAACCGCGGGCACGGCTTTTGAAAGATAATACCCTGCAGGGGTGTCCCAACTTAGCCCATGACAAGCTCTCACGGTCAACGAAGGAATAGACCTCCACCCGAGACATTCCGATCAGACTCGGTATCCCGGTACAACAAGACATTTCGACAGGGTAAAACTAAACCAGCAACACCGCCCGAATGTGCCGACAAATCCCGATAGGAGCTGCACATATCTCTTTCTCAGGGCACACTCAGATTGTCCTAGGTACGGGTAGGCCAGCCCAGAGTTGCCCCTGGTAGCCACCGGTAGCTGACAGGTGGACCAACACTCAGAGGAGCACTGGCCCGGGGGGGGTAAAATAATGATGACCCTTGAGTCCGCGAAACCCAAGGGAAAAAGAGGCTAGGTGGCGAATGGTAAAACCAATGTTGGGCATTGCTGGAGAAGCTTTACTTAAGGCGAACTGTCAAGGGGTTCCCATAATAGCCCAACCGCGTAAGGGACGCAAAATCCGGGAACATAACACCGATATGACGGAAACTAGGGAGGCAAGAGTGGAACAAAACACCAGGCATAAGGCCGAGCCTTCCACCCTTTACCAAGTATATAAATGCATTAATTAAGTAAGATATATTGTGATATCCCAACAAGTAAACGTGTTCCAACAAGGAACAACATCTCCATGTTCCAACAAGGAACAAACTTCAATCTTCACCTGCAACTAACAACGCTATAAGAGGGGCTGAGCAAAGCGGTAACATAGCCAATCAACGGTTTGCTAGGACATGGTGGGTTGGAGGTTGAACATGGCAATTTGGGTGGCTGACAAGCAAGTGGTAGGCATCGTAGCAATGGCATAGCAAAAGAGCGAGCAAACTAGCATAGCAAAGATAGTAGTGATTTCGAGGGTATGATCATCTTGCCTGAAATCCCGCAAGGAAGAAGAACGAGTCCATGAAGAAGACAAACGGACGTAGTCGAACGGTTCCTCACAAACTCGACGTTACCGGAACCAACCCGAAGAAGCAATCACCGGAAAAGAAGCACACAACATAGTAAACAACCACCACATAGACATGGCATGATGCACAATCGAGTATGATGCATGTCCAGTTTAATGATAGATGGCATAGCAAAGTGCACAAGCAGTTCTACAAATTAAGTGGAGATCAATATGCAACGAGTTGCATATTGACGAAACACCACAACAAGTTATTTAGTTCGATCTCGTTTATGTACTCAACAATATTAAATGTTGGTTAACATGGCAAGAGGTGAAACATAACAAAACTATACCATTTAAACAATTTAAATGGGGCCGGATATAACAAACAACAAATCTGGTAAATCCCCATATGCCTTAGTAATTTAATGCAATAACAATTTAAATATTTTTAATAGTTGTTATCATGATGCAGATGACGTGACAAGTTTGTGCAATTTTTATTAAAACTTGACAAGAGCATTATTATGAAGCATTTGGTCACCATGGCGGAACAAAAAGGGTGCCACGGCGGCGAAACAAAAATGGTGCCACGGCAACATATCGGTTCCGGTAGCTCACGGAGATACCGGTGCAAAAGGAGGCGTGCAGATGCGTGCATGGATGGTGGGGTGATCCCGGATTCCGGGTGTCCCACATGATGGTGGCATGGCTTACGGCGAACGTGCAAGGAACAATTCGGACATGGTGCAAACACGGGCATCTCATACAACAAAGCATCTCATCGCGGTCGTCGTCTCGGGGTTATACCTTGAAGCGTGCATTCGGGGCGGAACGCGTTCGTAGTGGAAGTAGTCGTTCACGGAGCGGTCGTCGTCGGAAGTAGAGGAAGTAGTCGTTCACGCGTCCGATGGTAATAGTACTCGGTCGTTTCGAAGAGGTACTTGGGGTCATTCGAACTTGCCGATCTCGTCATCTCGAAGGGGTACTTAACGTTCTTAGCGATTCCGAAGACGAGGTAGAGATACACTTGACGGTTTTCGGCGACGGTAGTGGTACACGGCCGTAGATGTCCGGGGTCGTCGGTAGAGGTACTTGGCGGACCATGTAGTCGAACTTGGCGCATCCGAAGGGGTACTTGACGAAATCCACCTCGGATGTAGTCGTACACGTTTCTCGTAGATGAACTTGGCGTTCCTGGTTTGGTGGTTGTGGAGGCAGGGGTACTTGACGCATCCATGGAAGGGTCTTGGCGTTCCGGGTACACGGGTCTTCGTGCGACAAGACGAGCAGAGGATGGCCACAACAGGGAAGGTGCAGCTGTTGCTGCTGCCGTCTTTGACAGAGGCGAGATCCAGCGGAGGAGCTGGCGAGGCAGCGGCGCTGGGCAGCCAAGGAGACGGGGTCGCGCGCAGGGTGGCCCTCCGGGAGGCGCGACAAGCAGGGCCCTGATCCTGCCGGAGTCAGGACGAAGGCGAGCTCCGGCGGCAGGGCTTGGCGGCAGGGCCGGCGCGAGGAGACGGGGCGGACTTGGCGCGGTCGCGAGGCACAGGGACCGAAGGGCGCGACGGCAGCGGAGGTAGGCGGCCATGGCGCAGCCATGAGCGCATAGCTCGGGTCGCGGGCGAGGGGGAGATGGAGAGGTGGGCGCAGAGGAGGCCGATGGTGAGGGAGGAGGCGGCTCTGGTCGGTGGGTCGAGGGACTTGGCCGGCGGCGCGGCTCGATGCAGAAGGGGCCCGAGCGAAGCTGCTCCATGGCGAGGCGACGGCGTAGGAGGAGGTCGGGCAGGGCTTGGCGCGCAGAGCTTGGCGGCGACCATGGCGCCATGGGGATCGGGCTGTGAGGCCATGGCGAAGGAGAGGCGAGCTCCTGGCGCTGGCTGCGGGGTGCTATGCGGGTGTGTGTGTGTGCGCGGCGGCGGTAGGAAACAGAGGAGGAGAGGGATCGAGGGAGGAGCGAGACGAGGGAGAGATCGATGTGCGGGGCTTCTCCCTGGCGGCGGTGGACGAACGAGGGAGTGAGGGGAGATGCGAGGGGATCGGGCTAGGTTAGAGGGTTAGGTGGGCCGGGGGAGTGGGCCTTGGAGCCGGCTAGGTTAGATGCAGCTGGGCCCAAATGGCCTGCTGGGCTCCCTTCTCTCCCTCTCTTGATTCTACTCTTAACAAAAACAGAGACAAAAAATAGGAGAAAGGAAAAGAGAGAAGAGAAGGTTAGAGGAAGAATTTGGGCACGGAGATAATTTTCACGGACTCAGAAAAATGTGCACGGTCCGGGAAAATAGAAAAAGGTCAAGTTGAAAGATTAAATTCAAATTCCTTTGAATTTAATTCAAAAGGTTTGAACTAGGATAGGTTTTTCGAAGTGCCCAAAAATGTTGAGAAATTAGGTGAAGCTCCGGAAAATGATGAAAGGACAAGTGGCAAAGTTAGAGGCCAAGAGTTGAAATAATAAAAGGCATTGGGATTTTTGCAAGTGTGTTAAGGTAATTCCACATAATTGGAATAATTACTATAGCTCTCTAAATATCGAGAGGATAAGTTGTAAAGAGAATCACCATGTGAAATCCCTCGATTTAAATAGATCAAAAGATCTATGCAATTTATTTAGTTGAGTTTTTTTTTTAAAAAAAATGACATGATGGCATGATGCAATGCAAATGATGCAGAGATGAATGCACGAACAAAACAAAATCACACAACGAAACTCGAAGTAGTTGGAAGTCTTTTGGAGCGTCGATCTCGGGGCGTTACACAAACCCTAGCTTCAACATGCAACATGAAACAAGGACATGATCCTAACATGAAAATGCCATCAGTCAACATGATGCTAGCATTCAGCACTCAACATGAACATGATTCGACCATGAACACAGCTACTAGCATGTAGCACAAATCTAGCATGTAGTAGGACTCGGACTAGCATGATTCTAGGATTCTAGCATGAACATGAATCTAGCATGTAACACATCTACTAGCATTCTAGCATGAACACAAGCAATAGCACACACAATGTACAAAACAAGAACATATCAGTTCGATTGGATTCAATTGGGATCGCATCCAATTGGATCTGCTAGAATCCTATCAATCCTAGCACATGCCTAATACATTAACTGCTAATCTACATCTAGGAGCAAGATTGGAGGGGATTTGACTCATCGGAGCATGCGCAGCCACGGCGAACCGAGGCCGGGGTGAAAACCCTGGCGGGAACGATAAAGGTGGCGGAGCAGAGGACGAGCCGGCCCCGGCGACGGCCTGCGGCATCGGCCCCGTGCTCAACGCCACGCTGGAGGTCAAGAAGGACGGCCCGCCGACCGGAGAAAACCCTTGGACGGGGGTCAAGAAAACCCCCGAGACCAATGGTGTCCCGAGAAGGGGAGGCTCCCTCGACGGCGCCGGTGTCGAGCCTAGGACCATGAGGTCCGGAATCGGCGGCGGAGCAGGAGCGGCCGGCACCGCATTGGCCGACGCTAGTGGAGGAGGCGGTCGGCAGCAGATGGGGGACGACGCCCGCAGTGCCGACGCCAGGTCGCGGCCCGAGTTCTGGAGCCCGGCCAGCCAGCACTCCTGGATGCTGGCGATGCGCTGGTCGACCGGGGTCAGAGGGCAGCGCGGCGGTGGGCGTGGCGGAGCCATCAGAGGAGAGGAAAGGAGAGGGAGCGGCGGTGAGGGAGAGAGGGAGCGGTGGGAACAGTGCACGCGGGGCGGTGACAGGAGAGTGTGGGGGGGGGGCAATTATGAGGCGTCCCGTCCGTCTCCCGCGCTGCCCGAGGCGTCCAACCCCCTCGCACACGTGGCCGCGCCGAGCCAGGCTCGCGAGGAACTGCCAATTCGGCAGTTCCCGCCGGGCCAGGCTGCGACCTGCTTTAAGGTCCGTGCGGGCTGCAAACCGCATGCAGCCCAGCCAACCAAACAGGCTGCGCACATCCCGCGCGGGCCTAGTTGGGCTGCATGCGGGCAACCAAACACGCCCTAGCAGTACTACAACTCTAATCCATTGCACCGGGGCTCAATCGTGTGCGCAACTAGCTTAGCTTGGGAAAATATCTGGTGCACCGATGCTTGTGGTTCTACCGGTGCACCGGACGCTGTAGTGCGTTCAAAAATGTTTCAAAAAAATCTGGGAAAAATGCAGCATATTGACATAGCATTGGTCTATGTTGTCGCAAAAACTCAATTCAAAATTCGAAACATTGCAAGAGATACAAAAATAACAAATTTGGCATCAGTGTGATAATGGGCCAAATCTAAAGCCCAACTTATATTATGTACTATTCAGCTTAGCCTTGCCTATACGCGGCGCGGCCGGGGCCGGCTTATATATGCGACGCCCGTGCACACGTCCGAGTCTCATTCGCGATTCACCACACGCCGTCCTCAGTTCGTCTCTCACAGCTAGAGCCACACATCAGCCACCACCCATTGCGTGCGGCCTGCGGCCATGGCGGCCATCATCACCTCGGTGGGGGGGGGGGGCATTGAGCCGCGCCGGCGGGCTCCAGCTCCTTCTCGTGCTTTTCGTCCTGCTGGACGGCGCCTCGCACGGTGTTGTGCTGGGGTGCAGTGCAGACAGGCACTGCCACCTGGTCAGGGCCACCGGACAATGCCCGTTACGACTATGAGTTCCATCATCGTATACTCCCATATACTATCTTCGTCCTGGTTTATTGATCCAAGAATATAATTTTTGTTGATATGCATGAACATTTTGTTAGTTAAATTTATGATCAAAATTTGGCAAAAAATACAATGAGGACAACGCTATAATTTTTGCTGACATGCATGAACATTTTGTTAGTTAAATTTATGATCAAAATTTGGCACAAAATATAATGAGGATCAATAAACCAGGATGGGGGTAGTACATCGTAACTGTACCACTACAGATCAATACCTACTGTTGGTAGCGCGTCAAGTACTATATGGTGCATTTCTGTTTAGAGGCAAAATTGGTGGCTAGGATCTCTCAAGAGAGCTAGACTTTCTTCCTAGAATTTTAGGACCAATATATATATCCATCTTCCGTTTCTAACCTTGCAACTAAGAGTGTATGGTGCATCTCTGTTTGTTGATTTGCGCATGAATTGAAAACTCAGCCGTATGTGTCTTCTGGGAAACGGTGCTTACCGCGCCCTTCAACAAAATGGTGACGGGATTCGGAGTATATTTCGACAAGTGCGGGGTCTGTTACAAGGTGAACTATGTTCATATCTCTCTCTATATGTTGATTACTGCTTGTGCTTGCTTCATCACTCGATAATGCGCAGGTAATCTGTAAGGGCCATCCCGCGTGCTCCGCGGAGGGCGTGATCACGGACTCTTGCCGCGATCCACAGTCTCTGTGCATGCCCTCGTCTCACAAACTGAACCCCCGAAGACCACCCCCCTCCCACGACTCTCACTCCGCACATGGAGGGCCACGCCCTTGGGGCCAATG
>NC_041389.1:495761046-495762412 GCF_002162155.2 Triticum dicoccoides
ATAATTTTTGCTGACATGCATGAACATTTTATTAGTTAAATTTATAATCAAAATTTGGCACAAAATACAATGAAGATCAATAAACCAGGACGGGGGGTAGTACATCATAACCGTACCACTACAGATCAATACCTACTGTTGGTAGCGCCTCACGTACTATATGGTGCATCTCTGTTTAGAGGCAAAATTGGTGGCTAGGATCTCTCAGGAGAGCTAGACTTTCTTCCTAGAATTTTAGGACTAATATATATCCATCTTCCGTTTCTAACCTTGCAACTAAGAGTGTATGGTGCATCTCTGTTTGTTGATTTGCGCATGAATTGAAGACTCGGTCGTATGTGTCTTCGGGGAAACGGTGCTTACCGCGCCCTTCAACAAAATGGTGACGGGATTCGGAGTATATTACGACGAGTGCGGGGTCTGTTACAAGGTGAACTATGTTCATATCTGTCTATATGTTGATTACTGCTTGTCTTGCTACATCACTCGATAATGCGCAGGTAATCTGTAAGGGCCATCCCGCGTGCTCCGCGGAGGGCGTGACCGTGACGGTCACGGACTCTTGCCGCGATCCACAGTCTCTGTGCATGCCCTCGTTTCACAAACTGAACCCCCCGAAGACCACCCCCTTCCACGACTCTTACTCCGCACATGGCGGGCCACACCCTTGGGGCCAGTGGCGGAGCTATGTTGGGGTAGGGGGGCGCTGCCCCCCCCTCCCAACGCTATAATTTTTGCTGACATGCATGAACATTTTGTTAGTTAAATTTATGATCAAAATTTGGCACAAAATAGAATGAGGATCAATAAACCAGGACGGGGTAGTACATCGTAACTGTACCACTACAGATCAATACCTACTGTTGGTAGCGCGTCAAGTACTATATGGTGCATTTCTGTTTAGAGGCAAAATTGGTGGCTAGGATCTCTCAAGAGAGCTAGACTTTCTTCCTAGAATTTTAGGACCAATATATATATCCATCTTCCGTTTCTAACCTTGCAACTAAGAGTGTATGGTGCATCTCTGTTTGTTGATTTGCGCATGAATTGAAAACTCGGCCGTATGTGTCTTCTGGGAAACGGTGCTTACCGCGCCCTTCAACAAAATGGTGACCGGATTCGGAGTATATTCCGACAAGTGCGGGGTCTGTTACAAGGTGAACTATGTTCATATCTCTCTCTATATGTTGATTACTGCTTGTGCTTGCTTCATCACTCGATAATGCGCAGGTAATCTGTAAGGGTCATCCCTCGTGCTCCGCGGAGGGCGTGACCGTGACGGTCACGAACTCTTGCCGTGATCCACAGTCTCTGTGCATGCCCTCGTCTCACAAACTGAACCCCCCGAAGACCACCCCCTCCCACG
>NC_041389.1:495762519-495763278 GCF_002162155.2 Triticum dicoccoides
CCCCAGCCTATGATCTATTGCTGAAGAATTTTTTAGGGAGGCTTAGATTAGATTTTTTTTAGCATTTGCCCCCTCTCCCAAATCATGCCAGTGTTTTTCGGCTAGCTCCGCTACTGCTTGGGACGATGGCGCTCCCAGGCCGCGCGGACGAGCTCCGCGACGCGACTGCCGATGGGCCTGTCACTGTGACCTTCGAGTGGTAAGTGCGCTCTTCTATGTTTGTTTTTCGTGGGGTAGCTTTAGCTAAAAAAAGTAACTTCAAGTCGTTAGGCTGGTCACAGTGGGGAGTAACTTAGAAGTAACATCACACACTCCAATACAACTTTGCTTATGTGGCACGTATTTAATGAAGAGAGAGGTGCTTGTGGTAACTAGCTAAGTTACCGGAACATCATGCACTCCAAGAAACAATGAGTCTATAACCTAATAAATACATCGTTGCATGACACTATATAGATGTTTCTACCCACTATGATGGTAGTAACATAGTCTAGGGAAGTGTGTAAGTTACTAGCTTATGTTCTTCCCCATTGTGACCAGCCTTACAGTTCATACTCATTTTAATTCCATGTTGCATAACGATTAGTGCAGGACCAACTACATCTACGCCCGGCCGAACAACAGCTTCATCTACCCGGCTTTCATGCCGTCCGGTCCGGGAAAGCCACCAATGAAAAATTCATCGCCAAGGAACAGAGGTACATAGTACAAGTCAAAACCAGAAGGCGTGAGGAGAAGAGCTCGCGTCGCTCCCGGGGG
>NC_041389.1:495763447-495769535 GCF_002162155.2 Triticum dicoccoides
CCTTGCTCCTCTCGTCGCCGTCGGAGGATGCTGATGGGCAAAGCCCGCTAGGCGGACGGCGGCGGCGGGGGGCCCTCGTCGCGCGCCGCGTGGCTTCCGCCCCGGTCAGAGGCACGCATCTGGCGGCGGCCGCGTCTCATCGGCGCGAGCAAGCCGGGGCGGCGGCCCCGGGCATGGTGGCAGCGTTGCTCCCCCCTTCCTCGGCTGGATGGCGTGCGGGGCGGCGCTGAGGCCGGCCGTCGTCGATCTGGTGCCCGGCGCCCAGATCTGTCGGTGGAGGCGCTTCGGCATGCTGCGACGGCGATGCTCCGGCGGGCTGTGGCTGTTTGGCGCGCTCGGTGCCTGGGGTCCCCTCCCTCGGCCGGGGGAGCTGCGGTGATGGCGGCGAGCCGCAGCTTTTGGATGGCGGCGCGGCGGCGCCGCGACGGTGGACTGTTGGTGAGCCGCGGCGGTGGCGGTGAGCCGCAGTTTTTGGGCGGCGACGCAGCGACGCTGTGATGGTGGTCGTGGAGATCGGTCTCTAGCCACCGGAGTGGTGTACTCTTCTACTGCTCTGGCCGTGTGTGCAATGGAGCAGCAGTTTGGGCTGGAGGTGGCCGGGGGTGCGCAGATCTGGCAAGGCGTTTTGCTGCGGCGTGTTGAGGGCTGGTGGTTGGCAACAATGCACTCTGCGCAGCTTGCTGTGTTCCTATGTCATTGGCTTCCTCGTGAGGCTTGGCAGTGGAGTAGATTCTCCGGGCGAAAGTCTTGCACCTTCTCCGGTCGGTGCCGATGTTGGCGATGTTCTTGAGCTTTGCATTCCTTCCTGAAGGCACATCGCAGAGCTACGTCCATCTACTGCCGCAACTGTCTGGTGTTTCCGGGTGAAAACCCAAGCTCCATTAGAGCGGGCGGCGGCGGTAATTATGTCGTTACCTTCTTGGAGGCACCGCCTTAGAAGCAATGAACTTTGTGGAGTGGTGGTCTCATGGCAGTGGTGCAGAGCTGCGTCGCCGTCGGGGTGATGGAGACCGGGGCGGCGGCTCTGGACGGTGGATGTACGCCGAGGCGGCGGCCTCGGATAGCGATGCAACGGTGCCTCTATGGGGTAGAGTCGCGGTTGTGCATTATTTTGGTGGCGGCTTGGTGCTGCGTGGGTAGCGAGGTCGTCGGCCTGGTCGATGCGCCCTAGAGGGGGCGGTCTGACTTTACGTCAGGGCGGCGGCCCCGGATGTGGTGCGACGTTCGTGGTCTGCGAGCGGTTGCCCTGAGCAGCGTGGGCTGCGGGCAGCCGGGTTGCGCGGCGTTGCTGCTCGAGGGGAGTGGTGGTATGTCGGGGCGGCGGCCCCGGAAGGCGGTGCCGGTTGATTGCGCTGGGCGCGAGGGAGCGGTGGATGTCGGGGCGGCGGCCCCGAGAGAATCACTGTGGCGACCAGACTTCTGTGGCAACGATGATGGTGGGAGCGATGTCGGCGACGCGACAATGGTTGCGATAGTCGGCTCTTCTCCGGCGTGTGCACGGTATTGCCTCGGTTTGTTTGTTGCTGTGGAGTCGAAGTTGCGGCGGCGGGGCCCTGTGGTGTACGATGACTGGCTGCAGGTGGCCCTTTCGGCGATCTTCCGTGGCGCCAGCCGTGCCTGATTTCGTTCTTCTGAGTTCTCCGTCAGAGTCGGAGTTGCGTTGTCTGGCCGCAGGTCGGCATGTTGTCGATAAGGGTGGGCTTTGCCCTGTGTGTTTCAGTCTATGGGAATGGGCTTGGCCCTTGTTGTTCCGGTTTTTGCCCGGTTTTCCGTAATTAACTGGGCAATTCTCTTCTGCTTATTTAATAGATGAGGCAATCTTTGCCTCCGTTTTGAAAAAAAAAATTCATCGCCACCCTCATCTACATTGAATGGGGGGCATTCTGGCTGACCATACTGGTGTGCATCAAGAGCGCAAGGGACGCGGAGTGGCGCGTCATGCAACATCTTCGAGGAGCAGGTTGGGCATCCCAAGACGACAAGAATTTTCTCCCAGTGACACCCTCCCTATCCTTCCAGGTTGACACAATACTTGTAGGCTCGAAAGAGCTCAAGACCGCCACCGTTGCAGATGTCAACCCGGTGGGATGGGAGCTGGCGAAGGTCTATTACGGCCATGCTTAGTTCACTTGCTCTGCCGTCGTCTTCATTGTCTGAGGGGTTAGCTGCACAAGGAGAAGAATAAGATGTAGTTTGTCGGTTTCTATGTTAAGTTAGCAATCAGTTAGTGCCAACGCCGGGATTTATATTCTGCAATGTCGTACTGTGATGAGGCATGTGGTTGGCTAGGATCAAATCTCTGCAATGGCTCTGTAGACTGTAGGAGGGGCTGGGCTCCCATTATGTTACAGTTGTGTCGTGGTGTTTGTCTGAATCGATAGAGTTACTAAGTTCTCATGATTTACTCACTTCTGGTTCAACGAGGCATTGGGTGACATTTGTGGCCCCACCGGTAACTTGGTCATTAGCAGACTTGGCCAAACGGGTCTATTAATCGAGTCGGCATGATAGCCCGCGTGGCCTGGCACGTCATGGGCCGGCACGGCACGAGGCTACACGGGCCGGGCCTGGCACGCGGCCCGGCTAGGGCCGTGCCTGGGCTGCTATGCCTGGCATGCGTGCCAGCCCGGCACGGCACGCACAGTGTCACAGCGTAAATGTGCAAGTATGCTAGTACGGCCTATTGCTATGCTGTTACGTGCTACTTTTAGATAATAAAATCATGCTGGTGTAGTGGTGTGTCACAGCGAGCCATGCATACATGCAGCCCTGCTGCGTCGATGTGCCTCGTGGGCACGTTCTGGGTGCGGGGCCAGGCCCTGCTTTAAAAAAAAGTCGGACCATCTCGTGCCAGACGTGCCTACGGGCCAGCACATGTAGCCATGCGCCGTGCCTGTGCCTGGAGGGCAGCACACGTGCTGGCCCGTCACGACCCAAGTAGTTAGCGTGCCTAGCCGGGTCGTGCCATGCCTGGCCCGTTTAACTCAGGCCGGGCCGTGCCGTGCCGGGCCGGCCCATCTGGCCAGGTATCATTAGTCGTTTGGTGATACGTGTGTAAGCGTCCGTTCGTTGTCGTTGTTGCGGTCTAGGCGCTAGCTGATAGGTCGGTGCTCAGTCGGTTTCCACCACGCTCCCGATCTAATTTTCACTCTCGCACGCACCCCCTTCGCGCTAGGGTTTGGGCGCTGCCCTCCTTGCTCCAGCAGCCGCAACCTCCCCGGTCCGACCGGCCTCCACCGGGCATCCCCCACCCCACCAGATCAGTAACCGGCCCGAAGATTGGTTGTTGCCCACCCGTCCTACTCTCCTTCCCCGTATGGCGTCGGCCGGTCGACCGCTGAATCCAGTGAGTCAGGAGTCATGGGAGAGGACGGCGAGCACACATCTTGAGAGTGGAGGTTCCTGGTGCGTGGTGTTGAGGACGATGACTACTTGGAGGTGTTGACAATGGCGGCTGGATCCGGGGCTTCGTCGGGTTGTTCGTGTTCCTGTGCTACATGCCTACATGTAATGGTTTGATTTTTTAACCCTCTATTTTTGTTTCCTTATGTCTTGATTGTTACTTTGATTGTGTGATGAGGGAGCTATGAGTTTTTTAGTTTTTTTTTGGGCGCTTGAGGTGTCACTGTTTGTCCTGGGGCCTATTTTGGTGGTCGGGGGTGTGCTTCTTCATTTCCATGACTTGGTTCCATGATGAATATCCCTGCTGGGGTTTGTAGTTTTTTACTGACTATCTTCAATATAGCAATAGCAGGCTTGTGATGTTTCGAGGTTTGATTACATGCTTAAATAAACAAACCGCTAAATGTGCATTCATATTTTTTGAATATCACTTCCTTAGCTTACAAGAATGTACACCATACTTAACAAATAGATGCTAGAATATGTAGGCTCCAGAATTTTTTTGTTTTTAGACTTTAAATGAATGTGAAACAAGTCAGGAATAAATAGCGAGATGTTGTATCGTCGAATCAAGTGCATATGGACCTATAGACGGTGGAGCTTCAGGAACACCAGAAAGCAATCAGGCTATACCACTTGGAGAAGCAATCAGAGCCTACGTTTTTTTCCAATAGCAAACATGGGGATCTCACCTTATTCTTCCTATGTATCTAATTTGGGTTAGTTTCAGGTGATTTTTTCTTCTTCTTTTGCATTTTGTGTGTGTGTGTGGATGCTTAAGCATAAACATTTATTATTTGGTTCAGTTAGAGATTAAAGGGCACAGAAATTGAGTGGAAGGTGTAATTATTTGATGTGTACAAGTGGCCAAAATAAGAAGTGCTTTCATAGAAGTAAAAAACACAATTTGTCTTCCTGTGTGAATCTTCAATTGAGATTCCAAGTCTACTGCTCTTATTTGTAATAGGGACAAAGCATTAACTTGTTCAACTTAGATGAGTAAATAGACCAGCCAATAGTCCAATATTGTTTGTTTACACTCTTGGAATTTTTACCCGCAAAAAAGGAAAAAAAAATCTTTTGCAATCGCAAAGGAAGTAGGCTCTTAATTTCACGACAATCCAAGAGCTGCTTCTGCAGGTTCATATTTGCTTCATCTTTTTCATCCTTAGCTGAAGGAGTGGATTTGGTGATAATTTCGGAATCACGAGGTGGTGATTATTGACTTGACCTAATATGGAATTATTTCCTTCTTTAAATGGGAGAAAACATGTAGGTCATTTTGCCTTGGCTATCAACTGAGATGTTAATTGCTACTTGATATAGACTTATTATTAATCTCTCTCTTTTGTTGTCTCTAACAACCAAGATGAGTGTTATAAACTCAGGGTCGTGCTAACTAAAATGGTGATGTTTGTTTCTTCATTTCTTCACCTCGGCTGACACCACATGTAACCCGATGGTGACTCTTGAGTCTTGAAACTATGTTTATACAGTTAAAATCCCCCTCTAGTTACTTGATCACATCGGATTATTTCCAAAAAAACACTATTTTGTTAGGAGTGTTCTTTGTTTGCTGGGCACACTTATGAAGTGTTTTTTTCAGAAGAGTGTGTTAGAGCAGTGTTTGTGTATGTGGTACCTTGGCAATGTTAGCTTTCAAGCATGTTTTTATATCCATCACTTAGACTTCACCTCTAGGTCAACTCAATTTATATGCACAACTGTTGTAGTTCCTTAAAGCAATTATAGAAAATGAGTTAAATAAATATTTTTCATGTCTCTCTTTAATATTTGGATATTACAAATTTAACTCTGCCACCCCCCTGGATTTTTCATACAGAGAAGGTAATTAGATGCATGTTTTCACCATTTCTCTTTAACACCTAGATATTAAAATTTTAGCTTGGTTATGCCCCCTTGTTCTTTAATACAGAGAAGGTAATTAGATGCATTCTTTTGTCTCCAGAGTCTTCAAAACATTGGACTTCTGCGCCTGCGACAAGCTGGAGGATTATATTGTTAGTCTTAGAAACTAATATTTGTTCTAGGAATCATGGTATCTGCTAGCAACTATGATCATTTTTCTGGGTAAGTGTTTGCACCGCGTCGGCAGCCTTGGACATCTGAACCGTGGAGTGTGGAGTGGTAATAGCGAACTGGTTAGTTCAGCAAAAGAAGGTTTTCTGCTCATGTATGCATCTATTGCTGATGAAATGAACTAATCATTTGTATACTATGTACCATGTGCATACAAGATGGTTAATATTTCGCAAACTACACTACACAAGCCATCATCTTAGCCCTTCATGGTTTTGATGCTGGTGGCATCTGACGTGCCCTTCTGAGATGCATCCATCGTCTCTGCTATGAGTCATGGTGTGAATCGTACCAGATGCCACTATCTTATAGCCAAGATGTAATGTGTAACACTTTATTTTTATGTACCAGAGGTGACATAAATTTCACTATCATGTTATTTGTGTGTGGGGAATATCTTCATCTTATTTATTATGCCCTAGAGGATTTTTGTATTTTGTTTGGCTCCAAAAGCTAAGAGCTGATTGGCCCATTAAAATATGCAGCTACAAAAGTAGACTGGGCTATAGAGATATTGGCTATTAAAACATGCAGTAAGAGATTGGTGGGTGGACTTGAGCATTTGCTTCGTGTTTGTTAATCAACC
>NC_041389.1:495769984-495825115 GCF_002162155.2 Triticum dicoccoides
TGGACTAATAACTGAAGGAAATATGCCCTAGAGGAAATAATAAAGTTGTTATTTTATATTTCCTTATTCATGATAAAGGTTTATTATTCATGCTAGAAATGTATTGATCAGAAACTTAAATACATGTGTGAATACATAAACAAATAGCCTCTACTAGAGTAGCTCGTTAAATAAAGATAGTTAAGGTTTCCTAACCATAGAATGTGTTGTCATTTGATAAACATGATCACATCATTAGGAGAATGATCTGATGGACAAGACCCATCTGTTAGCTTAGCATAATGATTGTTGAGTTTATTGCTATTGCTTTCTTAATGTCACATACATATTCTTTCGACTATGAGATTATGCAACTCCCGGATACCGGAGGAATATCTTGTGTGCTATCAAACGTCACAACGTAACTAGGTGGTCATAAATATGCTCTACAGGTATCTCCGAGGGTGTTTGTTGAGTTGGCATAGATTGTCACTCCGAGTAACGGAGAGGTATCTCTGGGCCACTCGGTAATACACATCATAAGCTTGCAAGCAAATGACTAAGGAGTTAGTTATGAGATGATGTATTACAGAACGAGTAAAGAGACTTGTCAGTAACGAGATTGAACTAGGTATGAAGATACTGTCGATCGAATCTCGAGCAAGTAACATACCGATGGACAAAGGGAATTACGTATGTTGTCATAAGGTTCGACTGATAAAGATCTCTGTAGAATATGTAGGAGCCAATATGGGCATCCAGGTTCCTATATTGGTTATTGACCAGAGAGGTGTCCAAGTTTTGTCTACATAGTTCTCGAACCCGTAGGGTCCACACGCTTAACGTTCGTTGACGATATAGTGTTATATGAGTTATATGATTTGGTGACCGAATGTTGTTCGGAGTCCCGGATGAGATCACGGACATGACCAGGAGCTCCGGAATGGTCCGGAGGTAAAGATTGATATATATAGAACGATGATATTTGGACAATGAAAGAGTTTCGGGATGTACCGGGTAGAAATCGGGTCACCTGAAGGGGTTCCGAACACCCCCGGGAGGTTAATGGGCCATATGGGCCAAGGGGGGGGGGATACACCAGCCCACAAGGGGCTTGTGCACCCCTCCTAGGCCGCAGCCCTTGGGAAGAGAAGGAAGGGGGGGGGGGAGTCGGCCTCCCCCTTCCTTTCCTCTCCCCTCTTTCCTCCCTCCTCCGGCAAATATGGTAAGGGGGGCACCACTAGGGAAGGACTCCAAGTAGTATTCGGCCTACTTGGGGTGCCTCCTTGGCCTCTCCTCTCTCCCCGCCTATATATATGTGGGAGGGGGTGCCACACAGAACGACGACAATATCTTAGCCGTGTGTGGCGCCCCCTCCACCGTTTACACACTCGGTCATATTTTCGTAGTGCTTAGGCGAAGCCCTGCGGAGATAACATCACCATCACCGTCACCATGCCGTCGTGCTGCCAGAACTCATCCACTACTTCGCCATCTTGCTGGATCAAGAAGGCGAGGACATCACCGAGCTGAACGTGTGCTGAGGTGGAGGTGCCGTACGTTTGATACTCGATCGGTTGGATCGCGAAGAAGTTCGACTATATCAACCGCATTACTAAATGCTTCCGCTTACGGTCTAGGAGGGTATGTAGACACACTCTCCCCTTTCATTGTTATGCATCTCCTTGATAGGTCTTGCATGTGCGTAGAATTTTTTTTGTTTTCAATGCAACATTTCCCTTCAATGGCATCCGAGTCAGGTCTATGCGTAGATGATATGCATGAGTAGAACACAAAGAGTTATGGGCGGTGATAGTCATACTACTTACCACCAACTTCTTATTTTGATTCGGCGGTATTGTGGGATGAAGCAGCCCGGACCAACCTTACATGTCCACGCACATGAGACCGGTTCCACCGACTGACATGCAACTAGTTTTGCATAAAGGTGGATGGAGGGTGTCTGTTTCTCCTACTTTAGTTGAATCGAATTTGACTACGGCCGGTCCTTGAATAAGGTTAAAACGGAAAATTTGATGATGGTTTTTGCCGTAGGTAAGAACAGTTTTTGCTAGAAGCCCGTAGCAGCCATGTAAAACTTGCAACAACAAAGTAGAGGATGTCTAACTTGTTTTTCCAGGGCATGTTGTGATGTGATATGGTCAAGACATGATGTGATATATGTTGATGTATGAGACGATCATGTTTTGTAATATCGACAACCGGCAGGAGCCTTAGGGTTGTCTCTTTATTGTATGAAGTGCAAACGCCATGTAATTGCTTTAATTTATCGCTATACGTTAGCAATAGTTGTAGAAACAATAGTTGGCGAGACGACCCCGACGCAACGATGGAGATCAAGGTGTCAAGCCGGTGACAATGGAGATCATGACGATGCTTTAGAGATGGAGATCAAAAGCATGAGATGATGGCCATATCATGCCACATATTTTGATCGCATGTGATGTTTATAATTTATGCATCTTATTTTTCTTAGAATGGCGGTAGTATTATAAGATTGTCCCTTCACAAAATTTCAAGATAAAAGTGTTCTCCCCGAGTATGCACTCTTGCCAAAGTTCGTCGTTTCAAAGCACCTCGTGATGATGGGTGTGATAGACTCTACGTTCACATACAACGGGTGTAAGACAATTTTGCAAATGCAGAATACTTGGGTTAAACTTGACAAGCCTAGCATGTACAAATATGGTCTCGAAACACTGGAGACCGAAAGGTCCAACCTGAGTCATATAGTAGATATGATCAACATAGAGATGTTCACCATTGATGACTACCCCATCTCACATGATGATCATACATGGGTTAGTTGATTTGGATCATGTATCACTTAGATAACTTGAGGATGTTAATTTAAGTGGGAGTTCATTAGTAATTTGATTAATTGAACTTAATTTATCATGAACTTGGTCTTAATAGTTTTTGCATATCTATGTTGTAGATCAATAGTCGCAATATAGCTCCCCTATTTTTGATATGTTCCTAGACAAAACTATGTTGAAAGACGATGGTAGCAATAATGCGGGCTGGGTCCATGATTTGAGAATTATCCTCATTGTTGCACAAAAGAATTATGTCCTTAATGCACCGCTATGTGACTGACCTATTGCAGGAGTAGTTGTAGTCATTATGAATGTTTGGCAAGCTTGATATGATGACTACTTAATAGTTTAGTGTGCCATGCTTTACGGCTTAGAACCGAGACTTCAAAAACGTTTGGAATGCCACAAAGCATATGAGATGTTCCAAGAGCTGAAATTGGTATTTCAGACCCATGCCCTGTTGGGGAACGCGGTAATTTCAAAAAAATTCCTACGATCACGCAAGATCTATCTAGGTAATGCATAGCAACGAGAGGGAAGACTATGTCCATGTACCCTCATAGACTGAAAGCGGAAGCGTTTCAATAACACGGTTGATGTAGTCGAACTTCTTCGCGATCCAACTGATCCAAGTACCAAACGTACGACACCTCCGTGTTCAGCACACGTTCAACTCGATGACATCCCTCATACTCTTGATCCAGTTGAGGATGAGGGTGAGTTTTGTCAGCACGACAGTGTGGCGACGGTGATGATGATGCTACCGGCGTAGGGCTTCACTTAAGCACTACGATGGTATGATCGAGGTGTGTAACTGTGGAGGGGGCACCGCACATGATTGGGAGAGAAACTTGTGTGTTCTAGGATGCCCCCTGCCCCCGTATATAAAGGAGCAAGGGGAGGCCGGCCGACCCTCCTAGGCACGCTCCCAAGAGGGGAATCCTACTAGGACTCCAAGTCCTAGTAGGTTTCCACCAAGAGGGGGAGAGGGGGAATGAAGGAGAGGGAGAGGGAGAAGGAAAGGGGCGCGCCGCCCCCTCCTAGTACAATTTGGACCCAATGGGGAGGTGGCGCGCAACCTGCCCTGGCCGCCCCTCTCTCCACTAAGGCCCATCGAGGCCCATCAGTTCCCCCGGGGGTTCCGATAACCCTCCGGCACTCCGGTTTTATCTGAAACTTCTCCGGAACACTTCCGGTGTCCAAATATAGCCATCCATTATATAAATACTTATGTCTCGACCATTTCGAGACTCCTTGTCGTGTCCGTGATCTTATCCGGGGCTCCGAAAAAACTTAGGTCATCAAAAACACATAACTCATAATACATATCGTCATCGAACGTTAAGCGTGCGGACCCTACGGGTTTGAGAACTATGTAGACATGACCGAGATTCATCTCCGATCAATAACCAATAGCGGAACCTAGATGCTCATATTGGTTCCTACATATTCTACGAAGATCTTTATCGGTCAAACCGCATAACAACATACATTGTTCCCATTGTCATCGGTATGTTCCTTGCCCGAGATTCGATCGTCGGTATCATCATACCTAGTTCAATCTCGTTACCGGCAAGTCTCTTTAATCGTTCCGTAATACTTCATCCCGCAACTAACTCATTAGTTACAATGCTTGCAAGGCTTATAGTGATGAGCATTACCGAGAGGGCCCAGAGATACCTCTCCGAAACACGGAGTGAAAAATTCTAATCTTGATCTATGCCAACCCAACAAACACCTTCAGAGACACCTATAGAGCACCTTTATAATCACCCCTTTACGTTGTGACATTTGGTAGCACACAAAGTGTTCCTCCGGTATTCGGGAGTTGCACAATCTCATGTATAAGTCATGAAGAAAGCAGTAGCAATGAAACTGTAACGATCATAATGCTAAGCTAAGGGATGGGTCATGTCCATCACATCATTCTCCTAATGATGTGATCCCATTCATCAAATGAGAACACATGTAAATGGTAGGGGCATACTAGGGACAATATGTTTTGTCTATGCATTCACACATGTACTAAGTTTCCGATTAATACAATTCTAGCATGAATAATAAACATTTATCATGAAATAAGGAAATAAATAATAACTTTATTATTGCCTCTAGGGCATATTTCCTTCATGCCCATGTCGAGAGGTATGAGACCTCTGACAAGTACTTTGCCTACAAGATGGAGGAGAATAGCTCAGCCAGTGAGCATGTGCTCAGAATGTCTGGGTACTACATTTGCTTTAATAAAGTGGGAGTTAATCTTCTAGATAAGATAGTGAGTGACATAGTTCTCTAGTCACTATCACCAAGATACTATAATATGCAAGGGATGCTGAAATCAACGAAGGTAGAATTCAAGAAAGGGCATCAAGTGTTGACGGTTAACAAGACCACTAGTTTCAAGAAAAAGGGCAAGGGAAAGAAAGGAAACTTCAAGAAGAATGGAAAGCAAGTCGCCACTCCCGTGAAGAAGCCCAAAGATGGACATAAGCCTGAAACTGAGTGCTTCTACTTCAAAGGGAATGGTCACCAGAAGCGGAACTTCCCCAAATACTTGGCAGATAAGAAGGATGGCAAAGTGAACAGAGGTATATTTGATATACATGTTATTGATGTGTACCTTACTAGTAGTCGTAGTAGCCCCTGGGTATTTGATACTGGTTCAGTTGCAAAGATTAGTAACTCGAAACACGAGTTGCAGAATAAACAGAGACTAGTTAAGGGTGAGGTGACGATGTGTGTTGGAAATGATTCCAAAGTTGATACGATCACCATCGATCGCACACTCCCTCTACATTCAGGATTAGTGTTGAACCTAAATAAATGTTATTTCGTGTTTGCGTTGAGCATGAATATGATTTGATCATGTTTATTGAAATACAGTTATTCATTTAAGTTAGAAAATAATTGTTATTCTGTTTACATGAATAAAACCTTCTATGGTCATACACCCAATGTAAATGGTTTATTGAATCTCAATCGTAGTGATACACATATTCATAATATTGATGCCAAAAGATACAAAGTTGATAATCATAGTGCAACATACTTACTACACTGTCGTTTAGGTCATTATGAATCATTTGATACTTGCGAACCATGCCTCATGGGCAAGATGACTAAAACTCCGTTCCTCAGAACAATGGAGTGAGCTAATGACTTATTAGAAATAATACATACATATATATATATGCGGTCCGATTGTCTATCCTGGCGCACATCTCGCGAAGCCGGTAGTCTATCCCAACGCAACTCTATTGCCTTGCAAGGTGTTGTGATGGGTTTTCCATCCCTCCATATCTTTCTGATTATGGTAGGCTTGTTCGTCTGCTAAATTGACTTGTTCTGGAAGGGGGCGGCTTCTTGGAGGAGGAGCGGGCGCAATAAAAATATTAAGTTGGAATTGCCGTGGTTTGCAGCAAGCTGCGGTAATTACAAGCGCTTTTGGCTGTTCAGAAGCGTAGGAGTCCGGATTTAATGTTTCTCATGGAGACCCATCTTGATGAATTTCCGGCTGAGTGTTTCCGGAGACGTCTTAAGGTGGACCACAAGATTGTAGTTTGTAGCGATGGGAAAAGTGGAGGACTGATTCTGTACTGGAAGAAGGAAGTGCCACTCACATTGCGAGATAAAAATGATAATTTTATTGATGTGTTTGTGGGCAGTGGTCAAGATAATTTCTGGAGATTAATTGGTTTGTATGGGGAATCTAAGTGGATATAAAAGCACTTGACATGGAAAAGATTGAGAGAATTAAAGGAGGTATGTGATGTTCCATGGCTGGTTATGGGAGATTTAAATGAGATTCTGTACTCTTTTAAAAAGGAGGGTGGGAACGACCGGCCAATTCATTTTATGCAAACTTTTAGGGATGCTTCGGAGGACTGTCAGTTGGTTGATCATGTCTATGTGGGCGATAAATTTACATGGCATAGAGGCCTTATGAGAGAGCGACTATACCGAGCCCTAAATACCGAGGCATGGAGTTTGAAATTTCCAAATGCTACTCTAGAGCACTTGGAATACTATAAGTCAGACCACAGACCATTGCTTATGAATCTGGTTGAAGAGGAAATCAAGGAAAATAAGGGGCCTGCTGTATTGCGGTTTGAAGCTCGATGGTTATGAGAGGCAAAATTTCGGGATGTGGTGCAGGAAGCATGGGTTTCTTCAGACTCTGATGTGCTAGGAGGTAACCTTGCAGCTCGGCTATCGCATGTGCATGAGAATTCCCATAGATGGGATAGAACTGTAATGAAGAAAAGCTCAAAGAACTCGAAGAAAGCACAGAAGGAACTAGAACAGTTTTCTAGGGGTGTGTTGTCCCCGGAGAATGTTACCCGGCAAAGAGAGCTCACGGAGGAAACTGAAAAATCACTTTAGTTAGAGGAGATACACTGGGGTCAAATATGCGGCTTGGACTAGCTGAAATTCAGTGACAAAAATACTCAATATTTTCAACAGTACGCCTTGGCCAGGAAGAAGAGAAATCGTATAAAGAGGTTGATGAATGAACAGGTGTAAGGGCATATTTATCCCTTAGTTGTTTTGGTGATTGATGACAATGCTTTTGCGGACTAATCGTGTGCATGGAGCTTTTTAGATATATCATGACTGAACGCAAGATGATTTGATACCCCTCGAAGATTACAGAAGACGGCGCTTCTCTATGTTTCTTTTCGGTGGATTTGAGTCGTAGGAGAGCTGTGCTATTAAGAGGGGGTCCGTGCTGGAATGGTTTGGGTGGAATATCATGTACACGTTCTTTTAGCACCACCTTTCCTTTGGCTCTTTGGAGTTTCCCCCGTCTCATCGAGTCTCTGCAAAATGAAGGACTTCGAGTGTTGCTGTTCATAGGCTGGCGGTAGTACTGCTCCCCAGAGCGGTACTACCGCAGGCACCAGTGGTAGTACCGGGCTCCGGCACGGTAGTACCATGGGCGCCCACAGTAGTACCGTTCCATCTGAGCGGTAGTACGGTGAGCTCTGACCTGGCGCTGCTGCACAAGCAGTAGTAGGGGCGGATGTAATTTTTTACATCCGTGCCCTACGCGATAGTACCGTGCTCGGGCGCGATAGTACCCTACTGCCTGGCCAGGCATAGCAGCATGAGCGGAGGTAGGGGCGGATGTAATTTTTACATCCGCACCCTACACGGTAGTACCGCACCTGGCGTGCGGTAGTACTGTGTCAGACTTTTGCATAGATAAAATCTCAGCGGATGTAGACACAGATGTATTTTTTTATATCCGTGCCTACCGTGCCTGGATGGTGCCTGCCTTGCGGTAGTACCGCGCCGGTGGTTCTACCGCACCCCGGTGGTGCTCATCTGGTCAGGTCTAGGCCCTACCGCACCCACGGTAGTACTGCGATCCTCCTGGTAGTACCGCAGGCCCTTGCGGTAGTACCGCTCCTTTGGTGCGGTAGTACCGCGGGTCGCGTGATGAGTGGTGGGTAACGGTTGGAATTGTTCCCCCACTATATAAAGGGCTCTTCTTCTCCAAGAAGAGTCACCTCTTCTATCCCTAAACTCCATTTTTGCTCCAAGCTCCATTTTCGCCCGATCTCTCTCCCTAGCCAATCAAACTTGTTGATTTGCTCGGGATTGGTTGAGAAGGCCCCGATCTACACTTCCACCAAGAGAAATTTGATTCCCCCCACTAATCCCTTGCGGATCTTGTTACTCTTGGGTGTTTGAGCACCCTAGACGGTTGAGGTCACCGCGGAGCCATAGTCCATTTGTGGTGAAGCTTCGTGGTGTCGTTGGGAGCCTCCTATTAAGTTGTGGAGATTGCCCCAACCTTGTTTGTAAAGGTTCGGTCGTCGCCTTCAAGGGCACCAGTAGTGGAATCACGGCATCTCGCATTGTGTGAGGGCGTGAGGAGAATACGGTGGCCCTAGTGGCTTCTTGGGGAGCATTGTGCCTCCACACCGCTCTAACGGAGACGTACTTCCCCTCAAAAGGAAGGAACTTCGGTAACACATCCTCGTCTCCATCGGTTCCCCTTTTGGTTATCTCTCACCTTTACTTGTGCAAGCTATATTGTGTTGTATCCTTGTTTGCTTGTGTGCTTATTGTTGTTGCATCATATAGGTTGCTCACCTAGTTGCATATCTAGACAACCTACTTTGATGCAAAGTTAAAATTGGTAAAGAAAAGCTAAAAATTGTTAGTTGCCTATTCACCCCCTCTAGTTAACTATATCGATACTTTAAATTGGTATCAGAGCCTCATCTTTTTATTAAGGACTTTGCCGTCCAAAGAGTATGGTTGACACCGTAGATGGGAGGAGGAGCACTCAAGTGTGAATCCGGTCTCGTCTATGGCCTATGGGGGAACCGCGGTCTCTCGTGAAGAATTCAATGTGGCTTTGGACACATTGAAAACCTCCATGACGACTGAGGTTAAAAGCATGTTTAATAAATTCTTAGAAGGACTTAAACTATCTATCTCGCTGGTGAAAGTGGGTGATCCCACTAACAAGGTGACGGATGCTAACTCCGACAAGGGGGAAGCTACTAGTGAAAAGGGTCCTTCTACTAGTGGTAGAAATGGCAACGGCATCTTTGCCCATGTGGAACCTCCACTTACTTATGGAGGACCGATTCCCTCTACTCATTTAAATCATGCCGGCCCTCCTCCTAAGATTGTGAAAAATGAAGATTTTGATGCTTGGGTCTATCGCTTTAAGCGTTATTTAAAACATGTTAACACTAATATTTGGAGAATTATTGAAGAAGGTTTCTATCCGCATGACCCAAGCAACTTCACCCCAAGAGAAGTCGCGGATAATCAATTCAACGAGAATGCTCTCTTCATCCTTCAAGATGCAATTCCACCCAAAGACATTGCACATCTCCGACCATTCACCATGGCCAAGGAAGCATGACACCATGTTGTTTCCCTCTACAAGGGAAGCGCTAGCATTCAACGCTCCAACTATGAAGTGGTGCAAGATGAAGCCGATGAGTTTGCAATGAATGAAGATGAAGAACCTCGTGTGCTTTACCGGAGATTGACCACTCTCGCGGTCTCACTCCGAGATCATGGGAGTAAGGATATGAATGACAATTGGATCAAGCGCAAGTTCGTCAAGGCCATGATGCCCTACCACAAGGCCATGTCCTCCGTCATCCGTCAAAGACCGGACTTCCACACCTTGTCCTCAAATGAAGTGTTGGATGAGTTTGTGGCAATGAGGATCTTGGACAAGACCACCGCCAACGCGGTGTTGCATTCTCAAAGAGCAAAGAAGCCCAACCTTGCCTTGAAGGCCAAGGTTAGTGTGGAAGAAGAGGAAGAAGAGGAAGATGAGGAGAGCAACCCCGAAGATACAAAATATGATTATCATGAGCACATGGCTCTTGCTTGGAGCAAGAAGAACACAAGGCCCAACTTCAACAAGAACAACTCAAGTGGCTTCAAGGGCAAGCAACGTGTGAGAACATGTTACAATTGTGGCAATGTGAGCCACTTTGTTGTGGATTGCCCATACGAGAAGCAGGAAGACAATGGTGGCAAGCTCATCCGAAAAGACAAAGCCAAGTCCTTCCCCAACAAGAACAACTTCACCAAAAAGACTCCTACTCGAGGGTTGGTGGTTCAAGAAGAATACCATGAGGATGATGATGATGATGAAGATGGTGAAGCCATGGCCATGGCCTCTGTTGCCATTGCCACAACTCCACGCATGTCTCTCTTTGACTTACCCAACGAGAACATCACCACCAAGTGCCTCATGGCTAAAGCCACTAACAAGGTAACCCCCAACATCAAAACCACCATCATTAATAATCCCTCCTTGACGGATTGCATTGATGAAAGTGAGGGGTCTAATGAGAAAGTGAATGAATTTGAGTCTTTTATGAGTAAGCTCAAGGGAAAATCCAAGAAGCACTTTGTTGCTCTCTTGGAACAACTTGGTGAAGCCAATGACATGATCGAGGCTCATGAAAAACCATCTCTAAGATGGAAGGTCATAGTCGTGACTATGCCGATGAGATATCAGATCTCTCTAATGCTCTTGAGGAAGAGAGTGGGCATCGTTTGGCTCTTGCGGAGTCACACAACGATGACCATGCGAAATTAAAGAAAGATCTTGATCATGCTCTTGTTGTATCTCATAAGCTAAATTTCGAGAAGGCCAAACTTGGGGTTGACTGATACGTCCATTTTGCATCATGCTTTTATATCAATATTTATTGCATTATGGGCTGTTATTACACATTACATCTCAATACTTATGGCCATTCTCTCTTATTTTACAAGGTTTACCATGAAGAGGGGGAATGCCGGCAGCTGGAATTCTGGCTGGAAAAGGAGCAAACATTGGAAACCTATTCTACACAACCCCAAAAGTCCTGAAACTCCACGAAACAACCTTTTGGAATTAATAAGAATTTCTGAGCGAAATAAATACACCAGGGGGCCCACACCCTGTCCAGGAGACAGCCCCCCTATAGGGCGCGCCCCCTATCTCATGGCCCCCCTGGCGGGCCTCCGGTGTGCATCTTCTGCTATATCATCGCTTTTACCCCGGAAAAAGCGTGGGCAAGCTTACGGGACGAAACTCCGCCACCATGAGGCGGAACCTTGGCGGAACCAATCTAGGGCTCTAGTGGAGCTGTTCTGCCGGGGTCACTTCCCTCCAGGAGGGGGAAATCATCACCAATATCATCACCAACGATCCTCTTATCGAGAGGGGGTCAATCTCCATCAACATCTTCACCAGCACCATCTCCTCTCAAACCCTAGTTCATCTGTTGTATCCAATTTTGTATCCAAAACCACAAATTGGTACCTGTGGGTTGCTAGTAGTGTTGATTACTCCTTGTAGTTGATACTTATTGGTTTACTTGGTGGAAGATCATATGTTCAGATCCTTAATGCATATTATTACACCTCTGATTATGAACATGAATATGCTTTGTGAGTAGTAACGTTTGTTCCTGAGGACATGGGTGAAGTCTTGCTATTAGTAGTCATGTGAATTTGGTATTCGTTCGATATTTTGATGAGATGTATGTTGTCTTCTCCTCTAGTGGTGTCATGTGAACGTCGACTACATGACACTTCACCATTATTGGGCCTGGAGGAGGGCATAGGGAAGTAACAAGTAGATGATGGGTTGCTAGAGTGACAGAAGCTTAAACCCTAGTTTATGCGTTGCTTCGTTAGGGGCTGATTTGGATCCACATGTTTCATGCTATGGTTAGGTTTACCTTAATACTTTTGTTGTAGTTGTGGATGCTTGCAATAGGGGTTAATCATAAGTGGGATGCTTGTCCAAGTAAGGTTAGTACCCAAGCACCGGTCCACCCACATATCAAATTATCAAAGTACCGAACGCGAATCATATGAGCGTGATGAAAACTAGCTTGACGATAATTCCCATGTGTCCTCGGTAGCTCCTTTATCATTATTAGAAGTTGTCCAGGCTTATCCTTTGCTACATAAAGGATTGGGCCACCTTGCTGCACTTTATTTACTTTGCTAACTTGTTACTCGTTACTATTTATCTTATCACAAAACTATCTATCACCTATATTTCAGTGCTTGCAGAAAACCTTACTGAAATCCGCTTATCATTTCCTTCTGCTCCTCGTTGGGTTCGACACTCTTACTTATCAAAAGGACTACGATAGATCCCCTACACTTGTGGGTCATCATTGACCATGCAAGACTCGAGAAGGAGTTTGACGTACTCGACAAGGCCCACAAAGTCTTGAAGGGTGCTCATGCTAAACTCAAGGAGTCTCATGATCAACTCCAAGTGAAGCTAACCAAGGAAAAAGCCACCTTTCCTCACATGGTATTAATTGATAATGGAAATGCTACTAACCCGTGTTGTTAGCATGTGCATCTTGTGGAGGAGAATGCCAAGTTGAAAGAGCAACTTGAGAAAGGCCTTGTGACATGCATACAAGGTGAGAAGAACCTTAATGACCTTTTGAGCAATCAAAAGGAAGTTGTGGCCAAGGAGGGAGTTGGGTTCGCACCCAAGTCTAAGAACAAGAAGAAGAATGACAAGACCAAACGACCTCTCCCTCTCAAGCAAACCTTTCTGAAGGAGGGAGTGGGTGCTCCTATGGAGAAGAAGAACAATGTGAAGGGTGATGATGTCAAAAAGGGCAATGCCACCCCTTCCAACAATGCCGACGACTTTAACCCTTCTTATGTGTTGTGATGTGCTAGTGATGGGCATGTTTATGCTAAAATTTTTGGTTCTCCTTATGAGTACATTGAATGGTCTATTTGGGTTCTTAAGACCCTTGTTACTAACATCAAAGGACCCATTACAAAATGGGTACCTAAAACCAAGTATTGATCTCTTGTAGGTGTTTGCTTCCGGTGGGGGATCATGGTTGCTCGATAGTGGAGCCACAAATCATATGACCGGAAGAAAGGACTTGGTGGTGGACGTGCAAAAGATTCCATCTATGCCCACCAATGTTGAGTGGGGTGATGCCTCGTCCTCCAAGGTATTGGGTCTTGGCAAGGTTGTCATTTCTCATGATCTCACGACCGAGAAAGTCATGCTTGTTGAGTCCCTTCCATACAATTTACTTTCCGTTCGTCAACTTGCACTCATGTGTTTTGCCACTTTCTTTGATATTGATACCATGGCCCTCTTGTGGAGCATGACTTTTAAAGTAGCCCTTGTTGGGCATGTCGAGAACGGCCTTTATGTAATTAACTTTTTGGAGCGACTCACTAAGACCGTGACATGCCTAATGGCTAAAGTTGATGTGGGATGGCTTTGGCATCACCGTTTAGCCCATGTAAATATGAGATCTTTGCAAAGTCTTCTCAAGGGGGACCATGTTCGTGGACTAACAAATGTTAGTTTTGCCAAAGATCGTGCATGCAGTTCTTGTATCGAAGGAAAGCTACATGAGAAGGCTCACCCTCCCACGACTATCATCTACTCGAAGAGACCCTTGGAGCTCCTTCACATGGATCTCTTTGGGCCTCCATCTTTTGATAGTCTTGGGGGTAGAAAGTATTGCTTGGTGATTGTGGATGATTATTCAAGATACACTTGGGTATATTTCTTTAAGAGGAAGAGTGAGACTCAACAAACTGTCATCGACTTTGCAAATGAAGCTCAACGTCAACATGATGGAAATATCTTGACAATAAGGAGTGACAACCGCACCGAGTTCAAGAACTACACCTTGGATGAGTTTATTAGTGATGGGGGGATTAAACATCAATATTCTGCACCATACACCCCTCAACAAAATGGTGTTGCGGAGAGGAAGAACCGGATGTTGATGGATGCGACAAGGACCATGATGGCGGAGTCCAAGTCTCCTTACAACCTTTGGGCCGAAGCCATCAACACAACATGTCATGCATCCAATCGGCTCTATCTCCACAAAGGCTTGAACAAGACTCCGTATGAAATACTCACCGGTAACAAGCCCAACCTCAAGTACTTCCAGGTGTTCGAGTGTAAGTGTTTCATTCTCAAGAAAGGTGTTCGTTTGTCTAAATTTGAGGCTATAGCTCATGAGGGCATATTTGTTGGTTATGCTACAAACTCTCATGCTTACCATGTCCTCAACAAGTCCACGGGACTCATTGAGGAGACGTGTAACGTGGAGTTTGACGAGAATAACAGCTTCCAAGTGGAGCAAAGTGGTACTTGTGATGTAGGTGATGAAATTCCTCCCCAAGCCATAAGAAGAATGGGTGTTGGTCATATCCTACCCATTGAGGAACCCCTTGTGGCCGAAGGAGAAGGCCAATGCTCCACTCAAGTGGAGCCATCACCAACCCAAGACCCACACGCTTCTGAAGAACAAAGTGCAGGCCCTCAACCTCATGAACAAGATCAAGGGCAAGATCAACCTCCATATGGTGGTGAACCACCAAGCGATGCCCAAGATCAAGTTCTCCCTTTCGAACAGGTTCAAGATCAAGAGTAAGCTCAAGATCAAGAACAAGCTCAAGACGACACTCAAGATGATCAAGTAACCCCTCCTCTTTTCACATCCGAGGAGGAATTAGAGTGTCGTGCCGCGAAGGTCTCTTCCAAGCTCACCACCAAAGCTCATCTGATGGAGAACGTGGTTGGAAGTCTAAGAAAGGGGGTAAGCACTCGTAGACATTAGCAAACTATTGTGAACATCACGCGTTTGTTTCTTGTGTCGAATCCCAAAAGGTTTATGAGGCGCTTGAGGATCCGGATTGGCTCAATGCCATGCACGAAGAACTCAACAACTTCGAGCACAACCAAGTGTGGAAACTAGTGCCAAGGCCAACCGGGAATCATAATGTCATTGGGACCAAGTGGATACTCAAGAACAAGCAAGATGCTCATGGGATCATTGTTCGCAACAAGGCTCGTTTGGTGGCACAAGGCTACTCCCAAGTCGAGGGTATCAACTATGGTGAAACCTTTGCTCCCGTCGCTCGCCTTGAATCTATTCTTTTGTTGATTGCTTATGCTTTTCATCATAATTTCAAGTTGCAACAAATGGATGTGAAGAGTGCTTTTCTTAATGGTCCCATGAGTTGGTGTATGTCAAATAACCCCCGGGGTTCGAGGATCCTTATTTCCCTGATCATGTGTACCAACTCAACAAGGCGCTCTATGGCCTTAAACAAGCCCCACATGTGTGGTATGAGCATCTTACTGAGTAGTTCAAGATCGTGGATTCGAAATCGAGAAAATCGACCCCACTCTTTTTACTAAGAAGGTCAAAGGGGAGTTGTTTGTATGCTAACTATATGTTGATGATATTATCTCTGGTTCCCCTAACAAAGCTTTCAATGAAGAATTTGCCGCTCTCATGACCTCAAAGTTCAAGATGTCTATGATGGGAGAGTTGAAGTTCTTTCTCGGGTTCGAAATAAGCAAAGAAGAGAAGGAACCTTCATCAATGAATCCAAATACACTCAAGACTCAAGAGATTCAAGCTAAGTGATGTCAAGCCGGTCTCCACTCCAATGCCCGTCAAATGCCAACTTGACATTGATCCCAATGGTAAAGCGGTGGATCAAAAGGTATATCACTCCAGGATTGGATCCTTGCTTTACCTTTGTGCATCTAGACCGGATATCATGTTGAGTGTGGGAATTTGTGCAGGGTTTCAAGCCGCGCCTAAGGAAAGCCACTTTGTGGCAGTCAAGTGAATCTTTCAATATTTGGTACATACCCCAAACTTTGGCTTATGGTACCCAAGAGGAGCCTACTTTGATCTTTTGGGCTATACAAAATCAGATTAGGCGGGAGACAAAGTGGATAGGAAGTCCACCTCCGGAGGGTGCCAATTGCTTGGTTGCTCTCTAGTGAGTTGGTCTTCTAAGAAGCAAAGTTGTGTATCTCTCTTGTCCACCGAAGCGGAGTATGTCGATGCCGGTAGTTGTTGTGCTCAACTTCTATGGATGAGGCAAACTTTGAAGGATTACGGTGTCACTTGTGACGAAGTGCCTCTTTGGTGTGACAATGAAAGTTTCATCAAGATCTCTCTCAACCCGATGCAACACTTCAAGACAAAGCATATTGAGATTCGGTATCAGTTCATCCAGGATCACATTAGGCGAGGGGAGATCAAGCACAAGTATGTCAATACTCATGATAACCTTGCAGATATTTTCAAGAAGCCCTTGGATGAAGCAAGATTTCGCGAGTTAAGGCATGAGCTAAATATCATTGATTCGAGCAATGTGGTTTGAACCCTTTCACACCCCACCATACTCATCATGCTAACTTGTCTAGGTGTAGGCATGGACATAGGGGGAGTGTTGTTGGAAATATGCCCTAGAGGCAATAATAAAATGGTTATTATTATATTTCCTTGTTCATGATAATTGTCTATTGTTCATGCTATAATTGTATTGACCGAAAACCGTAATACATGTGTGAATACATAGACCATAACATGTCCCTAGTGAGCCTCTAGTTGACTAGCTCGTTGATCAGCAGATGGTCATGGTTTCCTGATTATGGACATTGGATGTCATTGATAACAGGATAACATCATTAGGAGAATGATGTGATGGACAAGACCCAATCCTAAGCATAGCACAAGATCGTGTAGTTCATTTGCTAAAAGCTTTTCTAATGTCAAGTATCATTTCCTTGGACCATGAGATTGTGAAACTCCAGGATATCGTAGGAATGCTTTGGGTGTACCAAACGTCACAACGTAACTGGGTGGCTATAAAGGTACACTACAGGTATCTCCAAAAGTGTCTGTTGGGTTGGCACGAATCGAGACTGGGATTTGTCACTCCGTATGACGGAGAGGTATCTCTGGGCCCACTCGGTAATGCATCATCATAATGAGCTCAATGTGACTAAGTAGTTGGTCATGGGATCATGCATTACAGAACGAGTAAAGTGACTTGCCCGTAACGAGATTGAACGAGGTATTGGGATACCGACGATCGAATCTCGGGCACGTAACGTACCGATTGACAAAGGGAATTGTATACGGGATTTCTTGAATCCTCGACATCGTGGTTCATCCGATGAGATCATCATGGAACATGTGGGAGCCAACATGGAATCCAGATCCTACTGTTGGTTATTGGCCGAAGAGCTGTCTCAGTCATGTCTGCATGATTCCCGAACCTGTAGGGTCTACACACTTAAGGTTCGATGACGCTAGGGTTATAGGGAAGGTTTGTACGTGGTTCCCGAATGTTGTTCGGAGTCCCGGATGAGATCCCGGACATCATGAGGAGTTTCGGAATAGTCCGGAGGTGAAGATTTATATATGGGAAGTCATCATACGGTCACCGGAAGTATTCGGGGGTTTTTCGGTATTGTACCAGGACCACCGAAGGGGTTCCAGGGGTCCACCGGGAGGGTCCACCTGCCTCGGAGGGCCCTTATGGGCTGTATGTGGAAGGGAACCAGCCCCAAGTGGGCTGGGCGCCATCCCCCCTAGGGCCCATGCGCCTAGGGTTAGGGGGGAACCCTAAAGGGGGCGCCCTCCTTGGCTTGGGGGGCAAGCCCCCTCCCCTTGGCCGCTGCCCCCCCTCTAGATCTCATCTAGAGGGGCCGCCCCCTTCCCCCTTCACCCTATAAATAGAGGGGAGGAGGGAGGGCAGCCGCACCACATCCAAGGTGCAACCCTCCCCCTCTACAACTCCTCTCCTGCTCCGTTTGAGCTTGGCGAAGCCCTGCCGGAGAAGCCCTGCTCCACCACCATCATGCCATCGTGCTGCTGATGGAGCTATCTTCCTCAACCTCTCCATCCTCCTTACTGGATCAAGGCGCGGGAGACATCACCGGGTTGCACGTGTGTTGAATGCGGAGGTGTCGTTGTTCGGCGCTTAGATCAGAATCCACCACGATCTGAATCGCTATGAGTACGACTCCTTCATCCGCGTTCTTGTAACGCTTCCATGTCACGATCTTCAAGGGTATGAAGATGCGCTCCCCTCTCTCTCATTGCTAGTTTCTCCATAGATTGATCTTGGTGATGCGTAGAATTTTTTTAATTTTTGCAACGATCCCCAAACAGTGGTATCAGAGCTAGGTCTATGCGTAGTTTCTATGCACGAGTAGAACACAAGTTGTTGTGGGTGTCGATTTTGTCAATTTACTTGCCACTACTAGTCTTATCTTGATTCAGCGGCATCGTGGGATGAAGCGGCCCGGACCGACCTTACACGTACGCTTACGTGAGACAGGTTCCACCGTCTGACATGCACTAGTTGCATAAGGTGGCTAGCGGGTGTCTGTCTCTCCCAGTTTAGTCGGATCGGATTCGATTAAAAGGGTCCTTATGAAGGGTAAATAGCAATTGGCATATCATGTTGTGGTTTTGGCGTAGGTAAGAAACGTTCTTGCTAGAAACCTATAGCAGCCACGTAAAAACTTGCAACAACAATTCAAGGACGTCTAACCTGTTCTTGCAGCATATGTCGTGTGATGTGATATGGCCAAAATGATGTGATGAATGATTTATATGTGATGTATGAGATTGATCATGTTCTTGTAATAGGAATCACGACTTGCATGTCGATGAGTATGACAACCGACAAGAGCCATAGGAGTTGTCTTAATTTATTGTATGACCTGCGTGTCATTGAATAACGTCATGTAATTACTTTACTTTGTTGCTAAACCATTAGCCATAGTAGTATAAGTAATAGTTGGCGAGACAACTTCATGAAGACACGATGATGGAGATCATGGCATCATGCCGATGACGATGATAATCATGGCGCCCCAAAGATGGAGATCAAAAGGATGAAAATGATATTGGCCATATCATGTCACTATTTGATTGCATGTGATGTTTATCATGTTTTACATCTTATTTGCTTAGAACGATGGTAGCATAAATAAGATGATACCTCATAAAATTTCAAGAAAGTGTTCCCCCTAACTATGCACCGTTGCAAAAGTTCGTTGTTTCGAAGCACCACGTGATGATCGAGTGTGATAGATCCTAACATTTGCATACAATGGGTGTAAGCAAGATTTACACATGCAAAACACTTAGGTTGACTTGACGAGCCTAACATGTACAGACATGGCCTCGGAACAAAAGAGACTAAAAGGTAGACCATGAGTCGTATAGTAGATACGATCAACATGAAGATGTTCACCATTTTTTATGGTACTTGTGCTTCAAAGACGAGTCTTGGTCATGGGTCCAAGGACAATTCTTTATGGTGCCGTACCAAGTGACTCATACATAGGTGGCTTCGGCCACCGCCCTCTCTTCTGAGAGTTGTGGTTAGTGCTTTGGTCTTTGTTGTCTTTTGCCGTTTTCTGTGACGTGTGTGTGTCGTCCTTGGTGCTTGCCTCTTGGTTGTTCGGTGTCTTGAAGGTTGTCTTGCAAATGTCATTTCCCTCTCATGTGAAACTTGCATTTTCTTGGGGGTACGGTACTACCATGGTGAGCCACGGTACTACCGCAGGGGTGGTTTGCTCTGTGCATGCACAGTTGCTTCCCAGGGGCACGGTACTACCGCTTCCATTGTGGCAGTAATTTTTTACTACTGCTAGAAGAGCGGTACTACCGCCCAGCAAGCGGTACTACCGTGATGACCCGCGGTACTACCACTCCCACGCGAGCGGGTGGGGGTTAAGAGCGGGGCAGGGGGAGTTCTAACTCTCCCATACCCATTCATCTCTATTCCCCACCCCGTCTCTCTATCTCTCCTGCCCAAGAACGGCGCCGGAGGCCCTCGCCGGATCTCCGTATCCAGCCGCTCTCCTCAGATTCCGACCGGTGGGATCGTTCCCCACCTCGCCCCCTTGCCATGGACCAAGGTTTTCCCCCAAGTTCCTCGATTGTTTTTCCGTTCTTGTGTTTCTAGGTCTTGGGGAGATGCATGTGGTATTCATGAGATTTTTGGCTAAATCTGTGCAAGTGGGATTTGTAGGAGAGTGGTAGTGTAGTATGCATGCTTTTTGGATTGTCAAAATAGTTCAGGTTGATCAATGGAAGTACCGATTTGGATTTATGGATGTACTAGATCTAGATCCGCGACTCCTGTCGCATTTTTTGATGCGTGCGGTACTACGGCTCCTCCTGGAGCGGTACTACCGCATCCTCGCTCGTAGCCTGCTCCACGCGGTACTTCCGCTACTCGGTGCGGTACTGCCGCTTGGAGCGCGGAAGTAAAGAATTACTTCCGCATCAGGCGCGGTACTACCATGCCACCCCGGCACGGTACTACCGCGGGCTAGTGCAGATGTAATTTTTTACATCCGCATGACGGCCCAGTACTGCCGTAGATGCATCTTGAGCTATTTTTCTGTCCAACTATCTTGCCTACTTGTTTCTTTTTGGCTTTGGCCTTGGCATTTGCATTGATCCTTCTTGTTGTGCGTGTGTGTTCTTGTGCTTTGTGTCTAGGTGGTGGCTCCGGTTCCCAGGTTCGTCGCTCGAATCCCAGCCATGACACAGGGTCAAAGCGGCTGCGCAACCAAGATGATGTTGCAGAGGGCTCCAATGCCTCCCAATGCAGAACCAAGCACACCGCCACCAAGAAGAAGGAGCCCGTCATGGGCATGGATGAGATGCCACTGGCCGAGTTCATTATTCGAAGGAATATAAACCCATATGTGAATCCCCGTGCTACCTTCAGAGGTAATGATCTGTTCTGGACCAAGCAACAGAACCTTATCTATCTGGACGTGATCAAGGCCAAGCAGAACATCTACATGGAAGTTCACTGGATTGACATGCATCATATGAGGCTGGACAAGCACCGTGGCTACTTTGGAGAGGCCTTGGATCTGGTGGAGCAGTTCGGCATTGAGCACATGCTTACATTTCACATGGACTTTGATCCAGAAATTGTGGCTCAATTCTTTGCTTCAGTTCACTTTGATTCCAATGAAGCAAGGACCATGACATGGATGACCAATGGTCAATGGATGACTGCGAAATGGAAGGATTTCATGGATTTGCTTCAAGTTCCAGATGCGGGGCTCGACACACCTGTTGGAGTTTGCCCTCATGCCAAGTCTGAGTCTACCAACAAGAACAAGCTCCTGCCCTTCCTTGTTGAGAAGACACTTCCAAGCATGAAGAAGGTGTGGGTGCTGAACCCCTTCCTTGACATCATGCATCGGCTCTTCCGCAACACCCTCTTCCCGTGCATTGGTGACATGGGTCAGGTGCATGCTTACCTTGTTGATATGATGCTCATTTGCGAGGATGCTCGTCAGGCTTAGACTCAACCACTTGATGTCTCACATATCATGTGGTGCGAGCTTCAGTTTGCTGTGTTCAACCTTAAGGTCCCTGCCGGTGTCAAAACCGGCGGATCTCGGGTAGGGGGTCCCAAACTGTGCATCTAAGGCTAATGGTAACAGGAGGCTGGGGACACGATGTTTACCCAGGTTCGGGCCCTCTCGATGGAGGTAATACCCTACTTCCTGCTTGATTGATCTTGATGATATGAGTATTACAAGAGTTGATCTACCACGAGATCGTAGAGGCTAAACCCTAGAAGCTAGCCTATGATTATGATTGTTGTTGTCCTAAGGACTAAAACCTCCGGTTTATATAGACACCGGAGGGGGCTAGGGTTACACAGAGTCGGTTACAGAGAAGGAGATCTACATATCCGAATCGCCAAGCTTGCCTTCCATGCAAAGGAGAGTCCCATACGGACACGGGACGAAGTCTTCAATCTTGTAACTTCATAGTCCAACAGTCTGGCCAAAGTATATAGTACGGCTGTCCGGATACCCCCTAATCCAGGACTCCCGTAGTAGCCCCTGAACCAGGCTTCAATGACAATGAGTTCGACACGCAGATTGTCTTCGGCATTGCAAGGCGGGTTCCTCCTTCGAATACTCCATAGAAGATTTTGAACACGAGAATCATGTCCGGCTCTGCAAAACAAATTCCACATACCACCGTAGAGAGAACAGTATTCCACAAATCTAATCTGCTGACAACTTTTTGAGGAGTGACATCACACCACGGCCCGGTCATTATTCGAACCGTTTTTCACAACCAGCCATTGCACATATTGCGAGGCGGTTTTATTGGCACGTCTTGTCGAAGCAGAGATCGTGTCCCCTTATTGCGGGATTCTCATCACTACGGGCGTGGGTAACCCAACCGCGTTTGTTAATATGACTCCCTGATTTTAGGCAAGTCCCAAACGGTCATGCGGGGGACGCTTGATATTCACCCCCTTTATTAAGAGGCCAAGGTCTTATCTTTTCACACCCGCGCTCGATCCTCCCCTTCCCTCACCTCGAGTTCCAACACCCAAGGCTCAGGTTCAAGCGCTTCAGACCTCCAACCATGTCCAGATCCAACCTTCAAGGCCGGTGGATGGCCTCCTCTGTCACAAAGGAGGATGTCAAGAAGCTTAGGGAGGCCAGGTACCTGACCGCCGACATCCTGCATAGGCTGCCTGCTCATGGACAGGTCATCCCCACTCCCAAACCCAACGAGAGCGTCGTATTTGTTTCCCACTTCCTCCGAGGGCTAGGCTTTAGTCTGGATCCCTTTGTTAGAGGGCTCATGTTCTATTACGGGCTAGATTTCCATGATCTGGCTCCGGATTCCATCCTTCACATCTCGTTGTTTATCGTCGTGTGTGAAGCCTTCCTCCACATCACCCCACACTTCCGCCTGTGGCTTAAGACCTTCAATGTGAAGCCGAAGATGATTGATGGGCGACACGCGGAGTGCGGAGGCGCTATAATAAGCAAAGGCGTTGATGCCCCATGGCCCAAGGGTTCCTTCCCGGAGGTGTATGATTTATGGCAACGGGAGTGGTTCTATATCACAGCTCCCCGAGGCACAAAGTGGGCGGCTGCCCCCGCCTTCCGCCCGGGCCCTCCGCCTCAACTGGCGTCATGGGTCAACAAGGGACTGGACTGGGGGCCTGCTAATGACGTACTGACATTGCAAAGCCGTATTTGGGATCTTCTTAAGAGGGATATCAGCCTCGTCAAAATAATTCAAGTAATGCTAGTTCGTCGGATCCTCCCGTGCAAACGTCGACCTCTCCGGATGTGGGAGTTCAACCTAGAGGGACCGTGAACTATCCAGCACTTCTTCGGCGTGATGCTCGAAAGGATGTATAAGTTGTTCTTCGGATCATGAATAAAGTGTCCGAACACCACCGAGGACGCGGGCCTGAACTGCAATCGTCCGGATACCCAAGTAAGTAACTCCGCAACCGAACACACTGTTTATGTTTATCATAACATTATTCTGAAAACTGCCCTTGGCCAGGACTGGCTAAGAAAGGCGGAGAGGATTAGGTGTTCGGCCCCTCTTCCCGAAGGCTCGCCAGATCCTTTATTAATCAGGATGCTTGAGCGCGCACCATATCAGGTGCCATCAGGAGAGGATGAGGAGAGGGATAGGGAAGCCGAAAGCGGGCTTCATACATTGTACATCCAGACTGGGGGAATTGATGCCTCCAAGAAGGAGGATGATCGGGGAGGTGAATCTAAAATCCCCTCCCCCCACGGGAAGAAAAGGGCTGCCTCCGAAAACTTGGAAGCGGAGGCTTCTAAACAAAGGAAGAAACCCTTGCCAGGGGGCCCTGCCCCGGAGGGCCTCCTTACCGTGCAGCGCCCACAAGAGGGCCAACCCTCCACCGATCCGTAAGTGAAAAAGCACTTCAATAGATATATCATGTTTAACTCTGAGTATAATAACCGAGACCTATCTCTTGCAGTCCGGCTTGTAGCCCTTCACAACAGAGCTCGTTGTCGGGGGATCTTCTTCCGGAGATGATGGAGAGCGAAACGCCTCCCCTTGCCTCCCCACCCCATGGGGCGGACGACCCCGAGGTCTCGTCACGGAGGATTTCTCCCAATCCGCCAAGGCCAGAAGGTAATACTTCGGCCGCCCGAAGCCCGGAGTATTCGGCTCCCAAGGAGAGCGATAGGAAGAGGTCGGGTGTGTCGGGCATGCCGCCGGACACACTGACGGGTCTTTCTGGAGCAAACGGCTATCCTAGAGGCACATTGTACCTTAATGGGCATGGTGTTTGAGAGGATTGCGTCCGCCAAAAGCGGGCTGGATGAAGCTTTTACGAGTCTGCTCAAAGGCTTTGAGGTACATAAAATAATATGTATATTTTCAGCGTGTCGCACATGCTAGGTGTGCTCTGTGTAGATAGTAGCCCCTGAAACTCTGGTTGTCATCCAGAGGTGGCAAACAAAGGATCATAATCCCAGGTAAATGACCGCACATATTTTATGTACATGCAGCTAAGGGTCCGGTGGTTGACCGGACTGCTGATTTTGCCGAACTAGAGCGGCAGCTTGACGTAGCGGATACCGACATCGCGCTTGTGAACAAGCGGCTTGACGAGGCCCAGGGTAAGTATTTTTGGCTTTGTCAGCAAATATTAAGAGGAGCATGATGCTAGTATCTATAATATGTTGTGACTGCAGATGGAGCTGCTGTCGCGGAGACCCTTAGGGCGGAGCTTGCCCTAGCCAAGGAGCAAGCCAGGAGAAGTGATGCGGCTTCCCTACAGGCGGCCGAGGAGTTGAGAGCCGAACAGGCTGCTCATCGCTAGAGCGAAGAGATGATAGCCAAGATGGCTGTTGAACTTAAGGATGTCGCCGGCCGTTATGAGCTCCTTGAAAAGGAAAATCAAGTGAAAGCGGCTGACCTGAATAAGGCCTTGGAAGCAGCTAAGGAGACTCGCTCTGAGATCAGAGCGGCAAAGGAGGAGCTTCGTCAAGCTGGAGATATCACAGCTGGGAAGCCCTTTCTGTTCTGGGCGAAGTTCGGAGATCTGAAGTAGGCCCCTCTGGATCAATTATGGAGTGCTGAGGACGCATACTTGGACTTGGCCAAGAGTGCTGTTGATGCGACTGAATATTTCAAGGGTCAGAAAGATCACGAGGCAGAACGATTATTCTGGTCGCAGTTCAGTGCTCCAAAGTGTCCGCTGCTATTGAACGAACAAATGGCTGAGTGGGCCGAGCTCCATAGGTTATCTGGGCTTGCCATGAGATCTGTCGTTGATCATCTTTGGCCGAAGGGACCAAGGCCGGACAGTTATTTTGGTTTAGTGCAACAATTTCTTTGTGCTGTTTCGCATATCAACGTTATCAAGAGGTCGGCGTGCATAGAGGGTGCACGGATGGCTCTGGCCCGTGTTAAGACATACTGGGCAGGGATGGAGGCCACTGCTATTGCGACCCGGGGTCCGGCGGGAGGCCAGGACCCCGCCGAGCACTATTTTGCCGAAGTCCTAGAAGGTGCCTGCTTAATAGAGGCGCAATGCTCGAATAGTATCATGTTTGAGTGACATGTATCTGAATTGTAAAAACAATGCGATATTGATTATAAAGGCTGTGTTTATACTTTTGCCTGGAAGTATTATAGTGCCTCTTGTGCGGCCTGATACGTCTCCAACGTATCTATAATTTTTGATTACTCCATGCTACTTTGTCTACTGTTTTGGACTATATTGGGATTTATTATCCACTTTTATATTATTTTTGGGACTAACCTATTAACCGGAGGCCCATCCCAGATTTGTTGTTTTATGCCTATTTCAGTGTTTCGAGGAAAAGGAATATCAGACGGAGTCAAAACGGAACGAAATCAACTGGAGAAGTTATTTTTGGAAGGAAAGCCACCCGATGGACTTGGAGTGCACGTCAGGAGATATGGGAGGTGCTCACGAGGGTGGGGGCGCCCCCCTGGGCGCGCCCCCCTGCCTCATGGGACCCCCATAGCTCCACCGACGTACTTCCTGCACCCATATATACCTACGTACCCAAAAACTTCCAGAACAGAACCTAGATCGGAAGTTCTGCCGCCGCAAGCCCCCAGAGCCACCAAAAACCAATCGGGACCCTGTTCCGGCACCCTGCCGGAGGGGGATCCCATCATCGGAGGCCATCTTCATCATCCCGGCGCTATCCATGACGAGGAGGGAGTAGTTCACCCTCGGGGCTGAGGGTATGTACCAATAGCTATGTGTCTGATCTCTCTCTCGCTCGTGTTCCCTCTATGGCACGATCTTGATGTATCCCGAGCTTTGCTATTGTAGTTGGATCTTATGATGTTTCTCCCCCTCTACTCTCTTGTGATGAATTGAGTTTCCCCTTTGAAGTTATCTTATCGGATTGAGTCTTTTATGAGAACAGTTGATGTATGTCTTGCGATCCACTTGATGTATGTTTTGGTGATCAACTTGCGGGTTTCGTGACATTGGGAACCTATGCATAGGGGTTGGCACACGTTCTTGACTCTCCGTAGAAACTTTGGGGCACTCTTTGAAGTACTTTTATGTTGGTTGGATGAATCTGAGATTGTGTGACGCATATCGTATAATCATGCCCACGGATACTTGAGGTGACAATGGAGTATCTAGGTGACATTAGGGTTTTGGTTGATTTGTGTCTTAAGGTGTTATTCTAGTACGAACTTTTTTATAGATCGATCCAAAAGAATAGCTTTGTGGTGGTTTTGTACCCGACCATAATCTCTATGATTGTTCTCCGCTATTAGTGGCTTTGGAGTGACTCTTTGTTACATGTTGAGGGCTTGTCATATGTTCTATCTATGTTATTATTATTGAGAGAACTTGCACTAGTGAAAGTATGAACCCTAGGCCTTGTTTCCTATCATTGCAATACCATTTGCATTCACTTCTACCGCTCGCTACCTTGCTGCTTTATTATTTCAGATTACAAAAACCTTTATCTACTATCTATTTTGCACTTGTATCATCATCTCTTCGCCGAACTAGTGCACCTATACAATTTACCATTGTATTGGGTGTTTTGGGGACACAAGAGACTCTTTGTTATTTGGTTGCAGGGTTGCTTGAGAGAGACCATCTTCATCCTACGCCTCCTACGGATTGATAAACCTTAGGTCATCCACTTGAGGGAAATTTGCTATTGTCCTACAAACCTGTGCACTTGCAGGCCCAACAACGTCTACAAGAAGAAGGTTGTGTAGTAGACATCAAGCTCTTTTCTGGCGCCGTTGCCGGGGAGGCTAGGTAAAGGGTATTCACACTCCGTCACTAAGCTCTTTTCTGGCGAGGTGAGTGCTTGAAGGCATATCTTTAGATCTTGCAATCGAATCTTTTTGTTTCTTGTTTCAGCACTAGTTTATTTTATAAAAGAAAATTACAAAAAATGGAGTTAAGTTTATCTCATACGCTTCACCTTTTTAATATCTTTCATGAGTATGATGGAAAGGATAATTGTGCTCAAGTGCTAGAAGAAGAAATCTCTAAATTGTTTGGCACTAAATCTTTGAATGATGAGCATGATTGCAATGTTGTTAGTACGAATTCTTTGAATATCCACGATGCTAATGATGATTGCACTAGTTATGATGAAAATATCTCTTATGAGCATGTCAACTTTTGTGGAGTGCATGATTGCATGAACACACCAAATAGAGAAGATATTTATTGCAAGAGGCATAAGTACTTAGAAACCAAATTGTTGCAAGAAGAGCTAGATGAATGTGCCGAAAGATTCAATATTTTTCGCGCTCCTTGTGAACTTTGCAATGAACATGGTCATTTAAAGCTCCAATGCTATTTGTTTCATGATCAAGTCGTGTCCAAATATTGTGATTATTTGATTACCCTTGAGCATCATAAAGAGCTTAGCCTTATTTTGGGTTATGAAGAAATGAAACGTATAACTGAGAGTATTCCAAAACTTAATCTTGATAAAAATTCTTGATTTGGATCTAGAGAAAATTTATATGTATTGTGCGGAGAATTGCATTTAAAATCCTTATATTGCCAATTACCTAAAGAAAATAAAGCAAATGGAACATGATGAGAATACTAATGAAAGGGAAGAGGCTTCCCAATCTCCTCCTATTATTTCTTATGATGAATCAGGTAACGAGGAGGAGCTTTCTATTCAGCCAATCTCATCAATAAGGAGCTCAAATAGGAAGGTTGAACCTACACATAATGTGAAGAAGAAAAAGAAAAGAAGGAGCAACAAAGGTAAAAAGGTATCCCTCCCAAATGATGTTGCTCCTACTACTACTTGTGATGATGATAATTGCTATACTATTGGTGCTATCCATATTTTTAATGATGAGAGTGATTATGCTTATGATATGGAAGGGCCCAAGCTTGGGGATGCTACGTTTAATGAAGATGATATTTTTAGCATCCCAAGTTTTGATCTGCAAAGTTGTTATGATAATAGCATGCCTCCTACCTATGATGATTATATTGATGAAAGTGGGTTCGGAAGAGAGTCAACTTTAGGAAGTAGTGATCCCACTATTTTTAAGGATGTTGAATCTTATTGTGATGAACATGAAAGTGGATTTGGAAGAGTGTCAACTTTATTTGGTGATTCCACTATCTTGGGAGAGGTTTCAATCGATTATGATGAGAACGAAGTTGCTACTTATGATGATTATTGTGATGAAACCTATGCTATAAAAAGTAGTGAGGATTATATTTACAAATCTTGTCATGATTATGATTACCCTTTTTCTGAACATTATTCTTTTAATGTGGAAACAATTTTTAGTGTTCAAGTCTCTTATGATACTCCCACTATTCATGAGAAGAATTTTGCTTATGTGGAGAATAGTAAATTTTCTATGCTTGTAGATCATGAAAAGAATGCTTTAGGTGCTGGTTATATTGTTGAATTCATTCATGATGCTACTGAAAATTATTATGAGAGAGGAACATATGCTTGTAGGCATTGCAATAATGTCAAGTTTCCTCCCTATGTGCTTAAATTCTTGAAGCTATGCTTGTGTTACCTTCCTATGCTAGTTGATTATTGTTCTCATAAGTTGTTTGCTCACAAAATCCCTATGCATAGGAAGTGGGTTAGACTTAAATTTTCTAGTAATATTCTTCATGATGCTCCCGTTATGTTTCAATTCTTATCTTTTATGTGAGCATCATTGTCATCATCATGCCTAGCTAGAAAGGCATTAAAGAAAAGCGCTTGTTGGGAGACAACCCAATATTTATCCTTACTGTTTTTGTGTGTCCACATGATTATGATACTGTATTAATCATGATTTATAGCTTTTGTTTCAATAAAGTGCCAAGTAGAACCTTTGGGAAGACTTGGGTGAAGTTTATATGATCTTGCTGTAGAAAACAGAAACTTTAGCGCTCACGAGAATGGCTGCCATTTTTTTACTGAAGAGTGATTTTAGGTTGATTCTTTTTGCAGATGATTAATAGACAAATTAATCAGGTCCATAAATTTATTTAATAATTTTTGGGGTTCCATAAGTATACGTTTGATACAGATTACTACAGACTGTTCTGTTTTTGACAGATTCTGTTTTCATTGTGTTGTTTGCTTATTTTGATGAATCTATGGGTAGTATTAAGTGGTATGGACGATAGAGAAATTAGAATACAGTAGGTTTTACACCAATATGAATTAATAATGAGTTCATTACAGTACCTAAGTGGTGGTTTTATTTTCTTATACTAACGGAGCTTACGAGTTTTGTTTTGAGTTTTGTGTGGTTAAAGTTTTCAAGTTTTGGGTAAAGATTCGATGGGCTATGGAATAAGGAGTGGAAAGAGCCTAAGCTTGGGGATTCCCAAGGCACCCCAAGGTAATATTCAAGGACAACCAAGCAACTAAGCTTGGGGATGCCCCGGAAGGCATCCCCTCTTTCGTCTTCGTTCATCGGTAACTTTACTTGGAGCTATATTTTTATTCGCCACATGATATGTGTTTTGCTTGGAACGTCATTTTATTTTGATAGTTTTTTCTTGCTGTTAGTTAGAATAGTGTTTTGCATCTTTATTTTCAATAAAAAAGTCAAGGATAGCCTTTGCCATGCTTATTTTGCTAGTTTGCATGTTGCTGTTTGAAAACAGAAAGTTTACCGCTGTTGCAAAAATTCCCTAGGGAAGTCAGAGAATGTTATTACATTGAATCTTTTTGCATATTAAGCTCTGATAAATTTATTACAGTGGAAATTTTAGTTCATAATTTTTGGAGTCAGGGAAGTATTGTTACCCTTGCATTCTTCACAGACTGTACTGTTTTGGCAGATTGCTGTTATGTTTGCATTGTTTGCGTATGTTTGCTTGTTTAATGATTCTATTTGAGGATAAGAGTATTAAATATGAAGAGGCATTTAGTATTAAATGTTGAATAATAATTTTAGTGATTTGTTATAGTAGAAGATGATAAGGTTTTGCATTGGTTTATACTAACCTATCTTACGAGTTCTTGTTGAGTTTGTTGTGAATGAAGCTTTTGATAAAAAGAAGAGAAACCATGATATGAGAGGAATTAAGGAGACACAAAAGTTAAAGCTTGGGTATGCCCAAGGCACCCCAAGATAATATTTCAAGAAGTCTCAAGCATCTAAGCCTGGGGATGCCCCAGTAGGCATCCCACCTTTCTTCTTCAACAACTATCGGTTAGTATCGGTTGAGCCTAAGTTTTTTGCTTCTTCACATGAGTTGTGCTATCCTTGCATTGTAGTTTTCTTTAGCTTTGCCTGCTGTTTGAATAAAGTATCAAGATCTGAAATTCTTTTATGAGAGAGAATCTTCACATAGTTGCATAATTTGCTAGAATACTCATTGTGCTTCACTTATATCTTTTGAGCGTGATAATTTTTGCTCTAGTACTTCACTTAGATCTTTTAGAGCATGGTGGTGGATTTGTTTTAAAGAAACTATTGATCTCTCATGCTTCACTTAGATTATTTTGAGAGTTGTTAATAGCATGGTAATTTGCTTAAAGTTAATATACTTGGTATTCAAGATTTGTGAAACTTTCTTTTGAGTGCGTTGAATACTAAGATAAGTTTGATGCTTGATAATTGTTTTGAGATATGGAGGTGATAATATTAAAGCAATGCTAGTAAGGGTAATTATGAATTTAAAGAATGCTTGCGTTGAAGTTTGTGATTCCGGTAGCATGCACGTATGGTGAACCGCTTGTGATGAAGTCGGAGCACAATTTTATTTATTGATTGTCTTCCTTATGAGTGGCAGTCGGGGACGAGCGATGGTCTTTTCCTACCAATCTATCCCCCTAGGAGTATGCGTTTAATGCTTTGGTTTTTGATGACTTCTAAATTTTTGCAATAAGTGCATGAGTTCTTTTGATTAATGTTGAGTCCATGGATTATACGCACTCCCACCCTTCCACCATTGCTAGCCTCTCTAATACCGTGCACTTTTCGCCGGTATCATACACCCACCATATACCTTCCTCAAAACAGCCACCATACCTACCTATTATGGCATTTCCATAGCCATTCCGAGATATATTTCCATGCAACTCTCCACCGTTCCGTTCATATGACACACATTACTTTTATCATATTGCTCTTTGCATGAACATGTAGTTGACATTGTATTTGTGGCAAGGCCATCTTCATAATTTTCATACATGTCGCTCTTGATTCATTGCATATCCCGGTACACCCCCGGAGGCATTCATATAGAGTCATATCTTGTTCTAAGTATCAAGTTGTAATTGTTGAGTTGTAAGAAAAATAAGAGTGTGATGATCATCATTATTAGAGCATTGTCCCAATGAGGAAAGAATGATGGAGACTATGATTCCCCCATAAGTCGGGATGAGACTCCGGACTTTATGAAAAATAAAAGAGGCCAAAGAAGCCCAAATAAAAAAAATAAAAAAGAGGCCAAAGAAGCCAACCAAAAGAAAAAAAAGAAAAAAAAGAAAAAATGAGAGAAAAATAGAGAAGGGACAATGCTACTATCCTTTTTCCACACTTGTGCTTCAAAATAAGCACCATGATCTTCATGATAGAGAGTCTCATATGTTATCACTTTCATATACTAGTGGGAATTTTTCATTATAGAACTTGGCTTGTATATTCCAATGATGGGCTTCCTCAAAAGTGCCCTAGGTCTTCTTGAGCAGCAAGTTGGATGCACACCCACTTAGTTTCTTTTGTTGAGCTTTCATATACTTATAGCTCTAGTGCATCCGTTGCATGGCAATCCCTACTCACTCACATTGATATCTATTGATGGGCATCTCCATAGCCCATTGATATGCCTAGTTGATGTGAGACTATCTTCTCATTTTTGTCTTCTCCACAACCACCATTCTATTCCACCTATAGTGCTATGTCCATGGCTCATGCTCATGTATTGCGTGAAAGTTGAAAAAGTTTTGAGATTACTAAAGTATGAAACAATTGCTTGGCTCATCATCGGGGTTGTGCATGATTAAATACTTTGTGTGATGAAGATAGAGCATAGCCAGACTATATCATTTTGTAGGGATAACTTTCTTTAACCATGCTATTTTGAGAAGACATGATTGCTTTGATTAGTATGCTTGAAGTATTATTACTTTTATGTTAATATGAACTTTTGTCTTGAATCTTTCGGATCTGAATATTCATGTCACAATTAAGAAGATTTACATTGAAATTATGCCAAAGTATCACTCCGCATCAAAAATTCTTTTTTATCATTTACCTACTCGAGGACGAGCAGGAATTAAGCTTGGAGATGCTTGATACGTCTCCAACGTATCTATAATTTTTGATTACTCCATGCTACTTTGTCTACTGTTTTGGACTATATTGGGCTTTATTATCCACTTTTATATTATTTTTGGGACTAACCTATTAACCGGAGGCCCAGCCTAGATTTGTTGTTTTATGCCTATTTCAGTGTTTTGAGGAAAAGGAATATCAGACGGAGTCAAAACGGAACGAAATCAACTGGAGAAGTTATTTTTTGAAGGAAAGCCACCCGATGGACTTGGAGTGCACGTCAGGAGATACGGGAGGTGCTCACGAGGGTGGGGGCGCCCCCCCTGGGCACGCCCCTGCCTCGTGGGACCCCCATAGCTCCACCGACGTACTTCCTGCACCCATATATACCTACGTACCCAAAAACTTCCAGAACAGAACCTAGACCGGGAGTTCTGCCGCCGCAAGCCTCCAAAGCCACCAAAAACCAATCGGGACCCTGTTCCGGCACCCTGCCTGAGGGGGATCCCATCACCGGAGGCCATCTTCATCATCCCGGCACTATCCATGACGAGGAGGGAGTAGTTCACCCTCGGGGCTGAGGGTATGTACTAGTAGCTATGTGTTTGATCTCTCTCTCTCGTGTTCCCACTATGGCACGATCTTGATGTATCCCGAGCTTTGCTATTGTAGTTGGATCTTATGATGTTTCTCCCCCTCTACTCTCTTGTGATGAATTGAGTTTCCCCTTTGAAGTTATCTTATCGGATTGAGTCTTTTATGAGAACACTTGATGTATGTCATGCGATCCACTTGATGTATGTTTTGGTGATCAACTTGCGGATTTCGTGACATTGGGAACCTATGCATAGGGGTTGGCACACGTTCTTGACTCTCCGGTTGAAACTTTGGGGCACTCTTTGAAGTACTTTTATGTTGGTTGGATGAATCTGAGATTGTGTGACGCGTATCGTATAATCATGCCCACGGATACTTGAGGTGACAATGGAGTATCTAGGTGACATTAGGGTTTTGGTTGATTTGTGTCTTAAGGTGTTATTCTAGTACAAACTCTTTTATAGATCGATCCGAAAGAATAGCTTTGTGGTGGTTTCGTACCCGACCATAATCTCTATGATTGTTCTCCGCTATTAGTGGCTTTGGAGTGACTCTTTGTTACATGTTGAGGGCTTGTCATATGTTCTATATATGTTATTATTGTTGAGAGAACTTGCACTAGTGAAAGTATGAACCCTAGGCCTTGTTTCCTATCATTGCAATACCGTTTACGCTCACTTTTATCGCTCACTACCTTGCTGTTTTTATTATTTCAGATTACAAAAACCTTTATATACTATCTATTTTGCACTTGTATCATCATCTCTTCGCTGAACTAGTGCACCTATACAATTTACCATTGTATTGGGTGTGTTGAGGACACAAGAGACTCTTTGTTATTTGGTTGCAGGGTTGCTTGAGAGAAGCCATCTTCATCCTACGCCTCCTATGGATTGATAAACCTTAGGTCATCCACTTGAGGGAAATTTGCTACTGTCCTACAAACTTGTGCACTTGCAGGCCCAACAATGTCTACAAGAAGAAGGTTGTGTAGTAGACATCACGGCCGTTTATGTATGTATGTATATAACCTGAAAGTTAGCAGTCATCGGCTTCCGCCCCCATGCATATAATGCGGGGGTGTTCGAAAAAACGCGTAATCACACTTGATCCAACGTCTTAGTCCATTAAGGAGGTGATAGCGCAGCGAACCAGGCAATCCGACTATATAGCTTTAACACATTCACTTGGCCATAGGAGTTTGACGGTGGGGCTACTATATAGCCCCTGGTACATTCGCGTTCATCTGAATATGGTGCGCGTACATACGTGATCGGGAAACCGGTCCTTCGTTAATGCGGAGGAATCGCGAAGATTCCACTGAGTCATCGAGTGGTTGACCAGTCTCTCGCTTTATCATGACAGTTAGTTTTCGGCTTTCTCTACTGAGGTGCTCACCCAGATGAACCAGGGCACAATCGCAGTAGTTCTCCCGGTGCCTCCTTAGTCGATAGAGCGGAACGTAAGGCAGCAAAACACGGGAGCCGGGCAAACCCAACACTTGACCAAATACATGATTCAGAGCTGATGCATATAAGGCCAAACTCGCGACGTCGAACACTCCCTAAGGTATTCGGACTTTATGACATATACTGGGCTGAGTAACGCCCTCGATAATGGGCCATGTGTTTCCAGATACATACATTAATCTGGCGTGACGAAATGTCAAGAACGCCAGTATCCCCTTCCATTAAGTGTCCGGAGGGTATGAAGCAACAAGAGATAGTAAAAAGGTTTACGCAGGGTGTTAATCTAAAAAGAAACCTTTTAGCGGGGCCCTGCTGCACATCTGCGCCTTTATCTCCATTGTGCCGTATTCTTGAAGGGTGTAGCACGATGATCATCTGTAAAAAGGAAAAACCTTGGTGAAAAAATTCGTGCAAAGAGGTGGTTAATCTAAACGAACCATGAGAATACAATATGTTATTATATTAATAGGATCGAGCCGAACTATAGGCTTCTTCTTGTGAGCAGCCCCTAGCACCACCTATGGGGGTATATCTATCAACCCAAGCTCAGGTTCATCTGAGGTGTTACACCTGGTGGGGCGCGGACTCATCTAACCGTGTCCGTGGTCCTGACGACCAATTCTGGTTGGAGGGGCCGCTTAGTGTTCGGCTGCTAGAGCCGCCACATATTCTTCCGCATGTAAGGAGCACTCTGTATTTCCGCTAACTATAATGACGCCACGTGGACCGGGCATCTTAAGTTTAAGATAGGTGTAGTGCGGTACTGCGTTAAAACGAGCAAAGGCCGTTCTCCCAAGTAGTGCGTGCTAGCCGCTTCGGAATGGAGCGATGTCGAAGATTAGTTCTTTGCTTCTGAAGTTGTCGGGAGAACCGAATACAACCTCTAGTATTAGAGAGCCCGTGCAGCGGGCCTCGATGCCTGGTATCACTCCTTTAAAGGTAGTGTTACTTTGACTGATTCTTGACGGGTCTATTCCCATTTTACGGACAGTGTCCTGATATATCAGATTCAGACTACTGCCGCCGTCCATGAGGACTCTAGTGAGATGGTATCCATCAATGATTGGGTCAAGCACTAAGGCAGCCGATCTTCCATGCCGGATACTGGTCAGATGATCCCTGCGATCAAAGGTGATCGAGCAGGCCGACCAGGGATTATATTTGGGGGCAACGGGTTCTGCAGCGTATACGTCTCGGAGTGCGCGTCTGCGCATTCTCTTTGGAATGTGAGTTGTGTATATCATATTCACTGTTTTGACTGCTGGTGGGAATTTTTTCTGTCCCCCAATATTCGGCTGGCGGGCTCATCGTCGTCTTCACTTGGCGTCTCCCTCCCCTTGTGTTCGGCATTTAGCTTGCCGACCTGCTTAAAAACCCAGCACTCTCTGTGGGTGTGGTTTGCAGGTTTTTCGGGGGTGCCGTAAATCTGACATAACTTGTCTAGAATCTTATTCAGGCTGGACGGTCCATCTCTAATGCCTTTAAATGGCTTATTCCGTTGACCGGGTCGAGAGCCCCTGAATCCGGCATTGACCCTCATGTTATCTGGGCTGTCTTCATTGTTTCGACGCTTGTTTTTATTGCGTCGTGGCTTCCCGTTGCCATCCCTAACTTTGGATGTGCCTGGGTCGCTGGTGCTGCTACGGGCCAATCAGTTGTCCTCGCCCACGCAAAAGCGGGTCATAAGGCTTGTAAGGGCTGCCATTGTCCTCGAATTTTCTTGGCCGAGGTGTCTGGCGAGCCATTCGTCTCGGATACTATGCTTGAAAGCCGCCAAGGCCTCAGTATCCGGACAACCGACGATTTGATTCTTCTTAGTAAGAAAATCTATTCCAAAGTTTTTGGGCTGACTCCCCGGGCTGTTGAATTATGTGACTTAAATCGTCTGCATCTGGAGGTCGGACATAGGTCCCTTGAAAATTGGTCCTGAAAGCATCCTCAAGTTCCTCCCAACTTCTGATGGAGTTTTCGGGGAGGCTTTTCAACCAATGCCGAGCTGGTCCTTTTAACTTGAGGGGCAGGTATTTAATGGCGTGGAGATCGTCTCCGAGGGCCATGTGGATATGGAGGATAAAGTCCTCAATCCAGACCCCAGGGTCTTTTGTTCCGTCGTATGCCTCTATATTTACGGGCTTAAATCCCTCTGGAAATTCATGATCCAGCACCTCATCGGTGAAGCACAGGGGGTGCGTGGCACCCCTGTATTTGGATGTGTCATGGCATGCTGTCGACGGTTGTTGTGTTTGGTGTTGATTCCGAGCTGGTATTCCATCGGTATGATCATTTTGGTGGCTATGATCCTGCGCCAGGGCACGTTTTCTAGATCCAAAGATGGACCTGGCTACACTGGCATTTTTGTCCAGGAGCTCACGTAAATCGTGTGCTGACTTGTGTGCGGCATCAGCAGCCGCTCTGTCGCGGCCACGGGGTGGTCGGTCCGGCTGATTGGCCGTATTGTTTTTTGGCGGAATGGGTTCTATGGCTTCATCGTCGAATTCGGGCAGTAGCTTGCGCTTTGGGTAGCTCTTTGTGTGGCGGTTATCGCCATATTTGTCTTCATTGTCAAGCACTTTGTTCCATCTGCGGTTGAGCGTATCCTGCACAGCTTTAAGCCTTTGCTTCTGCTTCTTCAAGCTCCTCGCCATGGCAATAAGCCTTCGATGGAGGTTCTCTTGTTCCAAGTGTTTTTTCGGGATGATGAATGTGTCATAGTCCAGACTGTTCTCTTCTCCGGAGACAGGTTGCTGGATTTTACCCTCAGGATCGGTGTCGTCTGACGTCGGCTCCGAACTATGTTCATCGTCCCCTGGCTCATCCTCCTCCATCGCTGGGTCCATGGGGTCGTCGTTTCCATTGGAGTCGACCGGGGTGTTATTCTTTCTTGTGCTGTTTTTACTCTGGCTGGATTTAGAGTGGCGCCTACTGCGTCGCTTTGGTGGCTTATCGAGGGGTTTATCCTTTGTTGTGTCCTCACCATCGTCTTCTTTTGGCGTGTCCACCATATATATATCATATTATGAGGTGGTAGTCCAGCCTGTTCTTCTCCTGCATCGCCGTAAGTACCATCAATGTCTTGGGAGTCGAAATCCAACATGTCGGTTAACTCGTCGACAGTGGCTATTAAGTGGGTGGTGGGTGGGGAAGGAATTTCTTCGTCATTCGCTTCCCACTCGAGCCGGACATAGATCGGCCAAGAGTCTCCTGACAAAGAGAGAGACCTTAATGAGTTTAGCACATCGCCCAAGGGCGAGTGTTGAAAGATATTCGCGGAGGTGAACTCCATGACCGGTGCCCAATCAGACTCGATAGGCACAGACGTACGCGATTCGGATCCTATAGTCGAAGACGAGTCCGAGGGTCCGATGGTACCGACCTCATAGGAGGCGGAATGAGTGTTCGGCTCTAAGGCCGATGAGTGTGCGGCCTCCGTGGCGGGGTCCATCCACCCGTCCTCGGATGGCGCAGTCTGCTCCGGATTGTTTCACGGGGCAGCCGCATGCACGATCCCCCGAATGCTGTCCGACGGCATATCTAAGTCATGCTCGTCGGGACTGTCCGGCGCACCTGACATGGGCTCGAACCTGTCGAAGATGAAGTCTCCGCGGACGTCGGCAGTGTAGTTTAGGTTTCCAAACCTGACCTAGTGGCCAGGGGCGTAGCTGTCGATCTGCTCCAGATGGCCAAGCGAATTGGCCCGCAGTGCGAAGCCGCTGAATACGAAGATCTGTCCGGGAGGGAAAACCTCCCCTTGGACTGCGCCGTTGAAGATGATTGAAGGAGCCATCAAGCCTTCCCGCGATGACACAGTGGAACTCTCAATGAAACCACCAATGTCGGTGCCAAAACCGGCGGATCTCGGGTAGGGGGTCCCGAACTATGCGTCTAAGGCTAATGGTAACAGGAGGCTGGGGACACGATGTTTACCCAGGTTCGTGCCCTCTCGATGGAGGTAATACCCTACTTCCTGCTTGATTGATCTTGATGATATGAGTATTACAAGAGTTGATCTACCACAAGATCGTAGAGGCTAAACCCTAGAAGCTAGCCTATGATTATGATTGTTGTTGTCCTACGGACTAAACCCTTCGGTTTATATAGACACCGGAGGGGGCTAGGGTTACACAGAGTCGGTTACAGAGAAGGAGATCTACATATCCGAATCGCCAAGCTTCCCTTCCACGTAAAGGAGAGTCCCATCCGGACACGGGACGAAGTCTTCAATCTTGTATCTTCATAGTCCAACAGTCCGGCCAAAGTATATAGTATGGCTGTCCAGATACCCCCTAATCCAGGACTCCCTCGGTCCCCATCTATGGGCCTTACCTTTTTCACTTGATCTCCAAGACTTGGGAGAAGCTCTATCCCAATGATGAGTTCGAAGCCCCCGGCTGGATTCATCATGAGCCCATCAAGCTCCGCATCAAGAGCCAATGGGCTAACACCACCACTGCGGCCGAGGCTGCCAAGATGGTTGTGGATGAGGAGGAGATTGAGGAGGAGGAAGCTGCTGAGGACTGTTCTGCTGGTTACACTCCGCCCACTACTAAGCCCTCTTGGGCGAAGAAGCTAAAGACGAAGATGAAGAGGTTGTTCTGCATGCTGTCCCAGGGATAGTATAAGGCACATGTCGCTCAGAAGGAGAGTCGCCGTCACGACAAGAGGATCTTGAGGGCGTGTGGTGAGGAGGTGTCTAGCTGATCTGAAAAGCACATCACCCCGAGGCTGCCTGGATGGCTAAGAAGGGCTACAAGTGGACTGATTCTAAGGAGGAGACCATTCCTGCTGCTGAGTCCGACGCCGATGAGTCATTTTCCGCCTGAGCTACCACCTATGTCGTAGGTGTCCTCTCTGCCTTTTTGGTGTCTTGATGCCAAAGGGGGAGAGAGTGTAGGATTTGCGTGTCGTGTGTCGTGTGTTTCGCCTTGTTGCTTTGCTTTTATCTGTTGAACTTCGTTTTCTTTGGTTTGGTTTGTGTTTGTGAGACCTAGTCCTATCATATGGTGTAAGACATATGCACTCCTGCTTATCTTTATGTCTTTGTTACTTAGTTATATCCATCATCTTGCCTACTTACTTAGTGTTGACTTTACTGTTGCAAGAGATGCCCTGTCTATAAAATATAGGGGGAGTGTTGATCCTAGTATGAGTGACGTGCAGTCCAAAGCACATCTCTAGAGTGCACACATCTAGGGGGAGCCCGTCTATATTTTATATATGGTGGGTTTGCCGGTGCTTCATTTTATATCCCTATGTGCAAATCCCGTATTGTAATCAATCCACCAACAAGGGGGAGATTGTAAGGGCATATTTATCCCTTAGTTGTTTTGGTGATTGATGAAAATGCTTTTGCGGACTAATCGTGTGCATGGAGCTTTTTAGATATATCATGACTGAACGCAAGACGATTTGATGCCCCTCGAAGATTACAGAAGACGGCGCTTCTCTATGTTTATTTTCGGTGGATTTGAGTCGTAGGAGAGCCGTACTATTAAGAGGGGGTCCGCGCAGGAAAGGTTTGGGTGGAATCTCACGTGCACGTTCTTTTTGCACCACCTTTCCTTTGGCTCTTTGGAATTTCCTCCGTCTCACCGTGTCTCTGCAGAATGAAGGACTCCGAGTGTTGATGTTCATAGGCTGGCGGTAGTACTGCTCCCCAGAGCGGTACTACCGCAGGCACCAGCGGTAGTACCGGGCTCCGGCACGGTAGTACCATGGGTGCCCATGGTAGTACCGCTCCATCTGAGCGGTAGTACCATGAGCTCTGGCCTGGCGTTGCTGCGCAAGCGGTAGAAGGGCAGACGTAATTTTTTACATCTGCGCCCTATGTGGTAGTACCGTGCTCGGGCGCGGTAGTACCGTACTACCTGGCCAGGCACAGCAGCATGAGCGGAGGTAGGGGCAGATGTAATTTTTTACATCCGCACCCTACACGGTAGTACCGCACCTGGCGTGCGGTAGTACCGTGTCGGACTTTTGCATAGGTAAAATCTCAGCGGCTGTAGTCACGGATGTATTTTTTTTATATCCATGCCTACCGTGCCTAGACGGTGCGTGCCTTGTGGTAGTACCGCACGGGTTCGCGGTAGTACCGCGCCAGCGGTTCTACCGCACCCTAGCGGTGCTCATCTGGTCAGGTCCAGGCCCTGTCGCGCCCACGGTAGTACCGCGATCCTCTGCGGTAGTACCGGAGGCCCTTACGGTAGTAGCGCTCCTTTGGTGCTGTAGTACCGCGGGTCGCGGATTGAGTGGTGGGTAACGGTTGGAATTGTTCCCCCACTATATAAAGGGGTCTTCTTCACCAAGAAGACTCACCTCTTCTAACCCTAAACTCCATTGTTGCTCCAAGCTCCATTTTCGTCCGATCTCTCTCCCTAGCCAATCAAACTTGTTGATTTGCTCAGGATTGGTTGAGAAGGCCCCGATCTACACTTCCACCAAGAGAAATTTAATTCCCCCCACTAACCCCTTGCGGATCTTGTTACTCTTGGGTGTTTGAGCACCCTAGATGGTTAAGGTCACTGCGGAGCCATAGTCCATTGTGGTGAAGCTTCGTGGTGTCGTTGGGAGCCTCCAATTAAGTTGTGGAGATTGCCCCAACCTTGTTTGTAAAGGTTCGGTCGCCGCCTTCAAGGGCACCAATAATGGAATCACGGCATCTCGCATTGTGTGAGGGCGTGAGGAGAATACGGTGGCCCTAGTGGCTTCTTGGGGAGCATTGTGCTGCCACACCGCTCTAACGGAGACGTACTTCCCCTCCAAAGGAAGGAACTTCGGTAACACATCCTCGTCTCCATCGGTTCCCCTTTTGGTTATCTCTCACCTTTACTTGTGCAAGCTATATTGTATTCTATCCTTGTTTGCTTGTGTGCTTATTGTTGTTGTATCATATAGGTTGCTCACCTAGTTGCATATCTAGACAACCTACTTTGATGCAAAGTTAAAATTGGTAAAGAAAAGCTAAAAATTGTTAGTTGCCTATTCACCCCCCCTCTAGTCAATTATATCGATCCTTTAAACAGGGAGCTTGGCAAGAAGGTACTGCCTACCTGAACCCGCATATTTCAGATTATTTTGCTGGGCTTTTTACGTCAGAAATTGATGAGCCAGACCCCGGCTGTTAGAAAAAGTCGTGTCGCATGTGACAGTGGAGATGAATGAAGCATTTCTAAGGCCTTATTGGCGGAGGAAGTCAAGAGAGCTCTGTTCTCTATTGGTGATCTAAAAGCTCCAGGTACGGACGGTCTCCACGCCATTTTCTTTAAGAAATGTTGGCACATATTGGGGGATGTATTAACTACGGATGTCTTAAGTGCAATCAATAACAAAATAATCCCAGAAGGATGGAATGATACAGTCATTATCTTGATCCCTAAAGTAGATGAACCAAAAAGAATTTCTCAGTATAGACCGATTAGTCTCTGCAACGTACTTTATAAGGTGATCTAAAAAATGATTGCTATTCGCATTAAGTCTTGGCTTGATGAAATTATGTCTCCCGATCAAAGTGCTTTTGTCCCGGGCCGTCTTATTACGGATAATATTATACTAGCCTATGAATGCTTACATACTATAAAGAATAAAAAGAAAGAGAAGGTGGGCTATTGTGCGGTAAAACTGGACATGCACAAAGCGTATGATCGAGTAGAGTGGAGGTTCTTGGAGAAAATGGTGTTAAAGTTGGGTTTCCATGAAGAGATTGTGCAGCTCATAATGGCGTGTGTGACATCTGTTAAATACAAAGTAAGATACAATGATCAAGAGACGAAATGGTTTATTCCTAAGAGGGGGCTCCGTCAAGGGGATCCCTTATCACCTTATTTATTTCTCATGTGCGCGGAAGGATTGTCTAGTGCCTTGGCTCATAAAGAGGAGGTTCATGGCATTGAAGGAGTCCGGGTGTGCAGAAATGCACCATCAGTATCGCATTTACTTTTTGCTGATGATTCCCTAACCCTTATGAAGGCGATATGACTAATGCAACCTCGTTGAGTCAGGTATTGGAGGAATATTGTGCTAGCTCTGGTCAGTTGGTGAGTGTGGGAAAGAGTAGTATATTTTTTAGTCCCAATGTGAATGTTGATGTAAGAGCTGACATGTGTGCAGAACTTAGTATCATGACTGAAGCAGTCTCAGATATGTATCTTGGGCTCCCTGCTATGGTAGGCCTTGATAGAAGTGATAGATTTACCAACCTTGTCGAGAGGATAGTGAACAAGTTGAAGGGGTGGATAGAAAAAATCTTGTCCATGGGTGGCAAGGCAATCCTACTGAAGGCAGTTATACAATCCATCCCTGTATATGCAATGGCTGTTTTCACAATCCCCAAAAAATATGCAAAGAGATCACTGGTGCCATGGCAGGATTTTGGTGGGGTGACACTGAGGAAGAGAATAAAATGCATTGGCTAGCTTGGTGGCGGATGTGCCTCCCAAAGGAGAAAGGAGGTATGGGATTCAGAGACCTACATGCTTTTAATTTGGCAATGTTGTCCAAACAGAGTTGGAGGATGATCACTCACCCAGAAACCCTATGTGCAAGAGTTCTTAGAGCAAAGTACTTTCCAGATGGCAATTTGCTCAAGGCAGGCCCAAAAAATGGCTCTTCATTTACATGGCAAAGCATAGTGGCGGGGTTGCAAACTTTCAGACGGGGACATATTTGGAGAGTCGGTACAGGGGAGAAAAGAAATATATGGGAGGATCATTGATGAACTAATTGATGGTGTATACAAGGAAAGGGAACATTTTATTGAAAACAGTAGATGAACTAATTGATCCATATGCAGAAATAATTCTCAGAATTCCTTGATTAGGAATCTATTCCTCCCAATGGATGTGGAAAGAATTCTCAGAATCCCTTTATCACAACACCTCACGGAGGACTTTGTGGCTTGGCATCGAACAAAATCATTTGTGTTTTCTGTACGTTCTGCGTACTACACAGAATGGAACATCAATTTGGCTCCCGCATGGTGAGCACCAAAGGCCCTTCATCGGTGAACCTAGTGTGGTCAATTATATGGAAGCTGAAAGTACCAATTAATATCAAAATTTATATGTGGCGAGCACTACGTGGCGTGATCCCGGGGATGGGATTTCTTGCTCAAAGACACATAAAGGTATCTCCACAATGCCCTATCTGTCGGGAGGGGGCCGAGGACATCTGGCATCTATTATTCACATGTAGTAGGGCGAAGAAAGTGTGGAAGGCACTTGGCATTATGGATGAAATAGAGAAAGCTCTCCTTGTGGATCGGTCGGGTTCAATTGTTCTGAAGGAGATTCTAAGGTGGCCAGTTCAGAGATCACCAATATTGGGTCACCTGGGTCTCCAAGAAGTAGTTGCGGTTGGCACATGGTATATTTGGTGGGAACGTAGGGAAGCAAAGAAGGGTGCTACTGTCAAGAATCCCATCAGTTCAACATTCTCAATTCACGCAATTGCATCAAATCATACTGGTCAGATTCCGGAAAATACTACTTTTTCCGAGCGATGGGTGAAACCGACACCAAGATCGTACAAGGTAAACACAAATGCTTCTTTTTTTTTGAAGATGGCTCGGGAGCGATCACTGCTATTATCAGAGACTCTCGAGGACAAGCAGTAGCGGGGGCTACAGAGCTCTTCGCTCATGCTCATGATGCTGCTTCAGCGAAAGTGCTAGCACTACGGCGTGGCTTGTTGCTGGCCAGTGAGAAAAACTGCTCAAGAGTGACTATGGAATCGGACTGCCTAGAAATTATAGAAGCATGCAATGGTGAGAAGGAAATTAGAGCACCATACTCAGCATTATTAGTTGACTGTTTTCAAGTGGCTCATGAAATACCAACCGTGAAGTGCATGTACTGTCCTAGGAAGCAAATACTTTGACACACTTTATAGCTAGACATGCGTATGATATGCAGTTAGAGTTCTCCTGGGAGGATGAGCCTCCGGGTTTTTTATTACCGCATGTAATGAAGGATGTAACCTTTTTGATTATGCAATAAAGTGCCAATAGATTTTTTTTAAAGGCTTGATGGTTGGTAGTGTGGTTGAACTCGTCGATTAGTCTTTGCCAATTTCCCCAGTAGATACGCAGAATTAGCCAGTTTTAGCCTCACTGCCAAACATACAGCTGCCACCGATTGGACAGGTGATAGAGAATAATAGTATGTGTCAATTCTACGATTTTGTCAGCCAACTTGAGTGCTTAATTAGTACTCCCTTCGTCCGGAAAAGCTTGTCCGAAAAAGCCGTGGGTTAAGTTGTTGCTTTCGTGCATGCGGGAGCACTGTGGTTGAACGAAGCGTTCTCCGATTCGCGAGACTTTGATGAGGCAGGAGCGCAACGGCAATGCGCTTTTTCGAATGATTAGAGGATTGCTGACCACGCCTACCACGCGGTGGCATGAACAGTAATGTCACTTATACGTACTGATTTTATAAAAACTTTATGCACTAGTTCAATTTCACATCATAACGTATTTCATTACGAAAATTCACACTCATATAATGTACATCCTAAGAAAAAAGAATTGTTATTATGTTTTTTTTAGATGCCGGTCTCTCTGGAGCTCGAGAGTCTACATATGAAAATTAGAGGAACCAACTCAATCAAGTTCATCTAAATGTCGAGGCTGATGACACAAACCCATTGGAGGCAGGCTACTTATAAAGATAGCTCATAATTCAATCTGGGCTTAGAAGAATAATCTGGTTGGCAAGCTGGTTCAGAGTTCCGTCAGTCCTTGCCTAGCTAGAAGAATAATCCAATGCACAACACACAACTAACTAACCGCATAAGTCAAATTTATGATTAGCTTCGCAGTTGGTGGTGTTTTGTCGTTTAAGCTGTGAATGAATTCGTCCACCCGATCGATAGATACGCATGATGCGCAGATAGACATCTTCGCCGAACAGACAGCTGCCACCGAACACACATGTTTTTAGTAGCGGTTTGGACCGGTGAGACCGTGAGAGACTGAGAGTACTATACATATGTGTCAATTTCGCGGATGCTGTCAACGAAGGTGGTGTGCTTGAATTAGTCGGTCACGCATGCAGCATCAGAGCATCTGTGCCGCGTATTGGTGCATGCATTGAATGGTCCAATAGACCAATACTATCTATAGTACTACTCACTCCGTTGCTAAATACTCCATCTGTCCCAAAATAAGTGTCTCAACTTTGTACTAGCTTCAGTATAAATTTGTACTAAGTTCAAGACACTTATTTTGAGGCGGAGGGAGTATAAATCTTTGAGATCTCAATATGAACTACTCTGTCCGTTCCTAAAATCCAAATGGACTATCACATATGAATGTATATAGACGTATTTTAGAGTGTATTCACTCATTCTGCTCCGTATGTAATCACTTGTTGAAATCACTAGAAAGACAAATATTTAGGAACGAAGGGAGTATGTTCCTAAATATGAGTATTTTTAGAGATTTCAATAAGGGACTACATACAAAGCAAAATGAGTGAATCTATACTTTAAAATATGTCTATATAGATCTGTATGTACTTTGTATTGAGATTTTGAAAAAAACTTATATTTAGAAATGGAGGGAGTACATACGGATGTATATAGACATATGCATAGTACATCGTGATTTACAAAACCCTCCACTTGGCAGTTTTGAAGTGCAAGCGGACAAGGGCAAGAGCTACTGCTATGACCAACGAGTTGTAAGGTAGGTAACCTGTCGAAGTTGGAGGCTGCAAGCCGCCCTGCGTGGGTTAAGCTGTTGCTTTCCTTCATACGAGAGGCTACATGTTGATAGCTTATACAGTACATATATAGTGTACGTATTGCTACGTATGTTTTTTTTTTTGCGAACAAACATATATAGTGTACGTATGTAGTTTTAGCCGGTGCACTGCACGCCCGCCCGCCCAAGTCCCAACTAACCACTACTCTCGCCATTATAATAAGTTAACTGAAGGTTTATGTTTGTTCCAAGTCAAAGTTTGGACAAGTCTATAAACATATATCAACATCGTCTACAAGATAATACCAGTTTCAGTAAATTCTTTGTAAAATATGTTTGTATAATATACGGACCTTATCACATTTTGTAAGATATCCCAACAACGACGTGTAGCCGTTGGTGTGTCTATGTGCTCAACTGCTCATAAGGTTTGACACGCCATTGCAGACTTCATTATATTATTTATAAGTACACACTTTTGGTTTCACAATGCCTGCGTTTTGCTAATTAAACTCGTGAATTAGTCCATGCGTGGAATTATTCTGTATGTACACTCACAGTGGCATGTTTTTCGCTGTTTTAGTAAAAATAAATAAAACTGTGCTGCAGGATATTGTTTCTTTTTTTTTGAGTAAATGCAGTATTTTATTTCTATGACCAAGTTTTTGTCGTTGTTTAAATAATTTTCAAGAAACCGACAGACCAACAGCCCAAAGGGAGACAAGGCCTAGGCTGGTTGTTGCATGGGCAGCCAAAATGATGACCCCTCAAAAAGGAAAATATCCAATACACTGCTACAAAGCCAATAACCATAGATCTTCTGTAAGAGATTCCTGTTATTATCCTATCATTAAGGATCAACCAAAAAATCTTGTGATTCAACATTTTTAAGCAATAATTATGATTTAAGTGGATGAATTGCAATATTTATAATTTAAGTGGATGAATTGCAAAAATGTACAATTTTAAGTTCCTAGCATAAAATTAAGCAATGTCATACAATTGTAGCATCCAACCCTTGTCGCATGCACGGATATGGGAGAAAATATAACGACCAGAAAATCGACTAAGCAACAAAAAGCCTTCCTAGCTCTGCTCCAATAACGCAATTCCGGCCTTTTAAACTAAAAAAATAATCCAATCTCACTATGTTCCATTTTTAGAAGGTGGCTCGGAGCCTAACGAAAATTAAGTAGTGTCACACTTTCGTAGCACAAACTGCCGCCACATGCATAGAGAATATTCATCGGTAAAAAAAATACGTGTACAAAAACAGAAACAAAAATATAAACAAGTACCAATAGAAACAAATATTATTACAAGGTAGAATGAACTACTGGCATTAGTGTTACTATAAAAGAAGAAAGGAAATGAAAAAAAACTTGAAAAATATGACAAAATTTTCTACAAGGATTTCACTTGGTTTTGTATATTGTGGATTTAAGTAGATCAATTACAAAACAATTCTATTACATGTTCCTGACGCAAACTTAAGTGGTGTCACACAATTGCATCATCAAACCACTGTTGCGTACACCAATATAGGAGAAAATCCAGCGGCTACAAATTCAAATAAGAAACAATAAAAGCATGAGCCAGGAATATTAGCACAAGCGAGAAAAATAAACATACTTTTTATGCATTTTTTCTTTTTATCAATAAGCAAAGACACGTAGTTAAACAATAACAAATCATAAAACAAATCATACAAACATATGTTATTCTAAGATAGGTTATTGAATTAAGGGCATTGGTATTACCTTAAAAGAAGAAAGAAAATGGAGAAATAAAACTTCATGAAACGGTGACGAAAACTTGCACATAGATTTTATATAACTTGCATTGTTTCACAATAGTGAGGCAAGCATGTAATCGTAGAACTTTTAGACAATAGTATGATTTTGTACATAGATTTTTTTTGAGCAACAAACAGTGGGGAAGGCCCCCACTGTAATTCTCATTTTCATTTATAAAATGGGACGGTTACAAATGGATGTACAGGATGGATCATGTAAGAAAATAGAATAGAAAATCTACAAATGGTCTAGCCAGCTTTGCATGCCCTCCTTCAAACCAGGTTTTGCCTTCTTTATGATCATGCTGAAGTGCTTCTTGAACATGGCTATATAGTATGCCATATTCTTGACCTTGTGATCGAAAATGATGCTATTTCTGTGCTTCCATAAACTCCAGCAACCAACAATTAGGCACTCTTTAAAACATCCATAAGTATCTTGTTTCCTACCCTCCAAGAGCATTTCCATCAGGTTATAATCAGTGTCCCATTGGTAGCCAATGTTCATCCAGAAGTTTTGGCTGAAATCACAGCTAAAAGTTAGGTGCATTAGATGTTCATTAGGTTCATCATCACATAACTCACACTTACTTGTCTCTATGTAGAAATTCTTCCTTTTTAGTAGATCTCTAGTGTTCAATCTATCTTGCAATAGAAGCCAGAAGAAGAATGTCTGCCTGGGGAGGGAACAAGACTTCCATATCACTGATATGGTTTAGGAGCATCAGCAGGATTTCCCATGAATTCAAGGTGTATTCTCTTATTAGAGCACTTTGTACCACCCCAATGAAATTTCCATGAATCTGGTATTTGCTGGTTATCTCTGCTATTGATCATCACTCTGAGGTTGTTACTTTGTTGGACTGCAATTGTGGACATAGGCAGATGAAACAGGTCATAAAATTCAATCTCTTCCAAGTTGCTGGCAGATGCAAGAGTGATATCAAATTTTTTTGCATAAGAATATAGCTGGGGCATTGACTGTGTAAGTATGTGTGAACACCATTTATCTGACCATAACTTGATTGTATTACCATTCCCAGCATAGCTGATAGTCATATCCTTGAATTCAAGATAGAACAACAGTCTCTCCACCAGAAGGATCCCACCCTGGTATGGAAACTAGGTACCTCACCATTGTCATAGTAATTGTTCCAGATAAGGTTAACCCAGGGAATATCATGCTTGTTAAAGAATTTGAAAAGGAATTTTGTAAGCAGAGTTCTATTTTGTATTCTTAGATCTAGTACTCCCAGACCCCCTGCTTTTTTGGCAAACAAACATTATCCCATTTGACAAGGCAGTTTCCTTTTTTATTGATATCTTTGCCATACCAAAGGAAATTTCTACCAGACTTTTCAAAATGGTCCAGAATGGTGAGAGGAACTCTGATGCAGCACATAGCAAAGATTGGCAGAGCTGCAACAATGGACTTGAGATGTACAAGTCTCCCAGAATATGACATCATGGAAGCAATGCCAGATAGCCTGTGATCAAGTCTTGATACCATGGGCATCAAATCAAAAACTTTAGGCCTTGTAGATCCCATTGGTAAACCAAGATATGTAAATGGCATGGCTTCTTTTTGCAGTTAAAGGTGTTAGCCAGTTCTTGAGCTTTATCATCAGAGATATTGATAGGTACCATAGAGGATTTACTGTAGTTTACTACAAGCCCGGTGAATTTGGAAAAATTATCAAGGATCTCAATAAAATTCCTGATTTGTGCCATATCAGTTGGCAGGAAAACTAGAGTATCATCAGCATACTGTATGATGGGGTAGCATTCAGTATAGTTGGTCTCAATAGGCAAAGAAAGTAGTTCATTCCTCCATGCTTCATTAACATGATTTGTAATAGTTCTCCAACCATAACATATAGTAAAGGGGAGAAGGGATCTCCTTGCCTGACACCACATTAGCATTGGATGCACTTACCAGGCACACCATTTAGTATGACAGAGGTTGTGGCAGTAGATAGGATAGATGTGACCCATCTAATCCATTTGCTGCTGAATCCCAGATGCTTCATCATGAATAGGATGGCCTTATAGTTTACCTTATCAAAAGCCTTAACAAAGTCAATCTTAAAAATGATGATTTCTTTCTTGGACTTGTGGCACATATGTATGTATTCAAAACTCCAAGCAAGGCAGTCTTGAATATTCTTGTCTTGATAAAACCATATTGATTCTTGCTAACTCTAGTGCTCTGTTAGCAAGAAGTTTGGTAAGTATTTTGATAGGCATACTTACAAGTGAAATGGGCCTATAATCATCAGGGGTTTCAAGATTATCATTCTTAGGTATCAAAGTTATGTAGGCAGTGTTAACAGGTGCAAGTGATACAATTTCATTGTAGAAATCATTGATGAATTTGTAGAAATATTGCTTGATGATGTGCCAACATTTCTTCATAAATAGGCAATTGAAACCATCAGGTCCAGGGGATTTGTCATTGGGCATTTTATTGATGATATCATCAATTTCTTCATTGGAGAAAGGTCTGTCAAGATCATGTAGATCATCATCCATAGCAAGGTGTGATATATCAAAGTTTTGTGTGTAATTTGTATCAGTGCCTATCCTATTCTTGAAAGATGCCCAAATAATAGCAGCTTTATGGTCATGATCAAATACTTGTTGTCCATCCATAGTCATAAGATAAGTGATGTAGTTGTGCCTAAACACATAAGTAGCAATGGCATGAAAGAATTTGCTATTTTCATCACCAAGGTTTGCCCATCTGATGTTTGCCCTAATTCTCCAATATATTCTCTTAGCCTCCAATAACTTGTTTGTATGTTTGATGAGTAAAATCCTGAAATTCCTTTCAACCCTAGACAGAGGTCTTTGTTCCTCAATACCATCCATTAACTTCACATAGAAACAACAATTATCAATTATTTTGTTCAATTGCGAGTATTGTTTGCTCCATGTTTTCAGACCTCTTCTAATAGCTTTAAACTTGGCATTTAGGTTTTTTGCAGAGTCAGAGAAATGAGTGGAATTCAACCAGTGTTTCTCCACAGTTTCAAGAAAGCCACTAAATTCAGTCCAATATTCTTCAAATCTGAATATCTGGCTTTTGGGGATGTTGCTGTCAATTTGTATTTTGATAGGTACATGGTCATATTTGATTTTTGCCAAAGGTACAGCCATAGTAGATGGATGAGGAGTAGTCCAGTAGGGGCTGGTAAATATCCAGTCTAACTTTTCCAAAAGTGGCTGATCTTGTTTATTGCTCCATGTGAAGGATCTTCCTTTGAGGGGGGTGTCAACCAGATCCAAATTGACAATAATATTGTTAAAAGTCATCATACTGGCAGGATCACCACCTGGTTTATTCCTATTATCAGGGCTTCTTATAAAGTTGAAGTCACCAAGTATCATCCATAACTTTGACTGTTGCATATTCAGATTCATAAGCCAGTCAGTGAATTCCAATTTACCTTCAGTGCAATTGGGCCCATAAACATTAGTGAGGTACCAACAAGTATTATCCAAATTAGATGTAAACTCAATGGTGATCTGAAAGTAGTTCTGGGAGATTACTTTGCCCTTCATAGTGTTACCATTCCAAATAGTAATCAAACCTCCAGAACTACCATTGGATGGAGAGTAATAGAATTGGTTAAACCTTTTGGGGCAAAAATTCTTGATGTATGCATTATCAAATGAATCTCTCTTGGTTTCTTGAAAAGTCATGATGCAGCATGCACTTTCATCAATTTTAATTCTAATATCATTCCGTATAGTTGAGGAATTAATGCCTCTCACATTCCAATTAAGATATTCCAGTTCCTATTCATGGAAAAAAACATAGATGGATGCATTGGATCATATTATGAAAAGCATAATATGAACTTCCAGAAGGTTTGGTGATATTACTGCTGCAGAAGGTGTCATAGATATAATAGGTACAACTGAATATGAGAAAGTGCATGGATAGGTAGGTAATCACCATACTGCTCTGGCTCATATAAAAACAAGATCGTCTGACAGATAGCTCACAAAGACAGTGTGTAACGCCTCGAGACCGATGCTCCAGAAGACTTCCAGATACTCTGAGTTTCATCGTGTGATTTGTTTTGTTTGTTGCATCTCTTGCATTGCATCATGTCATCATGCAACCTTTTTTAAAAAAAACAGCTAAATAAATTGCATGGATCCTTCGGTCCATTTAAATCGAGGGAATTCACATGTTGATTTCTCTTTATAACATATCCTCTCGATATTTATTTAGGGAGCTATATTGAAATATTCCATTAGTTTGGAACCACCCTCAAACACAATTGCAGTTTAAATTATATGCCTTTCATAATTTCCTTTCCAACCTTATCCATCCCCACAGCCCATCTAATCCCAATAACCCCTAGCCAGCCTCCTTGATCCCCTTGAGGCCCAACCCTTTCTAACCCTAGCGAGCATCTGCCCGATCCTCATCTCCCCTCGTTCCCCCTCCGCCGCCACTCACACACGCTCACACACGACTAGCGCCAGGAGGAGCGCCCGCGCTCGATCCCCATGGTGCGCCTCCCCTGCCAGTGACGTCACCATCCTTCCTCTTCTGCACCGGCGCTGTCCATCCCCGTTGCCCCGCTGCATCGCCTGAAGCCACCCCGCATCTCGCCTCCTCCGTCTACTTCCCCTGCTTCGAGCAACAGCTTGGGAACGAGTAACCCCGCCGGCCTGCCAGGACACCGGGGCTCCCTCCGCCGTCGAGCAGCCCAGCAGATGAGCCCCGCGCTTCCCCCGCCTCCGTTCCGGTCATCCCCGCGCCAAGTCCCTCTGCTGCTCCCTGCTTCGCGCCTGGAGTCGTCGTCCTCCACACCGGCAAGAGCGCCAACGCCACTAGGTCGTCGTCCCGTGCCCAAGCTCCTCCGCCCTCCTGCGCCTCCCTGTGTCGTGCCCTGCTTTACCCACCTCGCCGGCATGTTCCGGCCCTGCCTTGAGCACCCCCGCGCCGGAAGCTGCTTCCCGCACCTCTGCATCGATATGCCAGAGCCGCATGTCGCCGGATCCCGTCCTTGTCGCCTCATCGTTGTACCTCATCCTCGACCCTAGATCCATTCGTTCCAACCGCCACCTTGTCGTCCGTTGGCTTCCTGCTGCTGCCTTCGAGCGCCATCGACGCATCTTCGTGTGGAACCTGTCAAGTACCCCGACGTTCATCACCATGCTCGACTATAGCGCCAAACTACCCTCGACCCGAGGACGCGAAGTTGTTCGCCTATGGGGATTCACCAAGTACCCTTCGGATGCGCCAAGTTCGACTACATGGACGGTCAAGTACCTCTACCGCCGGCCGGACATCTATGGAAACATGTACAACTACTGTCGCCAAGCCCGTGAGTACCACTACTTCCACGACGTCCGTGAACCACTACTTCCACTACCGCCACCACGTGAACATCTACTTCCTCTACTTCGCTCCGAGCTCGAACCGCCCCGAACGCATGCTTCAAAGGTATATCTGCCAAGTCGACCCGTGGACGAATGCATGTTGTATGAGATGAACTGTATGTTTGCATCATGATTGAATTGTCGCTTGCGATGCCCCTTTTTGCCATGCCACCATCATGTGGGACACCCGGTATCCGGTATCACTCCCCATTTTTTGCGTGTTCCACACATCCGCACACTTCTCGTTTGCATCGGTATCTCAATCAAGTTACCGGGACCGGAATGTTGTCGTGGCACCATTTTCGTTTCGCCGCCGTGGCACCCTTTTCATTCCGCCATGGTGACCAAATGCTTCATAACATGCTCATGTCAACTTTTTAATAAAAATTGCATATAACTTGTATATGTCATCCGCATCATGATAACAACAATTAAAATGTTTAAATTTGTGTTTGCATTAAATTGCTAAATGACATATGGGGATTTTTCGGAATTGTTGTTTGTTGTTTCCGGCCTCTTTTAAACTTGCCTAAATAGGTGGTTTGCTCATGCTTCACCTCTTGCCATGTTTAATAACATTTAATATTGTTGGGTACATAACCGAGAGAGAACTAAATAATTGATGTGGTGTTCCGTCAATATGCAACTCGTTGCATATTGAGCTCCACTTAAATTGTAGTGTTGTTTGCTTCACCTTGCCATGCCATGCCTCTTTAAACCGGACATGCATCATATTTGGTTGTGCATCATGCCATGATTATGTGATGGTTGTTTACCATGTTGTTTGATTACTTCCGGTTTGCTTCTCTCGTTAGCTTCGGTTTCGTTCCGGAGTTGTGAGGATTCGTTCGACTACGTCCGTTTGTCTTCTTCATGGACTCGTTCTTCTTCCTTGCGGGATCTCAGGCAAGATGACCATTACCCTCGATATCACTTCCATCTTTGCTTGCTAGTTGCTTCATTCTATCGCTATGCTGCGCTACCTATCACTTGCTCTTCAAGCCTCCCAAATTGCCATGTCAGCCTCTAACCTTTTCACCCTTCCTAGCAAACCGTTGCTTGGCTATGTTACCGCTTTGCTCAGCATCTCTTATAGCGTTGTTAGTTGCAGGTGAAGTTGAAGATTGCTCCATGATGGACAGGATTATGTTGGGATATCACAATATCTCTTATTTAATTAATGCATCTATATACTTGGTAAAGGGTGGAAGGCTCGGCCTTATGCCTGGTGTTTTGTTCCACTCTTGTCGCCCTACTTTCCATCATACCGGTGTAATGTTCCTTGATTTTGCGTTCCTTACGCGGTTGGGTGATTTATGGGACCCCCTTGACAGTTCTCTTTGAATAAAACTACTCCAGCAAGGCCCAACCTTGGTTTTAACATTTGACACCTAAGCCTTTTTCCCTTGGGTTCTGCAGACTCAAGGGTCATCTTTATTTT